>NC_088835.1:22258081-22753081 GCF_904066995.2 Poecilia reticulata | reverse complement strand
ACATCCAAATAAAGGCACCTGAAATATTTTCATGGAGGCTAAAGAATAAACAGTAATACTAACCATTAGTATTTGACTCAAGCAATATTTGTATTTAATCCTAGATGTTCATTTGTTAAATTTTTCCTTTTGTCAAGGGACATTAGGAACCAGGACAAACTGCTTACTGTTTCATATCCAGTGTTTTTCTCATTAATTTTTAACAAGAACTAGTTCTGATTGAAATTCCACCAAGTTAAAGTCTACTGAATAAAACAAAGATGTCTGATCCATACAAAATCATTTGGTTTGATAAATATATATTCGGCATTACCAATCCTACTGTGCAACCAATTTTCCAACAGAATGGGGTTATGCACTAAATGACAAATATTGATAATAAAAAGTATAGGATTCCATAAAAACTGTACTGCATGCACACAATGTTGCGTGTCACTGGGTTAAAAAGAATGGTATTCTGTTTTTATATGACCATCAAAAGACAGGAGTGGCAGAGAGCACCATGGAAACAGGGACAAGTTGTACAGTTAGATGAAATATAAAATTCTGAATTGTGAGTTGCTTATTGACGTTCTTAAGCGTAAACTTCATTTATGCAAGACTGATCTTCAGTGGCCAATTTGACCCCTGTTTCTAAAGTCAGAAAGTGGCAAGCTTTGTCATACATAGACCCATTCAATAAAGATTCATTTATTTCATTAACTCAATTCATTAAGTGAAACACATACAGTTCTTTCTGGACTATTGCTGCACCCACTACTTTTGGAAAAAAAAAAAAAAAAGGTTTTTATTTCCTTATGGGAACCTATTTCTGTCTATAATGTAGGGTTATGGGGATCATTGCTTCTTGTGGGGACATTTTCTTGGTCCCCATGAGGGAAATTGTTGTTTTTGAGTTAGTGGTTAGGTCTGTGATGGTTAGGTTTAGGTAAACGTTAAGGTAAGGGTTAGGTATATGTTGGATAGGGATAGGGTTAGGCTGTAGAAATTAATGGAAGTCAATGTGAAGTCCCCACAAGTGATGAAAACACGACTGTGTGCATGCATGTATGTGAGTGTGTGCATGTGTGCATTGGATCTGTGTGTCAAAAACATTCTGAACATACATCTTTGAGCATTTGTGAGGAGTGATCACAAATGCATCCTAAACCAAAAATTTAATTGGTTAGTTAATTTTGTTTAGTGCGTTCCATAAGCTAATTGTGTCTCTTTGGTGAAGATAACTAAAAGTGTGTAAACCGGCTTTTAAATGGCTAAATCTTGTCAAATCTTTTCTATAAAGAGTAGAAATTAAGCAAATGTTGTAATTTCCTCCTCTGGATGTTACGGACACAGAAACTGAGTCATGTGAATCCATGTGAACCACACATGTGTGGTCACGTGTGAATTTCATGTGATCTTTTTTAAGCAAAGCATAGAATCATGCTGGTTTTTACCAGGCTAGTGTGGGTCAGGTGCAGTGATGTTTGTGCATGCCTTCTGATAATATCCTGCAGGCAATCCTGACCTCACACACATTTCTTCAGTCTAATTAATTGTCGCTCTCAATGTCACTTTTGTCTGACTGAGTTTGTGTTGTCTTCTTTGTCACGCAGAAGTCCAGCTTTTCGAAACCCATTGGTAAAAAGCTGTAAATTAGCCGCATGTCGGAGTTCAAAGCGACGGCTTAAAGTCCTGGAATTACGGTAATAAGGAACACAGATGTTTCCAAATGTTTATTTTTATTTCTAATTATTCTGTTTACAGTTAATGAAAACATGATATTTAAGATTAGAGTAACACACCAGCTCCCCCACCCCCAAAAAAGAGTTGCAGAAATGTAAGCTTAATGAAACTTTAATACCTGCCTAAAGGTTATCTTTAAAAAGTACTTTTCATCTGAAAAATGAGATATATTCTAATTTATTGAGTATGGCTGTGCATTGAGAAGCCTTGGAGACTGCACAGATTTACAAATATTAGACTGGCAGGGCAAACAGAGCAGAGCTTGTTTAACATAATCTAATCTTTTATTTTAAATTGTGCAGATTGCATGCACACTGCAGAGTGCTGTAGGTTTCTGAACCACTATTCGCATTGCATGTTGCTATTCCCTGAATGTTCTTATAATTCATTTTAAAAAATATAAGTTTTTATATTTTCATTTTCTTATTTTTCAAAGACTTGTTTCACCTTTTTTCCCTAATATGTTTGCTGTAACGAAAATCAATCATAAAAAACCCCATCACAATCACATCACAGTTGTTTTGAGTTACATTCAAACTTTTCATGCCTAAGTGAGAAAATGTTATGATCTATTTGATTGATTCAAGAAATACAACAATAAGAGCTTTGACCATAATAACACAGGGTGTCATGAGGAGTTCCCCCAGCTTTTCGAAACACTGGAAAAAGTGTTTTATATAAAGTGATTGCAGTGTCTGATTAGAATATGATTTTTACACGTGTTGCTTTTTTATGATATGAACCAATTTCCCTGAAATATAAAACAGAAAAATAATGAAATACAATGTTAAAATATAATATTTTGGTATGCAAACAGGCACTTATTCCTCTTTTATGATCTCAAATGTTCCTTGATCTTATTGACACAATACTAAACTCATACTATTAATAAGTAATGTTCATGTTCACTGCAGAATTTGTAATATCTATCGAGTAAAAAGCTTTTCATACTGAACACATTAACGTAACATAATACACTACAAAAAATAAACAAATACCGCGTTTGAAAAAGGATTTTCTTCATATCAAACCTCCATCAAGCAACACATGTGACGGCTCTCTTTTCTGTACCAACCTCTTGAAACACAACCAGCAGCTGTTGTGTCTCTCTTCTTCTTTTTTTTATTTTTTCTTTGGTAAAAAATAGAGAAACTGTTGATAGAACTGACCCCATTCAGTTCTTGCCACAGTCCCTTGTGGTTTGTGTTCTCTAGTTAGCTGCCCTGGATTGGGAATCACATAAATCATCCCTAAAAATACCCCCACAAAAAACTCTACTTTTGTTAGCACTTTGCTGTTGATCAGCACAAACACACTTAAATTAGAAGAGTAAAAACTAACACAACTCTTCCTCTTTTCAAATATTAATTTGTGCTTCAATAGCGGCATTCTCTACTACAGAGAGATCATTTTAATGCAAGTCAGATGATGATGGAACCTCTCAGTTGAAGCATTTGGACTTTAAATGAGCTATTAGATCAATAGCAAGAGAGAAGCAGCAGGAGAAGCAGAGAAATCAGCATGGCTACTTACATATGCACTCCAGCTGTTCACTGTATATACGGTGACATCTTAAAAATGCAGAAACAAACTCTTCTGGGCTGCACAGGCACAACACAACACATTTACTTGACAAACCGAAGACTTATTTGTGTGTCAGTGTCAGTAGCAGCATCTTCTTTGTCCGTCAGCAGCCTCAAGCAAACAGCAACATGAATGCAGAGATGCAGTAGCTCAGGGATGACCTGGGCTCCTCCAACTAAAAGCTTTATCAAAAAGCAACGTTTTAGGCCTCGTCTTAAAAGCTGGCATCATCATTTCATAAAATGTACCAGTCATAAATGTGTACATATAAAATGAGCGTGTGTGCATGTTTGTGTAACTTCGATCAAAGAGGGAGAAGTAATTTGTAATGCTTAAATAATGACTGAAATTATCTTTTGTGGGCTGCCATGCGCCGCATCATCTCTTTGTCTTCTCACACTGACCAGATCCGTTGCTGTGATATAACAGGCCCTACATGTCGGACAGTTTTGTGTCCACACACTTGGACAATGAAAAGCACCGTATGAACCCTTTGATCAGCTCTAATGAAATCAGCCTTCCCCTCAATTCAACATCCATTGAATCCCACTGAAGCAAGAACAACAACGCAGCTTGAATCAGACAACAGAACACAGCTGCACTGTTGTCAGTCAAAATGTCAAAAAAGTAGATCCCTTCAAAAGTAATTAAATTTTACATTTTACTAAAGGTTTGTTTAGCATACATGCAATTGGTAAAATAGACATTGACAAACAGACACACATGCATAAATAGAATCATATATTTCTCATATCTGCTGTGAGGAGGAGGCACAGCAGGAAAAAAGATGAGAAACATGAGTCACCACAATGTGATACTGACACAGTCGTGTCACAGACAGCGTGCCAGCAGAACTACGGGTGTCTCCAACTCCTCGGGATGGGTGCCATTACTGCCCTCAAAGATAAGAGCGATGCAGTTGTTCTAAATGTTCGACTTCAGACTTGAAGGATAGCATTTTTGCGAAAACAACAGAACATCAAACTTATTTTTGTGTTTTGCCTGAAAGCCCGTTTTCAGGCTGAAGCAGACATAAAGGCTGTACCGACTCCGACCTTGTCTGACCCCGAACGAAGAGCTGCCCCGCCGCAGCTTTACAGTAAACGCACAGAGTCTATTAAACAAACAGAAGCATCTACCCCTAAAAGCCTTTCAAGCCAAGCTGAAGAGCTGGTATCCTATTACACAAGATATTGTTCTCAAAATATGCCAGCTGGAACGGTGTGTACCAGCTTAGAGCCAAACTCAACCAACTCCGCACAAACGTTGGGAGAACCCTGTAATAGAAATGGTGTATGCCAGTTCTTCCTTCGTCTGCTTACCGCGTGAGTCATTAAAAGCCTTCCAACATGGAGATCCCTGTTATGAAGTCTTTTGCAATATAATTGGTCTTCTTTTGGCTGTATGATATGATAAAACTGAAATATAACACCTTTCAGTGGCACCAGAAGGAGCTTTGCACAAAACTGATTGGTGTTGTGCAAAAAATAAAAATAATTTGGAAGTGTAAAAAACAAAAAAAGAAGAAGAAGCCTATCAGATATTATAGTTTACATGAGACCGTTTCAATCTTAGAGCTTGAACACAAATGTAACAAGTCATGGTTTCCAAACTGCAAATGTTTTGTTTCATACCATTGCAGTGTTTAAAAGTCATTTTATTTTATTACGAGGACAGTTTGTAATGTAAATATAATGTGGAAGCTACTATTATTAATGGTTTCATTATTAACTATAGTAGTAATGTCACATTGCAGTGAGTTTGCAGGGGAAGATAACCATGTACACTTACACTTAAGAGCATTTTACGGTGAACAGTTACCTGTGGGTGATTGAAGAAGATTTTACGGTGGAAAAAACCCCCAACAATATTTGGACAGGTAGAAAACAACAAACCCATTTGGGATTTGAACACAAGACAATGCTAATAACTGCAACATAGTGCAGCCGTATTACAGCTCTAATGATTTGACCTATTATGCAGTGTGTTACATCATTTTGGAATAACGTTTTTAATTTTTATTATTATAAATAAATAAAAAGAGTTATTAAAAACTTTTAATGTAAAAAAAAATTATACTAAATAATTGTTAATGTTATTTATGCTCCGAATTTAAAACCAGCAATTTCTTTAAAAATTTCATGAGTGTGGTTAGTTGTTGTCATTCTAAAGTTGTTGATTACAGAGAATACATGAGTCCATTGTTCTCCAGCAACTGTTTTCAGTTTTCTCAGTTTCTTTTCCCAACAGCTGCTCTTTTTCTCCGCATTAAAGTGTGAACCCAAAATATTCTTCTAAGAAAAAAAAACAAAACAAAAAAAACACAGCTTCAGGGTAATATGGTGTGCATGTATTTATTTGAGGTGCAAAAACTGCTAATGAGAGTCATCATGTGTTGTATTGTAGAGAGCTTCTAATCAATATAGCATGTTCAGTTTTGACACTTCGGTGCTACGTCTAATTGTTCCACAGTTCCTCGGGAAACGCTGCCGTTTCATTGTACACCTTCTGATCTGCTAACAAGGAATTCAAAGTGCCAGACTCACTGGCAGCTTCATCTGTACTATTATGTGCTACCTTATGATCATTTAAGCCAAATTAAAATGTCAACAATAGACGGTATTTAACTTCTTTTTTTTTTTATTTCTAACAATTAATTACAGTTTAAGGTGCCCTTGTCTCTAATTGGATGGGAAGAAGATAAAAGAATAGACAAGAAACATTAGTACTATTGTGGTCTGACCGAATCTCAGGCTGCTGTGTCTACTTTAAGTGGTGATCTCCCTCTGGGATGTGGAGTGCTGTGAGGCAAAGACAACCGGTGCTTATCTTGATCTGCTCAGTCAGGTATGAGAGCTCCTTGCCCAAGGGAGCACCAGCAACGAGCCTCAGCCGCACAGGAGGGAAACAGAATGCAGATTAATTTTCCTTTCCTTTTTACTTGCCGCTGTTTGTTTTAATTACGTCGATTGTCTTCCTCACAGCGTTTATTTTTTATTTTTTGCCTTGCCATCACACAGGCGGTTCATTGTCGTGTCTATTTTGAACGAAAAATCAGACGGGGAAAGGGATTACAAAGCGGCAGAGTTGTGAATCAAGCTGAGCAAGGCTCGCTCATTCTGCCTCCTGTTGGAAACTCTGATGCGAGTCCTGCCTGGTCTGTGTGTGCAAACAGCAGGGCACAAACACAAGCGGCTCAGCCAAGTGTGTCAGCTGTATCAGTGTGATTTAGAGTGTGAGAGATAAACAGGTGATACTATGCTTCCAGAGCGATCTGTTACTTTTAGAGCCGCCGCTTATTTTTAAGGATATATGGCCTTTTGAAATAATAATAATAAAAAAGTGACATCAGAAAGATGGGTGTAAGGATCTGTACAATTCAGTGACTGCTTCCTCATATTGCCATTATTAGCTGTCAAGAGAAAAATCTGAATACTTGTGTTATAACCCACTTCTGAAAAGCCATTGATATGGAGAATTCTCATCTGCATATCAACAGAGAGATTTGGAAAGATGTGCTCAGTAGTTAGATGTACCCAAACTAAGGGTTATCTTGAGCCTAATAATAATAATAATAATGGTTGAAATACTAACTTACAAAAATAGATAAATACATAAAAGATGTCTTTTATAGTCCAATTCTGCTCTGAATGTGCACCTGTGATGTCTCATTACCGTAACTACTGTAAAGCGGTGTTTCATTGTTTTTCATTAGGCTTGATTGCATTTACTCACATCTAGTTCAAAAATACAAAAAAATAAGACAAACACAAACTAGACAGCTCTTCACTGAAAAATTATTGAAGACGGTCTGAAATTTTTAGATTTTGAGTTTTTTTTTCATCTCACCTGTAGTGTTCAGAAAAGCTATCATTACTGAGATCATTACTTCCACTTAACACATTTCTACTGTTAGCTGATTGTAGATGGCTTAGTTGTATGATAGGTTTTTGTAATAAACTCAAATTACTTTACATAACGCAAAACTACGTAAAGCTGAGGACATCCACTCTGGTTTCTTTAAAGAAGAAATTGGGTGAGAAAATGTAAAAACCTCACTCTGACAGTCCTCAGTGTTTCACCACTCCTTTCGTATAGCATTCAGGAATAATTACTGACTTGTGTTTGCCCTTTGATACTTGCCAGCTCTTCCCACCTACAAACACAGCTGAGGAGACCCAGCTGCAACACATATGCTGTCTTACACTTGCCTCATCAAGAAACCCGTGTCTGAACAAACCTCCCATTTACCCGCATCTTATTGTTAAAGCAGAATTACTTGCTCTCGTCGGAGTGGGATCATATACAGTCACTTAGACAGCTGATTTGGTTCTTCAATAATTAGTTATTAAGTCTGCAAGAGAAAAAATATTCAGTGTTCAGTTAACAGGTGGCAGGCATCCAGGTTTACAAGTACATTCATGAAGCCTCGGCTCTATTGTTAGCTGAGTCAATGGGTGAGGACACATTTTGCAGAGGCTAAACTCATCTTGTTTGGTCCTGTCATGTCTGATTGTGCTCGTCAACAGGCACCACAAGGACAGACCCGAATAATTTGACGTCACTAGCGACAGCGTACATTGAAAAAAACAAAAAACAAAAAAAAGAAAAGCCTGCTCCTGCACCTTGTGCTGCAGAGGAGGTGTATTTTGGTCAGAGTGTCTCACATGGTGTCAAATACGTCACAGTCTCAGGGGTGTGAACCACGGAGCAGCGAAGTGAAGTTCTCTAACTCGCTGTCAGAGCAGCCACTCATCCGCACTGATGTACCCACATGCTCTGACAGCCTAAAACTTGTGACGGCTCTGAAACAATCGGCGATGAAGTCACAGCACAAAACACTTCTTCACACTGAGAGTTTAAAGTTATGCAAAAAAATAAAAATAAAACTGCTCTGCATTATACCCAAAACAATTGACAACAACAGCTGCAGATAAAGTAGAACATAAAAAGATTAAGCTCCTTAGTGATCTGAATACACTCAGGTTCTTTAAAGTTGAAACAACCTAGCTACATGACATAAGCAGTGTCTATAAAAAACTACTCATTCCTTTGAATGTTTTTCCCTTTTTATTACAAATCAATGATCATGAAACTGATTTTTACAAAATAATGTTAAATAATAATACTTAACATATAAAAGCGATTGCACAAATATTCACCTCCTTGAAGTCATTATTTTGTAGATGGACTTTTGGCTCCAATCAGAGCCCGCAGTTTGTGTTGATCGGCTTCAATTAGGCTTTCACATCTGGATGCTGCAATTTTACTCCTCCATCATTGCTTGCGAAACTGTTGTAGCTCTCCGTAGCTGTCTCTCTATGTTAGTTCAACATTAGCTTAATATTACATTAAAATACAAGCGCCACTGGATATTTGTCGCCAGTGAGATTTTGTCATTTACACAATAAGGAATTTACAGAGTAGTCTTTCATTAGATCTCTTGTGAGTTAGCAGGGGCAGTCAATCGATATGGTGGTGTGAACAGAGATGTGACGGTCTCCACTGAAGCATCAATTCTGACTAATTAGTTGGTGAAGTTACAACGCAGGATCTAAGACTCTGCATGAGCACAATACAAAATATGTATGCACGTACAAAAGAACATGATGTCAAAGACGTGAATAGCTTTGCTACAGGATTGATGTTAAAATTCCCAATGTTTTAAACAATCCTGTCATGTGTGAATGCTGTCTTGAACACTTGATTAATGACAGGCCATTAAGGCTGCTTCCTATTCCAGTATCCAATTAAAGGCTTCCCAACAACTCCTAATAAGAGGGTTGTAGAGTTGATAAGCAACCAATTCTGAGGCTTCTGGCCCCTTGGCTTCATTAGGAGGATGTTGAACTAAAACAGAAAATGCAACACGGCGGACATCAAAGTGCCCACTCTGCAAAATGAGTAACAAACTCCTTATTAGATATGCACCAATCTCCTAGGATACAGCTGACATACACAATGATCACCAAGCAAAACTGTTGGCTGTATAATGCTCTTGAATAATGCTCAACTCAATTACAGCTCGCCAGAAGGGCAGGTGTTGGTCTGCACGGCGAGATGTGAAAGAACAGAAGGAGCGAAGACGGGGAGAAGAAGTGCAGAGGAGGAATGGAACCGTCTCAACATCTCAAGTATGAGAAAGTAGCACTTTTCAATATGAAGAAGATGAAAGTGTCTGAAAATGTGTGATGCTTCATGGGTTATAATCACGACTGGGTGATGAGGTTAAAAAAAAAAAATTACTAGAAGCATATGTCAGGGGTTGGCGGGCTTTTAAGCTGCACTGGAGGCATTTCTTTTTTTTTTTCCCCTCCTAAATCTGAGGGAGGCAAGGAGCAGTCCGGTGCAAAGCTGCAGCAGGGTTCGTGCCAGTTTATTGCTGTCGCAGCCCACACATTCGCTTGATACAATCGCAGAGACACCAAATGCCATGAGAATGTCAAACTCGGTCTTTAAAGAGACAACCGCCATGGAGGAAGAAACAACACGGTTTCGTCACAACAGGTGATAAATCCTACTCTGTCTCATAATGCAGGAGAAGGAGGACGGGCACAGCAAAAACAGAATATTTGCAGTAAGCAATTCTTCCACAATATTTCTGACTTTTAAACCTATAAATAACACCATTATTTATGCCATTTACCCATATACGAGACTGAAACACTCCTCCTCTGTCTGTCTGTCAGGTATGAAGTCACTGACAGCAGCTGGCTAACTAAGCTTTGCACAGAAAGTGGAATCAGGGTAAAACAGGTAAGAAGCTTAAGTGTAAAAAAACAACAAATCAACAGTTTTGGGGTGTTATGTGTCAGACTGTTTCTTGGTATCTAGCAGTTTCCCAGCAACCAGTGGAGACTCCAGGAGGTTGCTGCTCCCAATACACGTATTCCCGATAAAACAGCTATTTGGTATCTTCACAGTTTTCACTTGTTTTTGGGGAGTATTTCAAAATAGAGCCGGTGAAATTTGTCACCTTTGGAGAGAGGGCCCTGCAAGCTGTTTTTTGTTGTTGTTGTTGGTCGAGATTTCTCATGAGCAGTTTTTATACAGTTGAGTTAAAAATAATGCCATTGGGTTTACAAAAAGTGAGCAAATTCTTATAACAGCATTTATTCATATACTTTCAAATGCGCTGGGAACAACATTCTGTTCAAAATGTAGAGAAACAAATATTAAATCCATCCTTCACTCTACATCAAGAGAAGTGGCTGCATTTGTTTGGCTAAACTCAAACAGTGATTTTGACATCACCCTTCAACTATTTTGACGGATTAAACCTAATAAGGTTGACACATTATGTCTTTTTTCAATATTTAGAATTGTAAACACTGGATGCTTTGTTATTTATTTATTTTCTTCTAATTGAAAGGTAAACCAGGAAAGTCCTTCTGACAGAAAGCATCTGTCCATTTTTAAAGCTATATGAACAGAATCAAATATGTTCAGATACCATATGGTGGGTTTTAACACATTCCTCCATCGCTGATGAAATCACCTCTGATTCTCACCATCCTGAATTAGGTCTGTGAAGCCAGACGTTTAATCAACATGCGATTTCAAAAATAGATCCTGTAGTCTCTAACATTAGAATAACCAAGTGCAAATTGAAGTAGTTCATTATGATCCTTAGATTGTAACTGTGTTCAGTTAAGCATTGCTTTCGTTTGATTTATCCCTAGACCTTGTCATGAAATTGTTGATCTGTCTGAAAATCCAAGATGTGAAAAACCGTAGCCATATGTATAAATAGTCCTGGAGCTATACCCCAGCCTGATGAGTAAAAATCTCACAATGCAGACAGAAGAAAAGGTTATATTTAGAACGGGAGGAAGGAAGAGCAGCAGCTGCGATGTAAGATATCTGAAAATGGAAAGTGCTCTCTGGGGGTGACAGTGTTTAAATTATTTATTTCCCCCTTTAATATACCTCCGACAACAGCATTGTTGGGCCAAAGATCGCCTCATATGAGGACCCGCTGACGTCTCTGTGCCTCATGGATCTAATGAACGCGTCTACAGCTCTGAGCTTTGGCTTTGGCTTAATTCTTGCTCCAAGCCTCTGCAGACAGCAGCTCAGGGGACAACACAACTTATTTTTAAATCATAAGTTAGTTTTCCTTTTAGACGATACACTTTGAATATCTACATATCTACATACCAAGAAATTGAAACATCTTTCAAATGTACAGAGTGTAACACAGAGCAATCAGAATAATTTCAGACAAAGACTATTCTAAATACATTTCTGAAGGGTAAATAAAGATCGCCACAGTCCTGGTCAAAAGTTTGCATATGCACATTGTGTGGAAAAATGTTATATTAATCTTGGCTCTCAAAGATGTATGTAAGCTATTCATTGACGCTTTGAATGCATTAACAATGTCTGAGCGTAATTCTGGCTTGAGAATTGGTTGGGTTTCTTATAAATTATTTGGTTTCCTGGCACAGACAAGAGTTTAAAGTATAACTCATACATTTAAACAGAGCTGAGAACAGGTCAGTTTCAGAAGCTTAACATTAGTCAGTACTGATGCATTTTGGTGAATTTTGTTTACACTGGCTGGCTGCAGGTATTGTAATGTTAAAAAATGTAGAAGAAAGCTTCCATTTCCATTACTTTTTATTGTAAAATTCATCAGTAGAACTTATAATGAAACAGCCCCACAGTATGATGCTTCCCCCACCGTGCTTTACAGTTTGTGTAGTGTTCTTCAGTTTGAAAAAAAATACTTCTTGTTATTGATGCTGAATAGCTCAGTATTTGTTCAACCATAAAAACATATGTAGAGGGCCTGGGGCTTGATCACTTGAGTAAATACAAGTTTAGTCATTAAAATTACTTAGCTTTAAGTTGCTCCTATTTTGCACCGCATTTTCTTTGTCAGAGGAAATGTCAAATTGGCTTCATTTTTGGATGGTGACAATGTCAGCCAACACTTTCTAGTTTATGGCAGGCTTGAGGTTTGGTTATTCCTAGGTTGTTCTTAAACATCTGAATATCTTTTCTTTTATTTCAGGTTTATGGTTTGGATCAAACAGTAGGAGGATTCTAACTGAAGAATGATCACAAACCTGCATTAACAGAATGTATAATACATAACGAAAACCCTCCAAAACTACTGAAATAAATCATTAAAATCCCACAGATAGTGTATTAATGCCTGTGAGGAGCAGATGTAAACTCATGACAGGAGCTGTACCTATTCTTTGCTTCTATGTTTGTGTTTAATGCTTCTTGAATATGGATGGAGAGAGATGTGTCTTTTGACTCAGTGATAATGGTGTGTGCTGTTTCATAAAACCACCTCCATGTGCCTTGTAAACAACACATCCTGAGGGACCGGGGAGCCAATCACAGGTGAAAAATCACTGCAAGCATTGACAACTGGAGGTCCTGAAACATCAGGTGTTTGGATGGGTAATAAACTGATCAGTCCCTGTCAGGGAGGGAAAAATAGCACGGTTCAAAGAAAACAAATACACCGCTTGCAAAGATTATCTCCATTAAATTCCATGAAAGCTCAGCTGTCATTGGTGGTATGTTGTGGGTCTGATTTACCTGTTCCTTGCAGTGCTGAGAACATCACTGTTCTCATTAGAAGCTGCCTCTGTGCTGTCTCATAGCAACCTAAAAATAGAAATGTCCATATTAGGCTGTATGGCGGTGATGGCTGCTACAAGTTTTGGCCTCTTTAATTGAACACTGTAAATATACATCGATGTGGAAAAATATGCAGCACCTAGTAAAAGTGTTCACACCGCTAGAGCTTTTTCATGTTTTGTGCTAAAACCATAGCTTTACCATTGCAATGGTACTTAATGTGATCGAGCAACACAAAGCAGAGCATATGGGAGAAGAGATGGATATATGTTCTTAAATTCTTTATATGGATCCAGCTGCAGGCAGTACGTTGTAAAATCAAAACTTTAATCCTTTTTGGTATAGGGTCTCCATCAGCCTTGCTCGCACACAACAAAATTTTAATTTTGGCTATTTCGTTTTTTTGCAAACAGGTTGTCAGATTGACTATGCCATTCTAATCCATAAATATCCACTGGTCTAAACCAGGACATAGCACTGTAAGTTCAGGGTTTTTCTCTAGTTGAGAATTAACATCTGCTCAAGTTTCAAGTGTTTCTGCAACTTCCAAAACGTTTATTTCCAGAAAATGTATGTTGCTGCATCCATCTTCCCATCGACCGCTTACAGCTTTTCTGCACCTCCTGTAGAAGAGTAACTATAGGGTTAGTAAGTTTAGGCTGGGATGTGGTGTATACTATGTCCTAGTGCTTTTTATGTAGCCCAAAAGATCTTTATTCACGTTTGCTGTGGCAAACTACAAACAGCACTTCTTACGAGTTTCTCTCAACAATGTCTTTCTGCTTCCAACTCCTGCATAAAAGTCTGATTTTTGGGGTGTGGCTGCCCCGTAGTCAGATTCTCTCACTTAAGTGGCGCATTTTCTGCAGCTAATCTTTCTGACTGATGCTCTCTTGATGAGCCAATTTAAAAGCCCGGTAATGACTTAGTATAGGTCTGCAGTTGTGCCAGTCACTTCTCATTTTGGGTTGGAAAAAAAACAAAACGCTCATGCTAACTTAAATGTCTACAACTTTACGCCAGACTTGTCTACAGTTTTCCTTGGTGTTTGTGGGTCTGTTTGGTCACTAATGTTCTCTAACAGGCCTCTAAGGCCCACACAGAAAATTTGTATTTACACTGAGGTATAATTACACACAGGTGAAATTTACTGGCAAAATAAATTTGAAGTAAAGGAGTTGCACTGGAATTTATTTCGGGGTATCACAATGAGGGGAGCTTTTTCTTTTATTGCCAAAAAAAGTTGGAGTTAAACATATTAGTTTGAATCAAAATGTATTTATGTACTGATAATATAAATGGAAATTTTTCTAACCCTAAAATAACTTATAGGAAGGCTCACAAAGATATACAGGTTATCTTTCCCGTATGTGTAATGCCGTCCCTAATGTGGTGGTGAAGGTGTAACGTGTTGATTTTGAAGCGCAAATCAACTGTTCACTGAGCAGATGAATTCATGAATTCATAATAAAATATTCTCTTGTTTTTATCATAAGCTGCCCAAAAACGCCTTCCTGCTACTTCCATTCTTCAGTCTTCCCTCTGGTATAATCGTACAGAAACATGCAGAGCAATCGCAATGTCAATAGGAGGTGGCGCTCGTTTTCTGTTTGCGTCCTGCAGATGTAAAGATCAGGACAGAGGTTTTTCATCAGACGCAGTTTATTTCGGGCGACTCTGACGTCAAGAGACAACACGTTTCATTCAACAAGCAAGAAACTAAGTTATTTATAACCCCCCGCATCTCCAGGTTGTGATCCCTGAGTGCGCAGTGAAAGGAATACACCCCATTGGACTGATGTAGCGCGCCTCCGTAACAAAAAGCCACACAGCTCGTCATCATGTGCTCATGGTGACAGAGAGGGACGGCGCACTGTAACCTAAAGTAGGACGCATCGATGGGAGCTGCCGCGGCTGGAAAAATAAAGGATACCGCAACAAACTTTGTGTTTTGAATCAGTTATTTGCCCCTCCATGTATAATCCCTCTCGGATGGCACCGGACACTTTGAACATGGAGAGACTCTTCTCTGAGCAGGTAAGCGCATGAAGTTGGTCCCTGAGATTGTTCAATTGCAGAAATGATCGCGAATGAAGGTTTGTGAACTTTATGTCCTTGTCTTGCGTCGAGGCGTGGTGACTGGCAAACAAGACACACATTCCATGAAAAAAAAAGAAAAAAAAATATATATATATATATATTCCTCATAAACACAGCTAATTATTTGCGATATAATTTAAATATAGCCTATTTGTATAATTTAACAGATGATTATCCAATCAGCTGTTTCAGGTTATAACATAGCGCGTCTTTCTTGCCAAGTTCATCACGACGACTCAGACTGTTTGTTGGCATTAAACATCATTTAATGCTGTGCTGCTGTTTTTAAATTTAGATATAAAAACGTGACGCTAAATTACAGTGTCTTAGACACGTATGTCTCACTAGAAATGAGATTAATTTAAACATATCATCTGCTTTTGCTTTTTTTTTGCATACAGGTTATGATAATACAGGGCAATCTGCTTTACTGATCAAATATCAGTTTTGAATGTTTTTAAACAAAATTACACAACCTGACCATGGATCAGTTGTGTTTGGAACTCTAACAGGTTGTGTCACCTTGTTCTCCTCAGTGCATGGAAAAGCTACATGTTACATAAAAGAGGCTTTCGTCTGATTTGTTATTTACCCTAAAGAATAGTCTACTACAACAGATTTGATATTAACTTATATTTACGATTTTCATGTTATATCAGACTGCCACCTAGTGGTTGTGAAAATGTAGGTAAGCACTAAATAAACAAACTGAGGGAAGTTGAAGTAATTCAATTTCCATCTGGTTTTTTTTTTTGGTATTGTTTTGCTTTGTTTCTGCACAAAGATGGTTGTACGAAACACATAGAAAGTGCAAACATGCATTTCGAGCCAAGCAGATGTTGGCACCTATATCTGCCTCAGGTTACAATTGTTCTCGCCCTCATCACAAACACAACAGGTGAAACTTATTTTTAAAGACAAAGAGAAAAAAATGTTTTACTTTGGGATTATTTAAAATTACAGAGAAGTACATGCATGGATTTGAACAGACATTCCTAGAAACATAAAGAACAAAATCCAACTAAAGGAATCGAGATGTAATTTTAAAACTAGAATGATGTTGAAGTTGTGACTATTAGAGGAATTGTCCATCACTTTAATGGATTCATTCGGATTGTATGTTAACAAATACAGTTATACCTCTGCACGTGAAAAATCTCAGTACATTCCACAACCACATGACTTGAATCACAGATATGCTCTGTGATTGTTATTGTATCTGTACAAAAAATGGAAAAATATAAGCCCAATTTTGACACAAAGTGTTTAGCGTAAAAAGGATCAACTCTACTTTCTGGGGCATACCTGTATTTTTACCTTATGCCATCTTTTACGGCACTTCTTCTCCTGCTCCAAAATTACCACCAGCTTTTAGAAGATGACATTTCTTCCCCACAAGCTTCATGACACAAACATTCCGTCTTTGAGAATGTGAGGTAATTTGCATTGGCTGTAATTTACATAAATACACAGAAAAGCATACTAAATTCATACATAAGGTATTTAAATATGGGCAAGGTAAGTCAGTGAACAGAACAGACAATGTTTTTTGGATGGACTATTTTAATAGTAGATCTGTCTTTCATCTTATTTGATAATAACAGTTAAAGGCAACTTTTGTTACAGGTGGTATGGCTTATTGCCCAGGGTGGCAAAGTCTTGGGGAAGCAGCCAGGACATTAAAAAGTCAGTAACTCCCAACAGGTTTTCTGTTGCTTATTTTGCATGTCAGTTTAATAAAGAACAGAGTTAGTATAAAGTGCTAAGTGACTGTCAGTAGGTAATTTATGAAGTAGAATTTTTTTTTCGCAGCTTCAGAATCAGTTTTGATTAAAGAACTACTTCATTGTTTTTTTAAGGAATCTGCATACCATTCTTCAAAGAATCACTACTGATTAAGGGTTAACTCAGATTTGCACACAGGTTGGTCACAGATATTTTCACGGATGGTCCTGTGAATCCTATCTTCTAAATTTTGGAAAATGTTGAATGCTGAACTAATGCCACACTTTCTTCAAAGGTCTGTGAGCTCTAAGTTCAACACTGAGAGGACCTGCGACAGGTTGGGGATATGGCAGATATTTTGGAGCTGCGCACAGATGGAAACTCTCTCCTGAAGGCAGTGTGGCTCAAACGATTAAGACTCACCAGGCTCCTGCTGGAAGGAGGTGCATACATCAATGAAAGCAATGAACGTGGAGAGACGCCCCTCATGGTGGCCTGCATGTCGACACACTCCGACCAGCAAAGTGTGACAAAGTCAAAGCTTGTCAAATATCTGCTGGACAACCAAGCAGACCCAAACATACAGGACAAGGCGGGCAGGACAGCCCTAATGCATGCCTGCATCCATAAGGCCGGGCACGAGGTGGTGGATCATCTGCTAAGCAACGGCGCTGATCCCAGTCTGGAGGACAGGAGTGGGGCTTCGGCTCTGGTCTATGCCATCAATGCGGACGACAAGGAGACATTAAAGTTACTTTTGGATGCATGCAAAGCTAAAGGAAAGGAAGTAATCATCATCACTACAGACAAGTCACCATCCGGCACTAAAACTACCAAGCAGTATCTAAATGTGCCGCCATCTCCAGAGTTGATCGAGAGGTCATCTCCAGAATACTGCGCCTCTCCCTCCGACGTCAACGTCACCGCATCTTCCACATCGGAGCAAGAGCAACAAAACACAGTCTTCAGTTTCCAGACAAAGCTAAAAACTTCTGTCGCAGCATCAAAGCTCACAAATGGACCCACATCTCCAACTCGCCGGCCGGCAAACCCCAAGCGAGCGCGTTTGCCTCAGCTGAAGCGGCTGCAATCAGAACCCTGGGGCCTGATTGCACCCTCTGTCCTTGCTGCAGCTGCTGCACATGAGGAGAGTAAGAAAGCCAGCTCTGATGAAGATGTTGTTGCCGGGGTGAATGGACTCTCTCTGAATAAGAGATCCGCTTTGTCCCGGCAGAGCAGCGTGGATGGGAAGGACAGCCTTTTCCCACTGGTGGGGGACCAGCCGTGCAAAATGACAACCTCGTTATCAGTGCCGCCAACATCTAAGCCGTCATACGAAAGGTCTCTCGGACAGCACCAGCCGCTGGCTCGCCGCAGTACCGTGCCCACGGAGCAGGAGAACGGCAGCGGCTCCAGCAGTGGACAAGTCAGCCTCAGAGACACGTTGCACAGGAGACGTCTGGGAAATGATCACTATGACTCAGACTCGCAGCTGTACTCAGACTCTGCCATGTTAGACTCTCCTAAAGTCCCAGTGGAGCGAAGGAAGCTAAACACTTCTCCACTCGCCATGCTCACCAGTTCTAGAGAATCTCTTGACAGCAATGCGAGCACGTCCTCTCCAAGCACGGCGCGAAGGCGTCCACCTGGCCTCCTGGAGAGGAGAGGCTCTGGCACACTACTATTGGACTACATCTCCCACACTAGGCCCGGCCAGTTGCCCCCTCTCAATGTTAACCCAAATCCACCCATTCCTGACATTGGGGCCAGTAACAAGCCCTCTTCACCCCTTCTAGCAGGTATTAAATCTATAGCCCCAGTAGCACCAAACACACCAAAGACAGGAGGTCTCAAGTCAAAGAAGAAACTTGTTAGAAGGCACTCTATGCAAGTGGAACAGATGAAACAGCTTTATGATTTTGAGGAGCCTCCACATTAGTTAGGCATGATGTTAATGCAGCAAATACTGTGGTAGTAGAAACAAAAGCACCCTATAATGGCAGGAAGTACATCCATAGGTTCAGCTGTGTGTACACACGGCTAACTAGATGTTGAATAATGTATAATTTAAAACAAATGAATATGTATTGAATCTAAGCAATATAGATAGATTTCTTTCCTGAGTTACGCCCAGAATAAGGATTATCTTTACAACATTCCCTGTGTATGTATTACTTTTGAATGTAAATGCGAATACATGGTACCATTTTTTGCCAAATGCTTTTTAACATGATCATATAATTTGTGAGAAACATAGCAGGGTTCATTTTGTAGCCAGCAGGCCACTTGGGTAAACTTTGTGCATATGGAAATGATCATTTCTCTGGAAAAAGATACAGGAGAGATGCACTTCTCTGAGATGTAGCTTTGAATGGGATGAAACCTGACTGTTTGTAGCAATTTTGTAAAAAAGTGCCTTCAAGCGAAAGAAACAAAAAAAAGACAAATGAACAGATATATTTATTATATGAAGGCAATTCATTTATGTTCATGAACTTATAAGGATAGTCCTATTGAAATTTTGAAGTGATATTCTGTTAAAGGGATAGCAATTATTTTCTTACCTGAAGGTTGATAATTCTATTCATCTTTATTAAATACAAATCCAGATTATTAGATTCCTGAGGGTGAATAATCTCAAGAGAAGCCTAGATCAAAGCAGGTGTCATAAAAGAACTCAAATCGATAGAATGTCATGGCAATTTTATGCCAGTGACATCTTAGCAACTTTTAAGCTGTCATTAAGTTTGCATTGGGCAGTTATTTACAAACATGCTAATGTTAATTTATAAATAATAATAATAATAATAATAATAATAATAAATCAAAGCTGGAGGTTGTGTGCCACAAATTATCTTCCTGTGTGAAACACTTACGGCTAACATGAAGAATTTCCAGCCATTGTGGATATATTGCAAAACTCTTGAGTAAAAAAAAAATTGTGATAAAAACCTACGATTAAAATTAAACAATTGTATTATAAAAAAATTTATTAAAATCGTAATGTAGAGCAGTGTGTTCAGGGTGATGTTTGTTAGTTTTCTACCACTCAGCTCTTTTCATATGGAAACAAGATGTCTAGTTAAAAAAAAAAATATATCTTAAAAGGTTTTTATTCCCTCTCTTCATTAGAGTTACTCTGACCGGAACCTATTAATTCCTATATTTTTAGCATGTGTTTCACACTGGAGGGTCATTGGTGGCGCACCACACCACATATACTGCCTTCATTTTCCTTGTAAATAATCATTGACTTCTCTGTAAATATCATTTCATTACAAACATGGTGACAGATTAAGGGTTATTAAATAGAGTTTTCATAAACTCTCATAATATTTTTGAGATTGGAGTTGTTTGTGACATTATGAATCTCGGCTTAGTTGACTTAGGATGAATTTTGACTTTATAAAGGTGTAGTAAAAATATTTACTTCTCAGCAGAATCTCACTTCAAAAATATTGGACTACCCTTTAGCAATGTCTACATTATTCATTTGACGTAAAACTAAATAAAGACAAAGAATGAGTGAACATATTAATCAACATTATGCCTCATAGGCAAGACAGTAGGCTATGATGTTTGACAACATTTTAATGCTCATAAAAAATGTCAATGTTAGCAGTGTTAAAAAATAGTCTAATGAAAGCTCATGTCTTAAATGTTTTTTTTCCATGTAAAAGTGGATAATATATAAGCTCCCAGTCCACGCAGACACTGGTGAAATGTCATTTAATGACAATTTAAGGATCGTGCAGCTTCCATGTAACTTATCTGTGAAGCAGTGCTACTTTTTAAACAGAGAAAACAACATAGCTGAATAGATAGTATTTTTGCAAGTAGTTTGTTGTACATTCTAAATAAATGTCTATCAAACGTGAATTACTGTGTTTTGCTTGCCAACTTTATTTGAAAAAAGTCACGCTGTTGCTCGTCAGAAAGACTGCCGGTTCATAATTGGGGTGGCTTTGCGATGCGTTTGGTGCCGTGAAGACGACGACAGCCATCGCCACCGTCACGTGCGTCACTCGGACTGTGTCAGACCCACCATGGAGGCGCTCAGATCCCACAGCTTCTTGGCAGCTTCATCATCACGTCCCTGAGGGGCGGTAGCTTTACGGGCACAGTCGCTGCAGTAATCAGGGAAGGAATTGGATGTTAAACACATGACTTGATTCACACAAGTACGCATGAGTAAGTTAATCATTCGGCAATAAATGAAAATAGCTGGCAACCAAGCGGTAATTTACAGGGTAACAAGGCAATATTTGTCCAAGATAATGATGGTCATTCAGCCACCTCTCGGTAAAGAGACGTTGTAAATTTAATAAGTAAATTTATCATTGTCTGCAGGACAGTTCTTTCTTTCCTCACAATCCAAGATCCAGTCAATATTTTCTTTGTGTTTACTCCATTAAGAAGATCATTGAGTTTGTTAGATTTATAGACAGTGGGGATCAAAACAAGTTAATGAGGAGTTGGGGCCCTTTTAAATTTGCAAAGAGAAAGATGGAGACAAATACTTAACTACTAAACAGCCATTAATGAACAGCAAGAGTGTTAAGTTTAACCAATAAAAGCAAATGCCTCTTGTATAGTAGAAATAGTGGTTATTACATTATACGTTATTACATTTTATTGTATTGCTGAAGTATTTTTACCTCACGACTACAACAAGTATCAGTGCAGTTACTGGGCCTTATGCGACAGACGAACACAACGCAGTGAATATAGGTGAGGATGAATGAAAAATGGTTAATATTTTTTAGTAATAAAATTGTATGCATTTCCTCCTTCTCCGTCAATACTTTGTAGAATCACCTTCCATTGCAAATACAGCAGCTCGTCTTTTTAGCAATCTACAAGGTTTTCAATACTTGTCAGTTTAAGTCACGGGTCTGCAACCTTCACATCCAAAGAGCCATTTTGTACTCAGTCCAGCTAGAGTTGCAGACTCATGGTTTAGGTGAATGGACGGTCTGCAGGTGCACCAAGCTCTTTCCACATTAAACTCCACTGACCTGTTTGTAGCATACCTTGATTTTTATGAAACTGTTTGTTCACTGATGTTCTCTAACAAAGCTAAGAAATTCATCAAACAGCTGCATTTATATTGAGGCTAAATTACTCACAGGTGGACTCTAGTTAGTGATAATTTGACCTTTATGGGGAACTGGTTGAATTGGGTTTTACTAAAGGGTAGAATAGTAAAACAGATACAGGAACACTTATTTTCTTTTTTATTATTATTAAAAACAAACAAAAAAAACTGTACTACATTGGTTACATAAAATCTGAATAAAACACCTTAAATTTAAGTGTTAAAAAGTTAACATAATGCGTTTTGAAAAGGAATATTTTTCATAAATTCTATATATCATATCCTATGTTTGCATGTGACCCAATATGGTAAACTGGTTTAAAGTTACTGTCCTTAGAAAGGCAAGAAATTGAGAAATCACTTTTAAAATGGTATCTTCTCTACTTAGTCTTTTTTTCTTTACATTGATGTTGATGCACCCACTTCTACAATATCTGCATATTGTGAAAGAGCTTTTCTTTATAGGTACTTATCAACCACCTCTGTAATGTGCTTCACCTTTACACGTTCTTTAAATGCGTTGCAGATAATTGCTTTGGTTTTCCAGCCCACAGCTTTGCTCTCATCAACTCAGCAAGCAGTTATTTTGTGCTAAGCTGCCAAGAAAGCTCTGCTGCACCCATTGTACCTGGCCTAGAAAGCACCGCTTGGATGACAGACAATGTCACCACATTTGATGGTGATCATAAAGCAGCAACCTGAAAAGGTGCAAATATCCCTCGGGAGTCAGCAGAGAGCAAAACAGAGTTAAAAGCAGCATGAATGCTGAGTGAAATTCATCATGACAAGGCTCCTAATTCTTAATGAAGGTTATTGCTGCTGTTTGCTGTGCTTGATTAAAAGCACTGCTGATCAGGACATTTGGCAGACCGAAAACATTACAACTGATCAAATTCTAAAGCAAGTACTTTTTCTTTTGAGATCTTAGTGAATTTATTTTAGGTTTTATTGAATTTTCAATAAATGTAATATGCTACTAAAGATAAAATAAAAGACAGCACATAAAAACACATATCCAGATCACATTTTTTAATGTTAGATCGTAACGATCTTGATCGTACTTGCTTCACGATAATGCAAAAAGCACCACTAATAGCATAAAATAAGATCAGTCAGTCAGCAAAATCAGATTTGTTCTGATGCTGAATTCATATTATTTGATAAATTGCCATTAAGTCAGACGCTGCAAAATTGGTACTGATAGTTGAACTAAAGATGATGAGTGACTGACCTGTAGTACAATCCACTCTCATTTTCCAGGCTTTTCTCCACTGCACAGTAGATAGTGGTTTGTGCGCCCTCTGTGGGATTCTTAATGAAGAAGCTGAATGGTTTGTATAACACTTTCTTCCACAGGGGTATGGTGGGCATGAAGTGTCGGGCGAGCTCAGTGCGAATAACTCCAGGGTGGAGGCTGTACGTTGTTACTCCAGTACCTAAATAAAGACACAATGTAAGACATGATGTCCTTGATGTATTTACCCTTGTAAAGAAGCCTGGAAAAACTTAAAATCAATCTTAAATTACATATTTTATACCTCACACTCATAACTATTATTCAGAGGGCGAACAAAACAAGATTTTGTTAATATACTGGACCAAAAACAGGCCCAATAAAATAAAAGTCAATTCAATATTTGTGTTATTTTTATTTTTTTTAAGTTAGCATTACATGTACTAATGTAATGCTAAGCTGCCAAGAAAGCTCTGCTGCACTCATTGTACCTGGCCTAGAAAGCACCGCTTGGATGACAGACAATGTCACCACATTTGATGGTGATCATAAAGCACTTTCTTCCACAGGGGTGGAAGAAAGTTCACCCCTGTGGAATTGTACAACTTCCCTGTTGTACAATTATGATATGATACAGAGGCAAATTTCTCTTAATGTTCAAAATTGGAGAGCCAAGAAGCTTTAAGCACAACATAGGTATGGTCTATCTATCTTCTTAAGTTAGAGGGTGGCTATATACAGCTGAATGATATGACTTTTTTTTATTTATTCTTTTTTTTTTTTTTTACAAATAAAGGTGCAAATTAAGTACAGAAAGCTTTTCTGTAAACCAGGGTATTGTCCTGGGGCCATTAAAAACATATCAACAAGTTAAAACATTTATATGGAATTTTATGGACGGATGGTGTTGAGCTTTTCGCATTTTGTTACTTTTTTATTCATTGTGAGTTAATCAAATCAGTTTAAAAGACTACAGTTAATTTTCTGTTGCCATACATGTAATAAAACACATTTCAAATCACTGATGTTTGTTTACAGCCATTTGTGAGAAAGATGGAGTAAATCCTTTAATGTTCCAGGGTTTTAAACAGTTTATATTCTGAGGCACACATGAAAACATTCACATCCTCTTTGGAATCCTTTATAGATTTTAAATTAAGAGACAAGTTGCTGCGACTACTATTGCCCTTTGTGATGTGGTTAATATAGTTACCTGGGATGTCTCTTTCAGGTTTTATCTATTTAACAGCTCTTAATGTAAATATTGTTAAGTTTTACAGCATAAACTCTGTTAAATTATCACAATCTAGCTCCATGGACATTTAATCCAGACCCCAGCACTCTCTTCAAAGTTCACAAAAAAACAAAAAGGGAGAGACACTGACAAATGAAAATGGGATGACTATGAGTTCCAAGGGAACAATGTAGGTCTCATTTGGAATGCAGATTATCAGTTTATGTTGGGTTTTTTTACTTAGAAAACTGACAGCACAGTGGCTGATGCGATTGGCCAATTGCATCAAAGAACAGCTAAATAAATAATAATAATAATGTAGCATTTTTTGCTACTTAATAGAGAAAGTAAAATTTGGATTTATTGTGATTTGATATTACAGGATTATAGGAATTTATTTTATAGCATTTAAACCATCTTTACAATATATGTTGATATCTGAAAATACATTATTGTTAAAGTAAGTCGAAAAAGAGCTTAGTACCTTGTAACCTTTTACTCAGCTCCCTTGTAAAGAGGATATTGGCGAGTTTACTCTGAGAGTAGCTTCTCCAAGGATTATAGTTTTTCTCTTGATTTATATCATCAAAGTTGATTTGACCTGTGAAACAAAGACAGGACATTCTTGTTTAAAGAACTGCAACGATGTAAAACATAAAAGAACCATTGAAAGATTTCACAGCAGAGCAAGCAGGAGAAAAGAACTTCACCTCTTTCATGTGCTAAACTGGAAACATTGACAATGCGGCTTGGTGCTGACTGCTTTAGGAGATCCAAGAGGCAGTTTGTCAGAAGGAAATGGCCAAGATGATTCACACCAAACTGCATATCAAACCCATCTTCAGTTTTCCATTGTGGGCAGCACATAACCCCTAAAGATAAGAACATTGGTTTATTTACTTAACCACAGAAACGTCCGACAGCTGTTGAACATGAAACACCCCTGATCAAGAGTCAGGTTTGAGCCATTAGCCACCTGCATTATTGATGAGAACATCCAGACGCTTTTCACTTGCTGAAACGTCTTTTGCAAGCAGACGCACCGACTGCAGGGAAGCCAAGTCCAACTTTTTGACAACAACGTTGTCATTTCCACTCTTCTTTTTAACGTACTCTGCGGCGTTGTTAGCTCTGTCCATGTCTCGGCAGGCCAGGATTACCCTCGCACCTGTCACACAAAAGCACAAGCCGTAGTATTAAACAAAACCGTGTCTTTCTCACAATATTTAACACCAAGGTAAAATATTAACCTCTTCTGGCCAGATCAACGGCGGTCTCTTTGCCGATTCCTGTGTTGGCTCCGGTGATCAGGACAGTCTTTCCATCTAAGCGGGCCTTGCTGCGACACACACCACCGGTCATCCATTTCTTAAATCCAAACAAACCCACTCCTGTGGAAAAAAATCTCCAGATAATTACCAAAATAAATCTAAAAACTATTCCATCAGTTAGTGCTTCCTTCAAAAATTAAATGTGTACATAATGAAGATTACAAAGCCATTTTTTTTTAGAAAACCCAGATGATGATGCCATATATTGGGAAGCTTCTAATACAATTTCCATTTCCAGACACCTGAAGGTGTCATGTTTATCTGTGAAAAGCAAGACGCAAAATGTGGATGTCGACAGCAAAACAAAAGAAAACACAAGATAAGATACTAAGTGAAACTGGTAAGTGTAATCGTCTGCAGTGAATTGAGGCTGTACTATCATGGGCTCAAAGGCCACTCAAAAAAGAACAAGTTATTTCCCCGAAAGCAAAGCCAGATTGTGGTTTACAAATGCACACCGGGGCAAAGACTTTAGTTATGAAAACAAGTCCTCTAATCTTTAATGAAAAAACTAAACAGTCTGACCATAATGACTATTGTTACACTTGGAGGAAAAAAGAGTCGACATTTTAAAGCCTGAAAAGGAAATAGTAACTGAGAAATACAAGGATGGCAGAAATATTAACAAGCAATTGGCTTGTTAAAGAAAACATAAAAAAAGTAATAGTAATAATAATAAAAACACCCCTAAAGTGACCCTAAATTATACCCAAATTATTTTTGAATTTAAACCTAGAGAGAAGATTTTTAAAATGTGCTCTCTCTCTCATTCTGGCACTTAGTGAATAATTTTTTTTTAGGTAATCATAACTAACCTAAAACAAGAGCAACTTAGACTGATTTAATGTCAGAGAGTGAGGAAAAAATGTTGTGTCTTTCTTGCAAAATATATGGAACAAAACAAACCTGTATTTCATCAAAGTCTTGTTCCATCTTTTCATACGAAAATGAATTATTTTGCATTTTGAGCGCTTGATTAAATTCAAATGCCTTTGTTGGGGCAATTTCTTTGACTAAGATAAATAAGTCAGCTTGCATTTTCAGTGAAAACCAACCAAGAGCAAGCTGACTAAACTGCTGTTTTAAAGAGTGCAACGGTATTGTGATATTTTTTGTGTGCCCATGGTATACAGCAGGATTTTTTAAAAAGTATTTAGAATTTTCCTCCTGGACACATTTTGTAGTACATTTTTTCTTGTCTCATCTGTAGTACACAGAGCAGTGTACCGTGTGGGCGGAGATTAAAGTTAGAATTTACATTGTTGAAATACAACACTGAACGCAGGAAAACCAAATTCCAGCCGTATTGATAATGTTAAGTATAAAAAGATTGTCTATATTTTGCTTAAAAATGTTGCAGTCAGTATTCAACTCTGCAACAAGTGCAAAACACGCGATCTTTGAAAATGTATATTAAGTTTTGCACATTTACAGTCAACGTTTTAGTCATATAGTTAGCATACTGCTGTGTTAGGTCTCTCTTTTAAGGCAAAGGTTTTGTTCATTAAAACTCTAATAACCGCTCGTGTCACTGGCCGACTCGCGCGCCGGCTGACTGTCAAGGAACGTACCATGTCCTCGAAGGGTAATTAGTCATTTTTGTTAACCTCGTGTGCCATGTTTCCATCCATCAGATAATTATCATGAGATAATGGATATATAATTTTAAAAAAATCGAATACAGTTTACCCATGTGGCTCTGCAAGCTTCGGAAATTTGTTTATTTCAATAAATGTATTTTTGGAGCAGAGCCAAGTTACTAAAACGTTATAGATGCGATACACGACTTAATGTTACTCATAAGTAAGTGGTTTGTTTAAAATAAAAATTTTAAACAAAGACTCGGGACGCCAGTACATTACCTGTAAGTGTGACCACAGCAATAGTTTTAGGGTACTCTAGCAAAAATGACCTTGTAGCGGTGATGACCTCCATTGCTTTAATATCGCTGTACTGCTCTGTTCAGCAAACCAGCACCAGAAAAGCAAGTTAAACAACTTGTTACAAAAAAGCTCGTCTGCTGCCCACAGATACGTAATACACAGAGGAAGTACCGCCCACTGCCACAATAAAGAGGAAGCTCATTGGCTGTCCGTGTCAACGCGCCTGAAAAACAACGACAGCGTAAGCGTTACGAGGATACGTATAAAAAGTGCTAAATAATTTTGATGATCCGTTGTTGAGATTTAGTCGTCGACTTAGGTCTATAAAAAAAGGGGTCATTGTGCCTAGCCTAATGTATAATAATATTAATAATTATCGTTATTTATTTATTTATTTATTTATTTATTTATTTATTTATTTATTTATTTATTTATTTACAATATCACAAGTACTGTCTAATTTTGTAGACAAACTACGCGAAATCCAAAATTTGTTCTTTCGTTTTTGAAATGTAACTAAGGGTTAAGGTGTAGGCTATAAAGAAGCAGATGTCTGATTCATTTATGCCATTCAATTATGTACATTAAAATGATTTGCTCTCGTTTGGTTATGTAATAACTTCAGAGTCTAGGTATTACTTTTTACTACTCTGTTATTCTTCCAACAGCCTGTTTCACTAACAATTTTGCAATCAACATTTTCCCCACTAAGCTAACGTCTACGGTAAATATAAAAAATAAACTAAAAAATTAAAACATGTCAATTAAAAAAATCTTTAATGGTCGTTGATCTTATAGTAAAACCATATTTCAGCAACCCTTTCCCATGAATAGTAGCAATAAAATATCCCTGAAAATTAATAAATAAATAGTAGCAATAGATCACTGTCATCACATTATGAAGCATTGTAAACTTTTAGTGAAATTTTGCTATCCCACCGGTGTATTGAGGAAAAAGAAAATATAGTGAAAGATAAATTGAAAGGGTTACATCCCATGCAGCAATTTACAATACCATTTCATAGCATTTTGCAAGGTAAGGTCAAGAGCAGCCCTGCGACAGACTGGCAACCTGTCCAGGGTGTACCCCGCCTCTCGCCTGGATCGTTAGCTGGAGATAGGCACCAGCAACCCTCCCGATCCTAAGGGACAAGGGTGTAAGAAAATGGATGGATGGATGGAGGTCAAGAGCAGCACACATTAAAGTGAATGTTGTGAATTTGAGCCAGTAGAGGTCAGTGCAGGCTCACCAACAGATTAGCAGTGCTTCTCTGTGGACCCCAGCAGATGGAGCATCTGCATCATCTCCAACTTCCAGACAATAAGAATTTTTTTTTAATTTTTTTTTTTTATTCTCAGCAGTTCAGTATGTTGAATTTGTTTTGTTGCCAATTATGGTACATAGCATGAAAAGATGTTCTTAATTCCTACCAGTACAAAGAGTTAGTTTCTGCGATTGTTTTAGTAGACAATAGCTGAAACAGTAAGAACAGTATAGCATTCGCCTACACTCTTAAATTCAACCCGAAGTCTGCTGAAAGCCTCAGCTGACTTTAAATAAAACATTTGCACCGTGCATACAGATGTGAGAAAAAAACAAACAAAAAAACACCGTGTCCTATCAAAAAGTCATGTCCTCCTCTGAACTTCAGAGCTCTGTGGAGTTTTCTGATATGAGTCTGGATGTGGGTTAAACACCTGACCTTGGGGTTAATAGTTTGACATCTGAGAAAATCTGGCGGAGTGTGCGCAGACATGTTAACTGACTGAGTCTTCAAGGACTATTGTCGAACATAAAGGATTATGCAATTGTCGCTGACCCATACCTCCCTATTTCGTCATTACAGTCTCTCATTAAAGAGAGACAATCTGTGCTCTTCCAGTTTTACTAGAAAACAATAGGTTTTGACATCTCCAATCAGACATGGGCAGATTTAAATCTCTGAATTTTAATCGTATTTTTCAAATCACTACAACATCTATTCTCCCAGAGTGCGTCAGAGGTGACCCGACTACTGGCACTCAACCAAACCTGTCATATGACTGCTCTGCTCACTTCACAGTCACTCTCCCATTATGGCAAGCTTCCCCTGCTAAAATTAGAGGGCCCTCTGCTGATACTTTTTGGAATGTGACTTTCCGGCTTGAATTCTACTGACAATTTAAGATCAAGATAAATTTCACGGTGTTCCTGATATAATTTCTATTTATTTAACAACCAGTTTGCTAAAAAAGACAGAGAAATAAACTGAAAAAAAAGGTTATGGATTTGACAGTGCCTATATAGTGTTCATAAAAAGGTTTTTTTATAAGTCTAAGAGGTCAAGACTGTGGAAGAAAGCAAACATGACTAACATATACTATGAAATAAAAATGAGTGCAGCAAGACAGAGAAGTGTACACATTAAAGACAAAAAACTTGCGATTGAAAGGACTAGGAAGATATAAACTGTGTTGCAGCTTTGTCTTATTGTAAGTGTGTGTTTTTTATAAAATGCGATTTATTAGAAATTTAGGCGGTAGATCAACACAAAGTGGTGCACAAAGTTAAACAAAAATAATACACAATTTTCTGGGAGTGGAGAGGATCATAAACAAATATCTGAAGACAGGCAACATGGATTTCTATTCCCCTTTCTAAGTCAATCATTTGTAGAAACAACTGCTGCAAATCATTTGCTTCTCTAAAGAGGGAGACTTTTGTCCATTCCTCTTTGCAACCTCAGTCTCAGTCAGACTGGATGGAGGATCTAAATTTGTATTGCCAGGTGAAGGATGTGAAGAAGTGGAAAGTAACTACATCTTCTCACTGCAACTAAAAAAAGAAAACGAGAAAGACTTCTGGGAGTAGTTGAACTATGGAATACTCTTTGCTTTTATTTGAGTTGTATTATAACTTAGTCATGCTACTCTTACTTGAGTAAAATTTCTGGCTTCTCTACCTACCGGAAGTAACCTCCCTGAATGAAGAACAATGTTTTAACCAAAAATGCACCAGACATATACAGTTAATGACAAAGTCAGTATTCTTATTTATACCACATGGTTTAATATAAGTGTCAATCTGCTAAGCCTGATTTGCCATTTGGAGGATAAGTGATAATACGGTAAACTGTAGATATTGTCACTGAAAGTACCTGACCCTGTTCTAATATACACAGAGTACCTACAGTAAATATTGGGTTCAAATAATAATAAAAAAAATATTTGGAAAAGTATTTTTTTCTGTTCTAATTAATATTTTATATTTTTTATTTGTGTTAATTTTTTTATTTTCATACTTTAAAATACCAGATTTGGCACACAACCTTATTTTTTTATTTTATTTAAACTATCAAATCAGATTTTAGTTTAGTTATTCAATATAGTAGCCTTTTTATCAAATACTTTTCTTTTCTCTTATTTGCAAACAAACAACAGAAAAGAAACTACTACTTTCTACTTTTTGCTTGAGTAAAAATATTTTGAAGTACAATTTTTATTTACTCAACCAACCTTTGCAGATCTGTACAATGCGATTGTATTAACACAAGTGAGAACATTTTTATGTCCTAGTGAATGTCTGTGACTGTGTCTCTGACGCAGCGCTTAGCGTGTTCCACCGGGGAGGGCCAGAAGGGCGGTGCTGCTGACTCCAACTATATTGGAGCGATCATCAGAGCACATCGCCCCCTCTTCCCTTTGAGTTTCGTCGAGTGTTGACCGCAGAAGTGTTCTGGGCCCGGGAAAGAAAGACATGGCTGGATATTTGAAAGTTCTCAGCTCCCTTTCGAGGTCGGCCGGTGCGGCTCTCTCCAGAAATCCCGCAGTGCTTGCGCCGGCTGCAAATTGCCAGACTTTGCAACAAAGAAACTGTGAGTTGATGGAGATAACGGCGGGGGCGGACGTCCCCAGCATCAAATTTTGTTGTTGAATAAAATAGAGGTTTATAAAGCGCTTCGTTTTTGATGTAATTAAAATGAAATGTGGATAGAGAAAGCAATGTCAGGAAGGACGGACGGCGTAATGAGACAGCCGTCTGAAGCCGCCGGCGCCGCGCTAACCGCAGCCATGCTAGCTTAACGTGTGCGCTGCTACTGTTAGCCAGCTGGGATGCTGTAAATAGCTTTAATGGCGCTCTTAGGTTAAGGCCAACGATGCTCCACAGGCCTGTTTAAATCTCCTGAAACAGGTTGCCGGCTGCGGATTGTTCTGATGACGAGGCGGATGTAAAAGTCGAGAAAGGTGAAGGGCAGGGCAGTAAACCGAAAGCTGTCCTTGTATTTCTCTTTCAAAGTTTGAGAAGCAACTGATGGATCACGTAAAGATTACGCGCTAACCTTGATGAATGACACCTACTTCAGATCCGTCAACAAATCCTGCTTGTATCCCACGCAGCTCATAATCAAAACATTTTAGGTTACTTGCGGGGAAATTTTGCGGACAGTGTTAAAAAAAAAAAAAAAAAAAAAACCGGCTACAGATGACTCATAAGGATGTTCCTTTTTTAGCTGTCGGTGCGGTAATTCTTTTTGTCGCATTCCTCTGCTCTAGGGGTTAACAGTGGGAAAGTGTTTCAAAACCAATTAAAGAAGGTGCTCAAGCACAAATTGATTAATTCGTACTAGGAGGTTTTGTCATTAGTTTAACTTGTAGAAAAGTTTCCTCAAGGTCAGCTGATGCATACGAGAGTCTGTTACAGGGAGCAATGGCTGCCGCTGCTGCAGCTCAGAGTGTCCTACATGCTGTCTTCTTCTGGGTCACATCCAGGCTGCAGCACAATATCCTCACGCCAACATTTGATAAACTATATTGGGAAGACTGTTTAGATCTTCACCATAAGTATAAAAGTGTGTCATTTTTAGGACCACTGATAGCAAAGAGGCCTACATAAGGGATCCTTATTTATTTATATAGACATTTCTGCTGTGAAAGTCATTTCTAACTTTCACAGCTACACAAGAGATTAATATTTAAAGAGACGCTTCGGCATTAAATTTCTTCTGCTGGATACTACCGTTTGTTCCCCTTGATTTGAAAAACGGATATGTAGGTTTCATCTTTAAAGTATGATACTTTCATTCAACTTCGAACTGTGTAAGTTACAACTTGTAAAGCTGGACTTGCTTAACTTTAAGTTAGAACTTAGCCCTGACATTTAGTAACAGTTTTAAGTAAGGCTTGTGGAAGAAGTAGATGCGCTGTTCTTCTGCAGAATGTCATTTAAATTCTTTAAGACTGACGTTCGAAAGGGCGACTATAACCCGTTTTTGTAAGGCTTGGGTTGTAGAGTGTTGAAGTAATATTAAAGATATGGTAACGGGAATGATTTATGTACAAAATCTGCTAGATATAAGACCTCAACTAGGCAGCAGAGTGGGAGATGTCATGAACTTTTCTTAGAAAAATAATATTTTATTTTAAATCTCAAAACTTAAACTTGGATTTTCGCTAAAACATAAATCTATTAAAAAGCTGAATCAACTGGCAAGAATGCAATAATAATATTTCACACTATTTAAGGTTTTAATAGTGCTAGCGGAAATTAGTCAAAAGAGAACAACGTGGCTCAATAATTGGAAAAAAAATCTATATTTTTAATAGAAACAATACTTATAAATACCAGTAATTACACTTCAGAGGCGTTGAACTACCTGCAAAGTAAATTGTTATAAAAGCACCAAGTATGTTGGAGGTGTAGTATGGAAAAGGCGTTTAAAATGATACCACGATCATGTGTCCAAGTAAAAAGGTCAGGTCTCTCAGCAACATACAATTTACATTTCTAGGATAGTACCATCATCAAAATGAAGGGTAGATCCTCTGTAAACATTCAGCCAAAAATGCTTAATATGTTGACAATGTATGTATTTGTACATTTGAAAAGAATACTATTGTCCTATGCACTATAAAATCACATTCTAAATTTATTAATGACATTTAGAATGGAATTCCAAATTTCATGTCATGGACAGCCTTTTCTTCACCCTTTTATTAGAGAAGTTTGGGCACCACATTAAAATAATTTAAATCAGCTGATTTTTGATGTACTTGAAAACTTTCCCAGACTATTTTTTTATGTAGTTGGATAAAAAAAAATGGTAATCTACAGATGGATAACACCTGGCTTTATCAGACCAAAAGTTTGACAAACTATTAAAAACTATCATATCGTAGCAATATATGATATACTATCATAGTAATGATATATGATACTACATAGTAATGATACTATCATATCAGCACTATGATAGTATCATATCATAGTGAGTATGAACAACAAATTGTCAACTGGCTTTTGAAACTTCAATGCATCATGACAAGTCATGACGAATTATTATTTTAGGGGACAGTTCACATAATGACACATAATACCACGGCGATCTGGCAATGGGAACAGGTATGACCAGATGGTGGTTACTAAAGATGTCTTTAGGCTTTGTTTTTTTTCCCTTTGTTTTAGCTGTGACTGAATCAACAGGCCATTTAAAGTTTGTTGTGTACATACCTGATGGTGGTGACAGATTGCAGCTCAAGAATGTTCAGGGTCAATAAATCAGCTGGTGGAAGAAATCCTTTCGACAACTGAACATTTTTTAAAGAATCCTTATTTCCCACTTTTTAAATTTTCTGAAACCAATATTCACCTGAAAAGTTAAAAACAGTGTTTCTATTGGTGTACGTTTAATAACTGGTTTGCAGGGGTCACAGCTGGACACCCTGGCGCTCCCACCAAGCTTTTAATAGAATGACTTTCAATTGGCATATACATTTTTACAGGTTTTGAAACCTCAACTTTTTAAGATCTCACTGTACCCTGACTCATTCTATTTCTAGTCACAACACACAGTGGCAGATAGCTGAAAGTAGCAGAAACCTTTTCGGTTGGTTTTGCTGGAATGCAAAGATAAGACCCGATGTTCCAATCAGTTGAAATTCAGAGTTCTCACATTTTGGAGTTGCAGTTCTTTTAACAAATCTTAGTTTCACCTTAGTGCTGCACCATTCCCTGCATCTAACCTGTCTGCTGTAAGATGGCTCTCCTAACTATAGGGATTATAACTAAAGGGGTTTAAAGCTCAGTCTTATCTGCGTTGAAAGTTAACCAGAAAAGACAGATGGACAGTCGTGCAAGTTTGAGCTCGTCTTTAAATGCCTGTCCTTAAAGTGTGTGGCACAACTTGAACTTAAGACGCAGCTTTAAACACTCCAGTTTTAAAATTAGTGTTACGTTTCTTGTGTCTCAGGCTAAGACTGCTTAATACTTAAAGCTGGTACTGTAACCTTGGACAGATCATTGGTCGTGCTAACATATTTGTGTTGAAGTACGTTAACTTCAGCACACATAATCTCATAGGTGACATTATTTTAAAAAATTACTTTGAGCTCGAGCCCTCATAAAACCAATTGAATTACTGAAATATTTAAGATTATTTAAGGACGTTTAAGATTCAAAGGCATTTATATATTAGAAATGAATTATGTCATCAATAATAGATTTTTTAAAATATACATATTACTTTATTAAACGTGCTAAAATGCAATATCTCCCACTTTGTGCATTGGTTTAATAAAACTTTAATTATCATTATATATGCATGGTTTTCAATTTATCTGATTTTGTTTTGTGTGCATGTATTTTTGCTGCACACAAGCTCGTGGCTGCAAAGCTGCTTGTACAAATGATGTTGCAGGTGGGCTCACATGACTTTGGTTCAGCGTGTCCTTCAGAGTCGGTAGTTGCATAACCGGCTCAGCTCATTGCTTCCCTCCCCTCGCTCTGCAGGGTGACGGCGTTCTGCTTCTGCAGATTTATGGTTGACTGCTTCGAAAAGTATTCTAGACGGCAGGTTGTGCAGACTTCCCCACAATGCACTGGGGGCAGAAGGTCTGTTCTTTTGAGTAGCTAAAAAGAAAAGGAAGTGTGATGCATATTAAAAAGCATCTTACTATGCCTCTAAGTAATGTTTTTAGTTCTGCTAATATTTTTATCATGAGCTGTATGCTCAATATGGCTAAGTGCAGATTTAGAGTGGCACTTTAAATGCACTTTCAGTTTCAGAAGCAATAAAGATCAAGGCAAGGGATGTTTCTACCTAATGAAAATGGACACTTTGGTCTTATTCTGGCTAATTAAATTCAAGCATGGGGGAGGAAAATAAGATCCGTCTCAAAGTGCCAAAGGTGAAGCTTCAAAGGTCTTTTTTCTTTGTCTAATGCGTGATGCACTCAAAGTCAGTCCCAGTGCCAGAGGGGGGGCCGGGCCGGGCCCACCCATTCAGGTATCCGGCCCCCCAGGACAGACTGCAACAGATACATGTTACCCTTGCATCTCGTACCTGTCCTCCGCACTTTTTAAAAGCAGTATGTAATCTATTGTTGGTATGCCTTAACGTGTTTTTCGTAGCTGATTTTTAAATGCATCGCAAGTGTACACATGATGTCAGTTTTACACCTGTGTGGGTTAGCAACGGGACACCTGTAGCACTCTTGTGTGTGCTAGCATAATGGCGGCTAACTAGCCAGAGCCTGCAAAAAAAGTGTTTGCACATTTTTTCCAAACAGACCGACTTTTACTTGAATAAAAGCGTTGAAGTGCTGTTACTTTTACCTGAGTGAAGATTTTGGCTACTCCCACCTTTACCTATGTACCATCCCTTTCTGGTTATATAATCCTAGGAATAAACTAAATCCTCTTTAATTTTTGTGCTCACTATTGCTTTGTTAAAATAAATCTTCATTGTCACAATACAGTAAAGTCAGGGAGGAGACATTAGACCAGAGGCCAGCAGCAGGGACGATGATGCAGGGTCTTCTCAGGTAAGGAAGGATTACAATTTGCTGAGAAAAAGATATCTGTTGCAGGGAGAAACCAAACAGGTATCAGGACAGGATTTTTACAGATATTTCACAATTATTCTCATGTTAAAAAATGTTTTTTTTCTGTATACCCAGCATAGTCAGCATACTGTTTCTCTTACAGACTGTTAACTTTCTCAGACGTCATTGTCTGATTTAAAGACATGGACTTCAATAGATTTTTGCAAAGAATGTGCAGAAATGATGTTGCACACACTTTGCAGTAATGATGCTAATCTGAGGATTGTTGCTCAGGATTTTCTAGTGACTCGCACTCATTCATGTCAGTGTTTACGTCAGAATTCTTTATTTTGTATTAAACATTATATCTTTTGAAAGGTTACCTGAATAAAAATCTTGTTTACTGCCCCCCCTGAAAATAAGCCATAGCTAAATTCCTTTGGAGCCAAGTCTGCTGAAAGAGATTGGTTTGATAGCCAAACAAATAAATTTGTCGTAGTTTTCTGCTGTGACACGTTTTCTAAAATAACACATTTGCTGAGAAAATCGTCGTTAGTTTCTGTCGTCATGTAACTATCTCTCCCAAGGTTTTTTCTCAGAGAAATGTGCAGACAGAAACCGTGAGACGGAACCCAAACATTACCCAGTTGACTAACCAGCAGAAAACACTAACTATATGTTGAGTTTATGCTGCAGTCGTATGCTTTTCTCCTTTTTCTTGTCTGCGTTAGTCTATTGTGTAAATCGGTGGTCGCAGCTGTTTATCCTATGAGGTTATTTTCAGTGCGCAGTCACCAAGCAGCAGGAGTCGGGTCATGTTTTAAGTTTTGGGCCAAAGCCGAATTGGAACGATGTTTCTTTGACTTGTAATACTTGGTTGGTTTAAAGTTTTACCAAACTCACATTTATCACATATATTTTATTTTATTTATTTATTTTTTTTCATTTGTATTGATTTTGGTGTTTGACCCAAAGAGACTGCTGTTTCTTTAAGAGTTCCACGGGACACCTTGATGTTTATTTTGCAGTAAACTGTGAGGGCTTTAAAGGCGGTGGGGGAGCATTAACTCAGCCGGGAAATCCGAGAGTCACTTGATCCTTTGCACCTCCCCCTGTACTTTAGATTCACCGAAATCGTCCTGCTGGCAGGACTCTCACACACTGAGCTGACGGCGAACAGATACGATTAGAGATATTCTCTCATGCTGGTCCAGGAGGAACATGAACAAGCAAATACAATGGCACAATATCTTAAAAATGTATTTCTGACTTCTGCTTCTTTAATTCCTAAGATGTAGCCTGAAATTGTGTTATCCCGGGAAAATCCTTGAATAAACATGATGGAGATTTTATTTGTTTGTTCATTATGGTCCATTTTGCCTTCATTTGATTCTGGCACTGAAGTAAAACTCCCATTTTCCCGTGATCAACAGATGCCGACAAACGCATCAAAGTGGCCAACCCGGTGGTTGAGATGGACGGAGATGAGATGACCAGGATCATCTGGGAGTTCATCAAAGAGAAGGTGATGAATTAGCATCCAGCTCTGAAGGAGTAAACACACAAATGAGGAGGCGGGATACTCTAGGCTGTGATTGACTGATTGGGGAATAGTTCTGTGGGGGATTATTTATGCATGATGTTGGGGAGGAGGAGAGAACAGATGGCTGTTGGCTCAGGAGTCGAATGTGAGAGAGTTGGCTGGTTGTCATGTTCACCATACCAGTTAAGGTCGTTTTACTCAGGAAAAAATGCAAATAGTCTTCTATACAGTAATACAGTTGGGAGTTTCCAGATGTTCTTTGTGTTAATTGTTTCTATTTTTCCTGCTCTGTAGCTCATCCTCACAAACGTTGACGTAGACCTGAAGTATTACGATCTGGGTCTTCCATACCGCGACCAGACGGATGACCAGGTCACCATCGACTCTGCCCTCGCTACCAAGAAATACAACGTTGCGGTTAAATGTGCCACCATCACACCTGACGAAGCCAGAGTGGAAGGTCTTTCACAAATCTTTGACTCCCAATCTTCCTTGTTTATTTTTAGTTTTACAACCTTTCACGTTACGTTTTCAGTTGTGGGTGATGAATATTAGAACATTCTCTGCAAATTGATCAGCAAAAGTTGGAAGGGAATGGATTCTGTTTAGTTGATTTACCGTACAATACCATCTTTTCGGAATATTTATCTCACCCATGTTGTTTTTTTTTTTTTTATGTGCAGAGTTTAGCCTGAAGAAGATGTGGAAAAGTCCCAATGGAACCATCAGGAACATCTTGGGGGGCACCGTGTTCCGTGAGCCAATCATCTGCCAGAACATTCCCAGGCTTGTTCCGGGTTGGACGCAGCCCATCACTATTGGCAGACATGCCTTTGGTGATCAAGTAAGCCTCACTTCTGTTGGGCAGCGCTACACATTTTCAGGGTTTTTGACGTTAAAAGTATGAGATTCTTTATTTAAGATGTGAAAGTGAGGATATGTAATTTGGAAGGAAAAGAAGTTAGTAGTTTTAAGGCTTTGCTCCTTATATAAAATATTAAGTTCTATATTTCTGCAAGACAAAACAATAATCGATCAATTCCCATCTCTGTAGTTTTACTTTGTTTGGAATCTAGAGATGCACCAATGAACCAATTTTGTTTGTTGTTTTTTTTTTTTTTATACAAATTAAATAAACAGTTAACAGACAACAATGTCAGCCTGTAATCTGCATTTAGTATGGGTAATGTAGTCTAGATTTGACAAATCTCCTTGTGAAACATTTTAAATCAGAACTAATTTACTTTAGTATATATACAAAAAAAACACTGCTGAATTTGAATCATCATGGATTCATAGACATAGCAGAAAAAATCTAGAAATTTTAAAATTGTCAAGCATCTGATATTTGGAAACGGAAAATGTACGCGAACACTAAAGTTTACTACATACAAATTCAGAGTTGCATTATAATTTTCTGTCGTCTTCTACAGTACAGAGCAACAGATTTTGTTGTGGACCAGCCTGGCAAATTTAAGATGGTCTTCTCACCTTCTGATGGAAGTGCAAACAAGGAATGGGAGGTCTATAACTTTCCAGCTGGCGGCTGTGGAATGGGCATGTACAACACGGACGAGGTGAGCAAAGACTATAGAGACGCACAACAAATGATTCAAGATTCTTTGTATTCTTCATTGTCAAAGCAGTGCAGTTTTTTGAGTGATCACTGGTGTTTAAAAAGCTGGCCCTGCCAATACAGATTTTTATTTTACAACTTGACACTATCAGGTGTTTACAGCCACAATACACCATCGATATTCTAATCTTTTTTTATTGATGAACATTAAGGAATACCGATGAGACAATACAAACTTGTTTTAACTGGACATGAGGTAATACTCTGATATAATTGAAATGTTAAGAGCATTACTGTGCAATCTTCTAAATGAACTAAAATTAAAATAAAAAAATCTATTTATTTAGTCCTTTATTTTTCACATTCTAAAATCAAAAGAAAACTTGCAAAGCAGGTCAGGCTGCAGACATGCTTTCAGCCTCTTATCAGAGATGAACTGTGAAGCAGTATTTTGCTTGTACAAAATAACAAGGCTTGAGGTCAAACAAACAAAACAACTCAAACCACAGATAAAGTGTCCTGAATTTTAGGTTTCCTTGTGAGAAAAGCGAACTTAACTGCAGCAGTTTTGGCCAGTCAATCAAAATGATGAAAACTTTGAAAACAAGCAGATTTACTGAGCCTGAGCTCAAATAATTCTGTAAACTTAGTTTCTTACCCTGAAGAACTGTTGCATATCTTTTAATATATTTATTGTGCAACATGCAGCTATTTTTTTTATTTCACCTTAAAACAACTAGATCTTTGTTCTTCATAAATATAAACGGGTACATTTTGAATACTGAAGTACATTTAGTATCCTTTTAATAGATGTGCAGACTTCTCTTGTGTACGCATACGTCTGAAGTACACAATTACCAGCATGTGATGATCGTGTTTTTTCTCTCAGGATTTGCACCATTTGAATTAGGTTTGTGTAGTTCAGAACGACTACGAATAAACTTAATGAAACGGTGTGTGGTGATTTGTAAAATTTTCTGGACACCGTCGGCAGTCAAAGCGTTCAGCCCGCTTTGCTACTGGTTTGTTTGCCTTCATCAGCTCGGTCTGTTTGTCTTAACAACATAAGAGGTCATTGCACATGACTTTCATCTCAACAAGGGGAAGGTTGTAAACCTTTTACAGCTGATAAAGACCTCCAGCAGGCATGAACTGTTTATTTTTCTCTCTTCACCAGTCCATCACTGGGTTTGCACACAGCTGTTTCCAGTATGCCATTGGCAAGAAGTGGCCACTCTACATGAGCACAAAGAACACCATTCTGAAAGCTTACGACGGCAGGTTTAAAGATATTTTCCAGGACATCTTTGAGAAGTGAGTGTCTTAAGACTTATTTTTAAAGCACTTTTGAAGTCGTTGGATGGAAAACAAATATTTCTTTTTGTGTCCCACAGACATTACAAACCAGAGTTTGACAAGCTGAAGATCTGGTACGAGCACAGGCTTATTGATGACATGGTTGCCCAAGTGCTGAAGTCTTCGGGAGCTTTTGTTTGGGCTTGCAAGAACTATGATGGAGATGTCCAGTCTGATATTCTTGCACAGGGTGAGAAATTTGAAAAGAAAACTTGCCTATTTTTTTGAAAATTCTTCCCCAGTGCAAGAGCTGCTCTAAAGAAGGGTCTCACTTTGTCTTTCAGGCTTTGGCTCACTGGGACTAATGACATCAGTCCTTGTCTGCCCTGATGGAAAGACCATTGAGGCCGAGGCAGCTCACGGCACGGTGACCAGACACTATCGCGAGCACCAGAAGGTTTGCAGCCATCAGTCTTTGTCAATCAGCCGCTCTGTATTGGGAAAACATTTCCACTGAGATGTGTGGGGAATGGAGCAGCAGAACTGCCTTATCTGCTTTTACACTGTGGCTCTCTACTGCCATCATGTGGTGAAAATAAAATGCAACATGTATTCCCTCCTAAATAAATGAGTGCATCTCGGTAAATTGGAAAATTATCACAAAAAAAAGTATTGATTCAAAAAGAGAAACTTTTATAGATGGAGAGTAATACATTTCAAGCGTTTATTTCAGTTTATCTTGATAGATGTGGCTTATCGGTGCTAAAACCCCAGAATTCAGTTTCACAGAAAATTATATTACGCACAACCACGCAAAACTTTTTAATACAGAAATATCAGGCTACAGCAAAATATGTCAATGTAATGTATATTGTACACATTCCGTTCTTGCTCAGGCCTCATTTTGTATGAACTACTACATCAACCTGTCAAGGCTGTAGATAACACTCTTGGTTCTGCACATTTTTGTTGCTACACCATTTCCTTTGACTCAGTTTTCCATGAATAGGGTTATACAGCAATCTGATGTTCAGCAGTGACCTTCTGTAGCATATCCTTCTCTTGGATGACTGTTAAGTTGACTATTTTTCCAATGGTCATGTAAGCTGTAACTTAGCCTCTTTTTTTTAATTGGTCTTATTTTATGTTCTACTTCTCAGAGAAACATAATTTTGAGTGATAACCTTTAAAAATAAAAAGAAACAAACACTTTGATTGCATTTCTCTGTGCATTATGTATTTATGTAGTATGAGTTTTTGATTTGAAGAACTATGGAGTTAAATTCTGATCTTTTGAGATATAAAGTGGCTGATTTCCACGTGATTATTTTGTCATCAGGGGAGGCCGACCAGCACCAACCCCATCGCCAGCATTTTTGCCTGGACAAGAGGCCTGGAGCATCGAGGAAAACTCGACGGCAACCCTGACCTCATAAAGTGAGAGCTGTAATATGTCTGGAAACTACCTAACCTTAAGGTGAAATTGAGATTTTACAAATGTGTGTGTGCGTTTTTTTTAATATTATTATTATTATTATTCCCTATAGGTTTTCTCAGACTCTGGAGAGAGTGTGTGTTGAGACTGTTGAGAGCGGCATCATGACCAAGGACCTCGCGGGCTGCATCCACGGCCTCTCCAAGTAAGTTTTAATTAACATTTATATCCAATTTTGCTGTGGGGGGAAAACGGGACCAACTCATGTCTCTAAACTTTAACCTGTCCTTTTTTTTGTTTTGTTTTGTTTTTCTTGTTCTTGCTGGTCATGTAAAAACTATTTTATGAATCTTTTAACTGTTGTTGGGTTTGCATAGCGTAATAATTTACAGAGAAGCTGATGGTTATTTACTCAGGAAACAACCTGCATCCTGAGACTGAAACATTTACCAGTAACTTCTCAGAAAAGTAAGGCAGGTTTAAGATTAGTCTAGTAGAAGCAGCATGAACAACGATGATCTTTTTGAGGCTGGAGTTGTTATAAACTCGCTCTTTCCTGGAGTTATTCAGCCTCAAGCTCCATCTATCGATCGATTCATGGATCAAACACCTGTTGTGAATTTAGTTGTCAAGCTCCTACATTGAACAGCAAGTTATGCAAAAAGTACTGAAACATCAAAGAGTTGGGCATGTCAATTAAAAAATTTAGAGAAGGTCATATTAGGTCCACCCGTAAACTTAATAAGTTGCAGAGAATTTCAGGTTCATCTTAAAATTTCTCCCGGAAGCTGAATATCCTCAACTTTTTGTGATTAGAAATGATTCATGATTGGAAATTTTACACCCAGAGGTAACTGAAAACGTGAGGAGAAATGTAAACTTTTGTTTGCGGTTATTATATTCCAGAGCTACTCTGAAGAATTAAAAGGCCATAGTTTAACATCTGTGGATACAAAGTTTCTGCTTGCTCTGGACAGACATCTGTAGTAGGCACAGACTTTTCTTTACTGCTAACCAGCTCATTCGTGGTCTGTAGCTAAACAGAAATGGAAAAAAAGTGAAGATAAAACAATAAGCACAGTTATATTTTGCTTTATGACGAGGTTATGTAAAGGTTTGTGGCACCGGCCACAAATTGATGTGGCATCAATTTTGGCTTTGAGGATTTTTGATCCTTCGTCTAATTAGGTTAAATCTGAGTTGTCTTGTTTTCAGTGTATTATTTTGTAAGACACTCCTCTACCAGTGGAAAGCCACTGAAAGCTCCGTCCACCCAAATCATGATCCTGTTCCCAGCTACGTGGTGATGTGTTCTTTTCATAAAATGAGTGAAATGAGTTGACACAGGACTTGTATGGAAAGTTTTTATGGCAATCTTTAAAAGATTGTTTTGCTATGTCTATTGTTTTAAGTGTAAGGCATGAAAGTAGAGTCATGTATTCACTAAAACCGAAAGAAAAGCTGGATAGATGTTTTCACACTCGCAGGCCCAGATAATAATTATTTAAATAAAAAGACTGTGATTGCTAAAACTGACTGCCAAGGGGTTATAAATTCTAAAAAGCAAATATTCATTTAAGGAGAAGATGGAAGTTTAATTTTTTTTTTCGGTATGTTGATATCTAATATTTTTATGGCAGTCATTAGAATATCTTTTTGTGATAAAGAAATACTGTTGGAGAACAAAATGAAAGGGACTCCAGAGTGTTCAGTATTTTCTAGTATTAGATACGTATGGAAAAAAGATTTGTATTTCTATGCTTTATTTCCTATTACATTGTTTTAAAGATCTATCCATCCCCCAACAATCCATCCATCTATTCTTCAATCCATCTGTTCATCTAGCCATCCAGTCATCCATCCATCTGTTCATTATCCTTCTGCCCATCATCCAACTGTCCATCCATCCATTCACGTGTCGACCCATCTGTCTGTCCCTTTTTCCTTTCGTTCAGGCTGGGGTTTTTGTATGTTACATATTTGAAACCTGACTGTTGAACCTGCCATAAAATCGTACTGAACTTCTATATTTATACTTGAAAACAGGACAGAGATCTCTTAGAGAGATCTTTTTTATTCCACCACCAAAAAACGGCGGTGGAATAAAAAATTTTGGGTTCAACAAAATTGGAAAGCTTCTAATAATGAACGTATAAGCAGTAAATGTTACCTCTTAATATTTTTTTATGGTAAAATGAAACAATGAATTCTTCACAGGAGCCCATACTTACTGAGCTGTTTCGGTCTGCAGTACTGAATGTTTACAGTGAAATACTCTGAGGTACTAGCAGTTTATTGGACAGGCATTTCTTTAAAAATAAAATGCACAAAAAGCACAAAAACATTAAAAAAAAAATCTCAACATGTTGTCTTGCCGTATTTTATATTCCTTTTTTTCCTGACAAAATGATTTCAAGTTGACCCACAGCTGTGTCCAACTTATTTTAGATTAAATACATTTCTATCCTTTTACACTTTCATTTATATTTCAAACTTCAGATGAGATGATTATAAACTTAACATTTCAAACTTCCTTTAGCCATTTATATTAGCAGTTTGTGGTTAGCATTACTGAATCAGTCTCTGTTTGTATTCCCAGCGTTACATTGAACGGGAGATTGTCAAGAGTCTGTTAACATTTTCTAATCCAACCTCTTCCTTTGTAAACCGTTTTAAACTCTTCAAAAAGATAAATGGAGAAAAATCGCTGCAATACATTAAGTTCCCAGCTCTCTTCCGAGGTCCAAATGCCTTTTGTGGCACTCTGCACGAGTAGCCGACATATATCTCTAGAAAATATTTTTCTTTCTAGAAGCTTCCTGCTCATTTTGTGGTGCTGCTAACTTTATTTTGAAACGCATCACTGATAAAATGGCCAGCCATGAGTCTTTCTGATCACTAACAACATCTACAAAGAAGTGCTCTCACCCAAACCTGGTAGTGCTTACGCATGGCATGTTCACTGATCAGACATAATATTGGACTTTCACTTTCAAATTTTTACTGATCAACGATCAAGACTTAAATAATTTCTTAGGGTGGTTCTTTCATAAATCTTATCAGTTAAGATCCATAACTGAGATTATATGATATTAGAAAACTAACAAGAGCAAAAGTTACACTTAACCTTTCCTTATTTGAAAACGAGTAGGGGGATGTGAATACTTATGAATTCCTATCTGTGTTTAATCAGTCATATATATATATATGATATGCACTAAATACAAGTTTTTCATTTTAGTTTATGAAAACGTGAATCCATGCACAGATTTAAGCATATTTTAATATGATTTTGTACAATTAATGTAGATGTTGGATCTTGTCAGTTGATTTTTTTCCCCCCTTCCTTTTTGCTTAATTTTCAGTGTGAAGCTGAATGAGCACTATGTGAATACTACAGACTTCCTCGACGCCATCAAGAAAAATCTGGATAAAGCCCTGGGCAAGTGAAAGACTTGAAAACGGGCAATAAGAACCAGGATGTGGCAATGTCACTCTTATGTTTTTGTACCTCATTTTTAACTTGAAAGGTCAACAAATCCACTCGCGTTTCACCCGAAGGAGCATACACTGTAGGATTTACTAGTTATTATAGGAAATTAAACGACTGAGTCGTCCTTCCATCTGATGGCCCCATAAACACCTGACCCATTATGTGCAAGTTTTATTTTTGTAATGTGTACTGTATTCCGTGCTGTGTTATGCCTTGAGCAAGAACGAAGACTGACGGACATGCTTGCCAATAAATCTTGTTTGACCGATGTTTAGCTTTTTTGTGTGGGCGTTTTTAATTAAAAACTCAGCAAAAATATGGTAAATAAATTTATTATTTGACAATTCTGCCTGGTGCACAACATTGTTCATACAACTCTATTCATATCATCTTCACACTAGAGTTTAATACAGAAAGCCTTTCAGGATGAGCGTCTTCCCATTTTCATATCCTTGCTAAAATATTGACGCAGTGAACATCAAAGCTAAAAAAAATAAAATAAAAAAAAAACTCACAAAAATGAGCAATTATTTTTTTATGCACTATATCAACATTTTGATCGGGGAAACTTGTTTGCAGGTTGCAAGTGTGAAAAAGCTGAGCAGTGGAAAACGGAATATATTGAGCATTTCTGCATCATTTTCCGCAAGGTCCACGGCCCTGTCGCATGTACGGAGGCTGTCGTTCATCACTTGAGAGCAGTACGCAGCATGATGGATGGTGTGCTCTCGCAGACACACTGGGGCACTTAATATTTCTGTCCAAGTTTTTTTTTTTTTTTTTTTTTTGGGACAATTCAGTTTGAGATTCACCAATTTAAAATGAGAAAAGTAAAAGTATGGATGTGGATTGCATTGTTTTTTTGTTGTTTTTTTTTAAAATACATTTTGCAGTGTTGCCTTCAGAAACTTAGATTTTAGGGTGGGGAGGGGAAAAGTAAGGTTTGCTGAAACCTGCACTGATCTCTGTGGTAATCTTTTGAAGAGATCTACAGAAGGGTAGGAGGATAAACCTGGATGTAATTTCATGAAGTCTGGGGAATTCAATGTCCCAGTTCAACACAACAGCTAGGTAAAAAAAAGAAAAAAAACTCACCCATAGCTGCAAGATTTGTCAAATTCTTTGGTAAAGGGGTGCAAGCATTAAAAAAGGACATTTGAATTTGCTTTATAACATTCCACAGAAACAGTTACATTCATAGACTAGAGATCAATACACGAGGATGGTTGTTAATGCAAAATGTAAAAAGTAGACACAGTGGTCCTCTAGTGCGATGCACCAGCCAACATACAGCAGGACTGATACGCCGTACAATAAAATGCAGTAAAGCACAGAACTTTTTTTTTCTTAGTTTTAAATTTCTTTTATCACAGTATAAATCAAAGAGAATCATTAACCTTTTGATAAGCTTTGGTAGGTGAAAGAGCACCTGTTCCTTTCCCTCACAGCTCACACTTGTGAAACCCCAGCACATGGATTGTCTAACTGCAATGTAACATGCATTTCCTCTTGCTAAAAATGTGCTTTATTTTAGGGCTCAGGTTATGATCTTGTTGATCTTGTAGCATTTTTCACTTAAATACTTCTATGCTGCTTTTTTCCTATAACCTTTAATCTTTTTTTTTCACATTTTGCAGATTTTGAGTGATTCCAGTGCATATTAATGTGCAGTTTGCTGGGCTTCCTCATATTCCCAAAAGGATTGTTGAGATTTTTTAAAGTTAGGTTTGTTCACATTATCTGCAATGGTTTCCCTACCTGTAGCACATAGGTCTCATCTATATTGCAATGACTTTGTAGTAAAGTAAAGAAAACCTCAGTGGGATTGTAGACTAACTTTTTTTAACTACCGGTAATTGCAGTACTTTAATACAACTTTAACTGAAGATAACTTCATCCAAGGGGGTACAGCACTATTTTAGAAGATATCAACTTTCTCAGGGTGCTTGTTGTTAAGTTTGTCTTTGTTTTCTCAGTTGAGTGACACGTGTTCTGCTACAGTAAGTTACTTTGATTCTGTGTCACCCACCTGATCTGCCTCATGGGCATCGATAAACTGCCTGCATCCTGTGCACATTAACATTACTGGCTTTAACAACAGTCTCTTGTAATAGTGCAGATGTTTAACATACTGGTATATACATCTGTACCTCAGAGGACAGATTTTTAGTTTTAAAGTTGCTAAGAATCATCTGAAATACTCAATTAGGTCATAAGTTGCCAGCTATTAGTTCTCAATTGCTCTGATAGTTTCCTTATTCTTCTACAAACTCAGTGATACAACATTTAAATTACAGGTAATGAAACTATTGCTGATAATTTCAAAGAACCTCAATTTAAAAAATCACAAGCTATCCCTTTAGGGAGGAACTTAATCATTTTGCCTTTAATAGCAGTTAAACAAAATGAACAAACCTAAGTTAAATGAGTTCACGCACATGTTCAGTTTGGGATACTTGGTACTATCCCTGATGCACTAAAGCGCCCTGCACCCTTCCCATAGTTGCTGTAGTACTCCATTTGAGATAGTTTGGCCACATCGGGTGTGTTGTTGTTGTTGGCGCGGTTTTCTCGCTCACTGAATTCAAAGCTCTCCTCTTCATACTCCTCTTGGCCTTCTGTCTCCTGGGGGGGTTCTGACAAAGGAAGGGGAATGCTGCGTTCAATAACAGACGTGATTGCACACATGCATAGATCTCTTCCTAAAGGCACATGACCACATTGAGGACATCCAGCAGATTGCCCGTCCTCTGCATCAGTCTTTACTGATAGAGACCGGCATGTCTAATCCAGGCACTGCTATATTTACTAAACAGATGCGGACAGAGTGACAGAAACATCAAAATGTTCGGCCACTATGTTACTGTACTTGCTGAGTCAAAGTCCATTAGGGACAGACTGAGTGACAATTGTGTGACGTCAAGCCCTCGGAGCAGTCCCACTTGGAGACGTGCCGTTGGTAAACCCTATTAACATATTCACCAACTTCATTTGCTCCAAAGAGGTCTAATTAGGACAAGAGCAAAAGCCACTCACCATGTCCATCTATTGTGGTGTCCATAATGCCGTGCTTAACTTTCATGTGTCGACTCAGGTTGCCCTTCAGGTTGAACTTGCTGGTGCAGTAAGGGCACTTGAAGGGCTTGCTGCCAGCGTGGAGGTGCATGTGCCCAAGCAGATTGTACATTCTGTTGAATGACTTCCCACAGACCTGGGGGGAGGAGGGTGAAGAATCAGTAACCTTCATCAGTTTGGTTCAACATGATATTTATACTCCCTTGGTATACCAACCTTGCATTTGAAGGGTTTCACAGGAAGGTGGACGATCATGTGCGTTTTGAGGGTTTGCTTCTGGACAAAGGTCTTGAAACAGATGTGGCACTGGAAGGGTCTCACACTGGCATGGATCAGCATGTGTCTCTTCAGGTTGGCTGACAGAGTGAACTCTCTGGCACACACGTCACACTTGAATTCTTTCATGCCCTGGAAGGAAACACAAAGTGGTCAAGTCTAAATCAGAAGAAATTATCTAAATATGTGAGGGTTCTAAAAATTCTTGTCAATGCTTGTCATGAACAAAATATATCTGCCGTTAAAAATAAAGAATACATCACATATACTACAAGAAAGACTGTGTGAATCATCAAACAGGAAGAGAAGAAGCTTTGCAAATGAAACAAAACACATGTTGGGGGTTGGGTTGAGAACACAAAAACTCAAAGCCTTTGAAGACTATCCTTACAAAGCAACTGGTTTTAGAGAGTAGTCTGTGATATAAGAATGGCAGTTGACTCAATTTTACATCTATGTCAATGCATCAAACACTGACAGGAAAAAGCTAAACACTTTCATCCAAAATATGTTTTAGTGTTTGTGATCTTGTTTCAACTAAGGATTTAGTGACATAAAGTTACTAGCCAATTAACTGGTAGAAAAAAGCAACGTTCAGTACCTTGTGGGTGAGGGCATGCTGTCGAAGGTGGTGGATCTGCACAAACTCCATCCCACATTCTGGACAAACATAGGGTCGAACGTTCTGATGCTTCATCAAGTGGTTCTGCAGCTGGCTCCGGTACGCGAAAGATTTGTTGCATTCAGTGCACTGGTACGTAGTCGGACCCTGATGGCTGGTTAAGTGACGTTTCAGGTGGGCGTAGGTTGGAAATTCAAGCCCACATTGGGTACAGACATGGCACTGACCGTTTTCGTGTTTGTTCTCATGGGTTCTCAGCTCACTGGGGTAGGCAAACCCACGGCCGCAGAAACGGCAGCTGTAAGGCTTAACATCTGTGTGCTGCAGCATGTGCCTCTTCAGGTGACTAGTCTGTGTGAATGCTTTTTCACACACTGTACATTTGTGGGGTCGGGTCCCCTGATGAGTGAGCAGGTGAGTCTGAAGGTGGCTCGGTTGCTTGAAAAGCTTCCCGCAGTGCAGACACTCATGAGGCTTAATTCCATTATGACCCAGGATATGAGTGACAAGGTTATATTTAGACGTGTAGGACTTCTCACACATACGACATTTCCAGCGTTTCAGGCCCTCTCCCACATCAACACAGTAAGACTCGTCAATCTGTACATTTATGTCCAGTCTGTCAATCTGCATTCGTCTGGCGAGCCCCTCTGGGTCTGACCACAGCATGGCCTGTGCCTGGCCATTCTCCTCATATTCTCCTTGCATCGGCATGTCAGCAGACTCGTAGGCCACCTCATTGGAATCATAATAACGATTCTCCAGAGGACTGCTATTCTCTCCAGTTGTCTTTAGGTTCAGTGCCTCTTCCTCTTCTTCCGCTACTACTAACTCTTCTTCCTTCCTCTCTTTCTCCCTAACAGAACTGTCTTCATGTTCCAGTTCTGTCTGTTCGTCTGTCTGTGGGATGGACGTATCTCTCACACATGACGAACAGTTTCCACAGGTCTGTTCCTCTTTCAAGGAGGCATGATGGGTGATTGAATCCTCTAACTTGCTGGATGAGTGTCTGTTGTTCACGTGAATGCAGGAAGGAGGGGCGTCAAAATCAAGTCTTTCACCTTTAACCTGAGCCTGTGGAGCAACATCTTTGTGCTGGGGAGGTTCCATCTCCCCATTGCTCCTCGGCCTCTTGGTTCTCCCACGGGGACCAGGGCGTCTTCTCTCGCTGCAGTGCGGCTGGGGCTCCTGCTCACCAGCAGGCTCGGGCAGGTAGTCCCCGTTTGCACCTATCAGCTGGTCAGCATACTCATACTCCGCTGCCTCAGGAGGAGGAGGAGGAGGACACTCTTTTGGCTCCCCTGTGTAAAAGCCATTTGGGGCAATGGTAGCCCCAAATATTTCATTCTGGGAGATGAGTCCAAGAACAGCAGCTTGAGCAAGTGATAACACCACCACAGGCTCTGTTTGTGTGCCCACATCCATGTGGGCTTCAGTCATCTTTGGAAAAGTTCGCACCAAACAGCTACTTTCTTCCTCCTGCAAACACACACACACACGCACACACACACACACACATGGTATAAGGCATAATGGAACTTGGACTGATGAAACAGTGTTAAAGTACTACTTAATATTTTATTAGAACAAAATATACCCTCATATTTCAAGCTCATAAAGCTGTAACCGAATGCTAAAATGATTTCAGCTTGCATGTATTAAGATCTTATTTTTCACAATAAGAAAGCTGCGTTCAGACGCCGCCTTTGTGTCTTCGGTTGGAATCCAAAGAACATTAGATCGAGGAGATAAGGTAGATCTGTGTTCGCGCTCAGCTTCCTTCCTTGACAGGCTTTAGAATAATAAAGAACACAACAAGGGATGCAGGTCCTGGTCAGGAAGCCGACTTCCGTGGACTGTCCTCGGCACTTCCTGTGGGGTCCTGGGACGGCCTGGCTTGACCAAAGTCGGCCCATCACTGGAGCAAACTGTCTCATTGATTCTCTGAGCAATGTGGCCAACTTCATAATGCCTTCAAACTTGAACCTCTTTAACAAGACGATATATGCTGGCAGGCGGTCTCATAAGTTCAAAGCTCCGACATTCGACTGGGCTTTGAACTTGCTCTATATTCCAGACCAATGCAGAAAACTCAATTGTATAATCTTTAAGTGTTTCAGACCCTTATGCTCACATTTTGAAGAAACTGGCTCTCTGTTGTATATGAAGACATGATTTAAATTAAATATCAGCATGGATCAGGCTGGCTGAAACATTACTCTGAGAAGTTCTGACCCTGTGGTTTATTTTCAGGTAGCACTCCGCAGCTTTCAATGTGCCATGTAAGAAAAAGCTGCTTCCTTTTCCTGACACAATGCTGAGAGAAAAGAAAAGAGTAGACAGAGAAAAGGCAGAAAGAAAGAAAGAAAGAGGAGATAAAGAACAGGAATAAAGGTGTGTGTGTGTGCGCGTGGGTGCGTGTGTGTGCATGGGTGAGGGGAGTAGACCTGGATGCCCTGATAACCATGTCATTTATAATTACTGCTTTTAAAGTAGTCAGACAGAGACAGACTGTGTGTTTGTGAGGAAAGAAAAGGAAAGAGACTGGGTGTGTATTTGAAAGCGTGTGTGAGTGAGAGAGAAAGAGAAAAGAGGGAGGGAGGTATGAAGAGAAGGAGAAAGAGCTGTGGGCGGGGGAGGAGTGGAGGGAGGGAGACAGAGAGAGAAATGAGATGGAGGGGCTGAAAGATAAAGAAAAGAGGGGAGGGGAGGGAGGGAAGGGGAATGAGAGATTGAGTGAGCGTGTGAGAGGAGTGAAGAGAGAAAGGAAAAGGAGAAGGGGGGTGTGAGTGTATGGAGGGGGGGTGAGGGGGGCAGCCGAAGAGAGACAGAAAGACAGAGTGAGTAAGAGAGAAAGAGGTGAAGGAGGAAGGGAGGGAGGGCTGTAGAGAGAAGAAAAAGCACAGCAAAATGAAAGGCTGACAAAATGAAAGAGAGGAAGACAAATGACAAGTAGACAGGGAAGGTAGGGTAATTATTGCGAGAGTGGCGCACTTTCACATTTAAAGTTGCCAGACTAAAAGACACCTAAAGACAAACAATTAGAATGGAAACAGAAAGCGGCTCTTTCAGAAAACACGTCCATACGCCGCAGCACTCATGCCACACGTGAAAAGTACATTCCCTCTTCCTTCCTATAACTCCTGAGAGCACGGACAGGACTATGGTAAACACCTCATTGACAAAGTGCTAAAAACAAGTCCCCAACAACCCCCAACCCCCTTCTCTAACACAACCCTTACATCTCCCCCAGTGTATTCGGGTCCCAGACTCACCACATTGCTCCTGGAGTGATGTTTGAGGTGTTTCAGGGATCTCATCCTTCAGGAGAAATGAGTGGAGTAAAAAAATCCACCTCCTATTTATATCTGCGGGAGAGTGGGGCGGTCCCACGGCTCATCCTCCTCCTACTGTTGCTGTTATCAGAACTGACTGTGCCTGCCCCCCTTCGCACCCCACCACCCTCCAACAGCCCTCACCCCAACACACACACAAACACACACACGCACAGCATCACCCCATTTCTTTCTCTTCCTCCCACCCTCTCCTTCCCATCTCACTTTTCTCTTCTTTTCTCTCATAAACACACACACACACATCTTATCTCCCTTTCTCACTACAATTCAACATGACCCTTCAACACACATTTCTCTTCAGCTACTACTATCTTGTCTTGATCATACTTGATACTTTGCATTTTCCTCTTTTTAACAGTAGTGCACACTAAGACATACACAAATAAATATATATATATATATATATATATATATATATATATATATATATATATATATATATATATATAGCATATATTAGGTGCATGTGCGTGTGTGTGTTATTTAGACCCTCTCAGTCAGAGACGCCACAGACTTTCTCAAACATTCAGAGACGCTATGGGTGGAGGTGCGTCTGTCAGTGACAAAACAGACAGATAATGTCTGAGAAAAGCTTACATTTTTTGTACTTTTTCACAGAGAGCGAAGAGTTCTTCATCCAAACTAATTAAGTATAAAGTATACTGTCTGAGAAATTCAGAAGGAGGGAGGAAAAAAGAGTGACAAAAGAAGAGTAGGAGAAAGAGAGGAGAGAGAAAAGCAGTTAGGAAAGAGGAAGGGAGGGAGACAGACATGGGGGAGAAAGAATAAGGAAGAAAGAAGCAGAAGGAGGGGGAGTGAAGCTGAGTGGAGGAAGCAAGGGGGGGCAGAAAGAAAAAGGGAGAGAGGAAAGAGAACTGGCGTGGGGGAGGGAAAAAGAGAATGCTGCAAAAAAAAGGAGGAAGAAGGTAAAGAAGAACTGTAGGAGGAGGAGGAAGGGGGAGGCTGGGGTATAAGAAAGGATGTGGCGAAAGAAAGAGAAAGAATAAAAGACAGGGAAGAAAGAAAGGGGGGGCGTGGGTTGGGGGAAGAGGTGGGGATGGAAAGACAGATAGTGAGTTGAAAGAAAATGCGGTGAAAAGAGAGGAGCAGGGTGTGTGGAGGAAAACAGGAGCAAAAAAGAAAATAGGGGGATGGTGGAGTGTGAAAATAAAAAAAGAGGAGTCCATCAGCAAGAGAAAAGAAAAGAAGTGAAGGAGGAGTGGAGGTGGTGGGGTGGGAGCAAAGGGAATGGAGAGAGGAAAAGGAGATAGAGACAGAGGGAGTGAGGAAAAAGGAAAAAACAGCGAAGAGAAGGCATTAACTATTGAACTTCCAGATTTCTTTGAGAACGGTGTGGCAGAGTGTTTTACCTGCCGGATGAGAACTGATGAGGTCGCCTCTAATGACAAACCTCATAATTTAGACGGATATGCTTTTATATTACCTCACCTTTACTGTACTTGTGAACACACTAAAACAAACAAGCAAAAAAAAAAAAGTGGACGTGAGACAAGCAGGAGTAGGTGCGGGCAGGCACAACAAACACAGTGTGGACACATGCCAATTGTGACTGCAAGACTGAGAACTGTGCATAAACATTTCCTGCTAAATAACAGGAAAGGGCAAACCTTGAAAACCTTGATCAATCATCAGCAGCTGGGAGTGCTGCGAGAATGAGAAAAGATAGAGAGAAAGGGGTGCGGAGGGGGAAGGAGGAGGGCGGAGGGGAAGATAGGGAATGAGAGGGAAGGAGGGGAGGGGAAAGGAAAGAGAAAGAGATTGAGTGAGGGTGTGAGCGAGGCGGAGAGATAGCAGGAAGTCGAGGGAGAGAAAATAGAAGGAGAGCAAGGGAAGAAACAAAGAGATAAGAGGCTGAAAGACAAAGAAACCACATGGAAGAAACAACAAGGGACACGTACATAAAACAACACAGATCTAGCCTATGGGGAAAATGAAAAAGACACAGACAACAAAAGTTTTTTTTGGAGGGGGGGAGTAGGAAAAGCTCTGGCTCCTTTCCAGGCCTGAATCTTCGTATCAGTAAAAAAAAAAGGGGGGTGAGGGGGGAAGCTTGCTTGTCCATTTACTTTAGTTACATTTACATGGGATGAGACTCATGGCTACAAGTGAGAGTAAAATATAATTTCTACAGGTACTAAAGCAGGAAGAGAGAGGGATGTGAACCATTGGTCTGCTCTCGAGTGCACTAACCCTCATCTGGGATTTCAAATGTGTTTGTCTGATGCCAGAGATCAGGGGACAAGCACACACACACACACGCACGCACGCACGCAGACAGAAGAAGAACACGCTTTCTGTTCTCCACATGGTTTATATGTCTACTGTGTATCCATTTCCAAAGCAGGCCTGCTTAGAGCTGTTTATCCATAGGGTGACCATGCATGAGTGTCACATCCTCTGTGAGATGTAGGTCAAAGTTAGAACTTATTGTTTCTAACAAGAGAAAGAGACCAAGTCAAGGAGATGGAGAGCTTGAGGGAGGGACAGAGGAGAGGTGGCAGCGGCGGTGGTGGTGGTGATGGGGTGCAACAGATCCAGATATCAACTGTCTGCTTCACCCCTGAGAAAAACCTCAATGAATCACAAGCGATTTATCGATGTCAACTTACTTTCCTGGTTTAAGGGGGTTAAAGCAAATGCTATTAATAAGCTTTTTTTTATGCAGGCAAATTTGTTGTGGGAAAAGCTTTAAAATGAATTTATCCTCTATTGCAATACTGCAATCTAATAAAAAAGCAGCTAAACTTTAATTGGTTATATTTTATTCAGAAGGGAAACATTTCCATGTGAAGAAGTAGCTGTCTCAAATAAAATAATCAGCTGCTCAATTGTTGTTTTAAAATAAAAGCGGTGAAAGTTATACACTTTTTAAAGCTTATCAGACTTTCTAGGAACTCCACATTCTTAATTCTTATCTTTCCGTTCTCTGTAGTAGAAAAGTGCAACACAGAGTGGAAGTTCTTTTAGCCAGTGGCCATATTTATCTTGCTTAATAGGAGTGATTGCTTCAAAGTTAAAAACTCAATGCCACTGACAGCCCACTGTCGCTAAATGCTTGCTGAGGAAGAGGATGGATTGATGCAACGTCAATGACTCAATGCAGTCCGCTGGTTTACTTTAGATAGAAAGATTTTTTTTTTACCAGTTGAGAGATCCAGGAAGTAGAAATCCTAAAATCAATGAGATACCCATCATACTTCAATGCCTTGTATTGTTTTATTACATTTATTAGTAGTTCTTTTTTTTTATTTCTAAAAATTTGAAATCAAAATAAATTCAAAGGAATTTCAAATTCTTCCAAAATTTGTCTTTAATAAACTTTTTAAACAAGTTCAGATGTAGGCATTTGTTGACAAGTCAAGTTGCTCTTGGTTACTCTTGTCTTGCTTACGACACAAACCAACGCTGCAGTTACAGCAATCCGGTTGGTTCATTTCTGACCTTCAAAGAATGTTTCCTTTTTCTTGTAATTGTCTTGTTTATGTGACATCACTTAACCAGCTAAAAAAGTCAAAAATATGTACTTGTGTCTGCCAATATGTTGTGGAAAATGTTTTAGGAAAATTAAGATTGTGTGTCTAATACAACATTTGAGAGCCAAAGATCTAGAAAGAATGTTCAAAGGGGAATGGTCAAAAACCCTTTTTTCTTCATGCTTCAATTTCGTACAATGTTCCAGAAGAAGAGTAAGTGCTGTTCTATTGGAAAATTGAACTTTCCAAAGTATAACTGCAGGGTTGGGAGGGGGGGGACATGAGGTAGGATGGTGCTGTGATTGTCACAAGTAATGATTTTGTGTTTTGCTTTTTTTATTTATTTTTTTTAATTTACACATAGATGCTTGGATTCAGGGGTTTACAGAAACACTATCTTTTGTCTGCAGTTGCCACTAAATACATTTTGTACTAACTAGTACCAAGTGGTTTTCAGTGACGTTGTTATACTTATATAATCATATACTGTATGTTGTCTGTTACTGTGGTTTCTCAGTTCTGTTTTCTCTTTCTCTGGGTGTAAAGGCATACTTCTTTTTCGTCTCCCTTCTCTCTTTCTCTTTTAACTTTTTCCCCTCCTCCTTTTCTTTATTTTTCATTTCTACCTTTTTTTTCCCCTATGCGTGTCCATAGCATTTGAAATGAGCTCAAAGTAATTTAAAAAAAAAAAAAAGGAAATATTTTCAAAATATATGAAATGGAGTGTTATAGCAAAGCTGTAACACTCCACTTGTGAAAATAAATCTACTGGGCTTCTCTTTGCTACATAAGCCAAAATTTTCTTTTATTGAAAAATGTATCTCCCCTTTGCCCCTCAAAAAAAAAAAAAAAAATCACAGTGAGATTATTCCACTGTAAAAATGGTTACATATATGTTAAGGCTTTTCACACATATTTGCGCCTGTAACGTTGGTTTCCCTGTATTTTCAGTCAACGCCTTGAGCTTATAGTAAGCGTTGTTCCTCCATGCAGCCCAGTGATAGGCACCATGCAGCCCCAGTTCGCTCAGCCTGCGTATGAGACGCTGTGCCGGGTGATGGCCATAATTCAACATCCTCTTCCTGTCAGGCAAACTGGGAGCTGTGCTGCTCTGTTTTAAGGAAGTTGCCTCTTCAATCTTCAGGTAAGAATTCTCATTGAGAGTAATAAGCTCGCTCTTGGTTGTGAACTTTTTTTTTTTCTTGTTTTTTTTTTTCTTTTTTTTGAGTGATGTCACTGTTCTTTTTTTTCCTGCGGGCCATCTTCTCAGACCTGTGTCTGCAGCATCAAGCCCACACACCTTCTGTTATTTCCAGTGCTGGATCAAAAAACAGCAGGGATTTTCATAAGCGCAGAAGAGACAATCAAGACAGCTCGAATCGTAGCAATGCAGATGGAATATGGGAAAACACTAAGAAAAAAGTAGCCACACCCTGGTCGGTAAGAAGAAGCAGGAGGGTCTTCGTCATGAAAAAGAAGCGCAACTTTTGCAGCAGTCTCTTTCAACTTCAAGTTTTGGGTTCAGTATCGATGTTTTCCCTTGTTTGCTTGCTTTCTTTCCCTTCCGTAGTCTTAATATTTAAACAATCCTCTCAGCAAAACCATTCCTGAGCAAACTGGCTGACAGGATGCAGAGATGGCCAGAGCAAAGAAAAAAAACAAAAACAAATAAAAGTAAAACATAAGAGAAGGAAAACTAAATAAAAGATTACATTTTCCATTTTGCAGTGGAGTTACTAAATGGAAAGACAGAATATTACCAATGAAATAACTCTGCTTGGAGACAACATTGGAGAAAAGAGTGTGGGGAGAGGTTGAAAAAAAAAAGAGACTGAATATAAAGGAGAAAAGACAGAGTTGAGGGAGGAGAGGAGAAGAGCATTCAGCAAGGAGGATATAAAAGGAACAGAGAGGGGGGCGCGGGAGTGAGACAGAGAGCTATGGAAGGAAATAGAGAAAGAGAAAAAGAGGGGGGCATGAGAGAGCAGGAGAGAGAGGAGGAGAGAGAGATCAAGAGAAAGAGGAAGGGAGGGAGTGAGGGAGGGGGAGAAACAGAGACAGAGGACGAAAGAGAAAGACAGAAAGGAGAGAAAAACAGAGAGGGGGAAGGGAGAAGGAGGGATAGTCACAAGAGACTCAAAAACCACAGAATAAAAAAATAATAAAAAAAATCCCTCTCTGTCTGTCTGTAACTCTATATAGATATACAAATATGAATCCTAATATATGGGCACGTTGCATTTATTCATTGGGAATGGATAGCCTGCAGTACAGGATTCAACATGCACCCCAAGTTCATTCAATAAGTCAGCAAACACAGAGCAGGACCAACTTATACCTTCTTATCAGAAATGCAGTTTTTCATTGCAGCAAGGTGGGAGAGGAATCTCGCTAAGGTACTTTATCCTATTTTAGTCTCTTCCTGCTATGTGCTTCATGGCAAACTCTGATTATAAGACACTATATAGTGTCTGCATCTACATGTGAAATCTGTGTGTGATGGACATTAAAAAAAGGGAAACCTGGGATATTTGGCTGTCTTTGCTTTGCGAGTGTCCTACATAGAGATATGGCCCCAGATTTACTCAAGGTGAGGCCCACAATGAACCACAGAAGCCTATTAACACTAGAGGTCTCTGGAGTACCTTCTGCGCCCGGGTGCGGGCGTCCACATTCAGGCGCTGTCCCTCCATGGCTGTCGCTCCTCCTCTTTTTTTTATTAAATACATATATATATATATATATATATATATATATATATATATATATATATATATATATATATATATATATATATATATATATATATATATATATATACTATCTCTCCACCTCCTGGTAACAAATTTCTGTCGGAATTACTTTTCTCTCGTCCAAGTTTCATTCTTTTTAAATCAAACCCCCTTTGTCTATCTCTTCTTTTGTACCTTCCTCTTGTTTCCATGGTTACCTCTCTCTCCGCTCCGTACACTATCTATCTCTTCCTCCGTTTCCCTCTCTGTCTCTCTCACTCTGTTCTTATCTTTCTCATTTTGCTTTCATCTCTGCCTCCCTTCCTCCTGCTTTATCCCACACCCTCCTCACTCTGGCTTTTATCTCTCTTCACTTTCATCTGTCTTTCACCTTTCTCTCCCCTTCAAGCCTGCCATTCCATCATGCTGGTTTTGGTTCTTACTTATAGAAGAGAAGAGAAAGTTTTTTTTTTTTTTTTATCGGTTTCCCTGTCAATTCTGCATTTTTAATCATTTCCAATTTATCCAACCCCCTTTCTTTCAACGCCATTGAGTCATGCATTAAGCCGTCTCAGAGAGAATGTGAGTGCGTGTGTGAGATGGGAAGCATAGGTGCAGGTGGATGTAGTCTTTCACTGTCATAAAGAAAGAAATGATTTCTGTCATGATATCTGGAGATTAACTGGCTGCTGTGAATTGTCTTTGTGTGTCTTCACTAATAGTTTTTTTTTTCTTTCTTCCTCCCTGCATATTGCTGCATTTGCAAACTGCCTGTGTGGCTTTGCTATTTGTGAACTGGACTCATCTGTGCAAGGTCCAAGTGAGATCCGAGCAGCGGAGGAGATTGTGCATGTGTGAGGCAGCTTGTCAGTCCTCTGCAGCAATGAAGATGTTTCCATGAAGCACAAATGCCTCCCTCCACGCACCTCACTCGGGAGATAATCGTATTCCTACACGGCTGGGGCTGGTTTTTAAAACGCATCATGTGTCACCATGTGATACTCCACGCACAAACAAGCAACTCTTCCTGGTATTAAGGAGGACAATAGTCTGTATGGAACATGTGGATGTCTGCTGGCCTAAAACCAAGTCACCGCAAGGCTGTCATCCATGGTGGTACACATAGGAGTGGTGGTGGTGGTGGTAGGGGGGGGGATGTGTCTTCAAGTCAGTGACAAACTCATTCCAAGAGACACTGCATGTGGTGTGGGAGGAAGTTTTGTTCTGCAGCTTTGACTGAAACTAACCTCCCTCCCCTCTCCCTCGCCTTCCCCTTCCCCTTAAAGTACCACAACTATTCAGAAAGGAGAATAAAGAAAACCTGAATAGAGAAAGAGAGAGAAAGAGGGGGAGAGAGAGAGAGAGAGAGAGAGAGAGAGAGAGAGAAAAATGGGGTCCCTAGGCGAGAGAGAAAAGAAAAACAATGAAAGAAAATAGAATGAAAAGCAAGCGGCTCAAGAAGAAAAAAGAAAAAAAATAAGGGAGGGAGAAAAAGAAGGACGGAGAGAGGGAGGGGAGGGAGAAAAAAGATACTGTGCATAAAGCTGGGAGAGAAGAGCAGAAGAAAAAAAAAAACAAAGACAGAAGGAAAAAAAAACGCAGAGCTCTGAAAGACAGAAATATTTTATTGAAAATGCATTGCAAAGAAAAAAATGATGCGACCAGAATGTAGAAATGTGCTCGAATTATCAGTAAATACACTACATAGTGAAGGCGTTCGACATGCCTGCATGTGTAGTCCCACCGAATCAAACTGTCATAGGAAGAGAGCACAAACACACCAACAAAGATTCAGACCATTTAAAACTGCTCATATTACATTTTGAAAGAAAACCAAATGGATTTGACCTTTTAAAATGAATTCATAATACGCCCTCCTTGTCCTTTACTAGCCGACTTTACTTATCATCATTGTGCATCAGAACATGAACTGTTAATGTAACAGTGTTATGTTCTACAGCCTCCATTAAATTGCCAAATATTTTAGTCAATTGCAACTCTGCGTTAGAACTTATTTGAAAGAAGAGTTTTTTCCATTTGAAACATAGAATCATCTGGTGCTGTGAATGAAGTAAAATGCTGCTGTGGTGTGTGAGGTGTGAATTGTCTGCGAAAAGGTTAAGGTGGATGCATGTTGTCGTTGCATGACATTGTGTTGCAATAAAATAAGTAGGCAATGATCATGGTATTAGAAGTGTTTGTTAAGGCATGCGTCTTGAACAGCAGAAAGATTCACACCATCTGAAGTTCTAAAGATCAGAGACACAAACTCCAAAGCGTTGTATTTGTATTTGATGTGGTGCATTAACACTAAGTAATGCATGCTTGTGTACTCAAAGAGAAGAGATGCATAGATGGCTTAGTTTTGCTACAAATAAAACACTGGAAAGTGTGATGCTCATATTGCATGTGAGGCTTATTCTGACATTGTTAATTCAAATTCAGCTAAATCACTTGCTATCACATGTCAACTAGTTAGTAAGTAGAGTCCACCTAGTTTAATTTTAGTCTAAATCCAATGTGACTGTGAAGAGCAGACAGGCCAGAGATGCATTTGTGGAGAAGTATTACTGATTGTAACAGCTGATTATGCACTCCACAAAAATTGGGGTTTTTGAAAGTGCAAAGAGCGCTGACAAAAACTTTAAGAAGGCTTAGAGCCGTTTAAAGTTTGCCACAATTCATGTGGAGGACAGAGAAAACATGAGAAAGACGGCACTCTGGTCAGTTGAGACCAAAAATGTAACTTTTTGAGAAAAATGTAGATGTTATTTGTGGGTGGAAAACTAGCTCTTCACCTCACCCTAACACCACCCTTATAGTAATACATGGTGGTGGCAGCATCATGCTGCAGGGATGCGCTTATACAACTGAATACAAAATTTTTTAAGACTCAGGAAAATAATCCTACAGAGAAGCTGTACATATGTTGAGAAATAAATGATCCTGAAGATCTTAGGAATCATTTTGTTGATGTTAAAATGCTCTTTTATGCTCTCAAAGTGAGTTGTCTTTGGTAATACTAATGATCGTCACAGATATTCAGTCTCCGAAATAATTTAAAATCAATTCTTAAAACATGATGTTATGTCATAACATAACATCTGTTATGTTATGACAAAACAACACTTGTTTATCCAATGGCTTTATGAATGACTCACAAATCAGAGTTAAGTGAAAAAGAAAAAAAAAAAATCACTAAAAAATGGTCAGATGCAGCTAAAGTCCAAAGAAATGAAAGTGCTTAAAGACTTTTGGAAAACTTAATTTTATCGTGCTCCAAGAACCCATTCGAAAGCTTACAAAGTACGTATTGGATCAAAATATAACAAAGTAAGAACTCAAGAATAAACTGTATGTGGGATGAGCGTTTGTATAAATATTTTCATTTCCATTATGAGTTAATTTAGGAAGGATAATGTTATGTTTTTTATTGTCTATGGAAGGAATTGTGTTTATAAAGCCCCAAGAGTGACAGTTATTGTTACTTTTTACTGTCTAAACAATTTGTTCACTGTTGGTTCCAAGAGGGGATCATTAAATGTTAATATATTTAAAAATATGTCTGAATGCAGTGGTTGTGTGTTTTTCAATAACATTATAATGACGTAATGAAAAAGCTTGTAGAAAAATAGGTACGTTTCACATTCAGAGCACTTTGCAGGGATCTGTCTGCAGTGAAAGATAAATGGCCAAAAATAATGTGATAATTTTTAAGTTTTCTATCTTTACTTTTATTGTCAACATAATTTATACACTATACTATGATCAAATATTTCATTCAAATCAGAATCGAAATGATTTAATTTACTCCTAAATACCATTTTAAACCAGTTTTATTAGTTCAAAATCTACTTCTGCTTCAGATTTTTACTCTCCAAACGGGAAGATAATGAAGACCATAAATATAAAAATTCCCCACATCTTACTTATAGCTGCATCTAAGTTATCACAATGCTTGTTGTTTCAGTCTATGTAGCCTGCAGCATGCAGGCTAACACCTGAATCTGATACCAGATATCGATAATACGATCTGTAATTGAAAAACACTGACCTTCCAGTTCTACTTCAGCTAAAATCCACATGACAAGCAATAATAACTCTGATGGCTGCTGCGAAAAATCATTTAATGAACAGGAGCAGTTCAACTGTAGAGCAGTCTCATAGACGTTAATAGACTTTAGTTTAGTTAAAGTTACTCCTGCCTCTCTCAAGCATTGGTCATAAGAAAATTAACCTGATAAAATCTGAATCTCAGATTGGTGACCATGTGAGTGATCATAATAAGGATCCTACTTAGGGGTGGGCGTTCATCATATCATTTATCATTTACCGTGAAAAATGTCTTACCATGATAAGAATTTTGATCATTTTCTCAATAAACTTTTATTGAAAATGTTAAATGAAAATCTAAATGATAGTATTGTTGGAAATTTTACTTTTACCGTTTTCTTCACTGTTTATACCACAAAAATGTAAATACATTTGAAAATATGATTAATATGCCGGTGAACTAAACAGCAACCTTTATTGGATTTTTTTTTTTTTTGCTATTTACTTGATACTTTTTTGACTTGGAGGCCATTTTTGCTTTGTCACGTTCTTGTTTCCGAATCAAGAACATTGACCTTAACTGAAGACCTGCGGTGCTTTAGATGTTGCTTCGAATTCTTTTCTGATCTTCTGGATGAGTCGTTGGATGCGCTCCTTCCAGGAAGAGTTTTGGAACACCGACTAGTCTCGGGAAGGACAATTTCATGTTTTTTTCATTTGTGGAAAATGTCTCTCATTGTTTTGCTGAAGTCCCAAAGCCATAGAAATGGCTTTTTAACCACTTCCAGACATTTGCATGTCATCGGCCTTGTTCTCCATCTGTTCTAAAATGCCTTTGGTGTATAATGTGTTGTATTTTGAGATTTGTTATTTCAAAATCATGTGGTCTGACAAGTTTGGACTCTTGTTTGCTGGTCAAGCCTAAATATAATTGGTAAAATGAACTTTCTAAAATCTGTCATTAATCACAGATAAATCCAGATAAATCAAGATTTAACAACAGGCAGTTAGTTTTTCATGTAGGACATGGTTGATTTGGAAAGCGACTTACCTTTAATGACTGCTGTATTTTCTCAAGTTATGTTTGATGCTAAATTAGTTAATCTAAAACATTTAGACGTCACAAAGAAACTAAAAATAGAATACTCTGTATGATGAGAAATAAGTCATTCACTACAACTATGAATTACTTTTGAATTTTGTATTTTAATCTTGATTTTATTTAATTTTTTTGGTTTGTTTCGTGCTGTTTATTCTCAGGTTCCTGAAGTGAATAGAAAATGAAGGGGTAGAAGCCTGTTTTTGCACCTGCTTTACTTGTAGTCTTTTACTCCTTCAGTGCAGACTTCTAGCGTTTCTGTTGCTCCTCATCAGACTTACTTTTTTGACATTGTCTTACTTTTCCAAGTTTTTTCTTTCTTTGTGAAGCTCAGTTTGATTGTCTCCAGTTTAAGTTTTCTCTCCTTTTTTTGGTCTTCCAGCTTTGGAACATCCTTTGTCTTGTTGTCAAGAAATATATTTTTTCTTCATCTTGGCTGCATTGAAGTCCCCCACCACATCGAATGAAAGCGCACGAGTTTGTCATGCAATACTCCTGTGGTTTCCTTTAAACTTTCTACTTTTTCAGCAACAGTATTTGCATGGAAAATCTACAGCGTTCTTTCTTCTTTTTTTTTTTGTTGACTCACACAGATTCTCCCGTAGCTCTTGGTTGAAATTAGTCAAAGATTACATTCTCATTTAAAACTTAAAACAAGAGCGAAGTACATTTCCATTCCATCCATGATTCTGCACAGACAAACATGTGGCTTGCCGGTGAAATAAATAGCAGCTGTTATTGGATCGCTGTTTTTCTTTTTTTTACTGATGCCGGCATCTGTTTCTTTTTGCCACCCATAGATAAGAAGAGCAAAAGACAAAGATGAACGTTCTCAAATCTAAGAATTGTGTGAAAGTACAAATATCAGTTGAGTCTATATTGCAGATTTTAAAATAATAGATTTTTCAATTTACACTGGAACCCCACCTATTTGCATTTCTGTATTTGCAGATTCATTTAGATTTTCAGTGAAAATCAACTCCAAATTATTTATGAAAAATTTGCCTATTTGCGCATTTTTTAAAGTTTTTTTTTTTCTTTCTATTTAAATTTTTTCATGGCCAATTGTTTTTGATGTGGTTACCCACTTGTACAGCACAAATAAAAGGAAAGCAATTACAGTATGTGTTATATACTGGAGACATGGCAATATTCTTAATACTTATCAATCTCTGCAAAGACATTTTGAACCTTTGTCACTCGAAGAGGATTCAACTTAAGAAAGTCTAATCTTCAGTACAAAGTAATACTTGTGGACAATTCCACTAATCTTGTTTGATCAAATTCTGACCTAGAAAAAAAAACATGCCACAGTATTTATTTTCTGTTGTGAAGTTATTTTCAGGTCCCATAAAAAAAAAGAAGAAAAAGCAAGCAAGAAAAGAAGCATAATGGGTTTCTGTTCCAGTCAGAATGTTTATGTCTGGATTTCCTCCTCAGTTTATTACAATGGATCAAACATTGTGCAAAGGTTTTTAAAAGAGGGAGTTTCCTTTATCGAATTGTGTCCCACTTTTATAAATACTAGCCTAATGAAACAGAAAGCTTAAGCCAGCTTCTGTGAAACACGCCAGTCTCCGGCAGGCCTTTACAGCGTCTGCCTCATCTTGTACACAAGGTTTGCCACATTTTGTAAGCACTGCTGACTTACGTCTTGTGCTCGGCAACTTATTGGACTTCTGTAAGATTGAAAACTGATAATGCCTTGTTTGCAAGCACTGATAGCCAGTAAGACCGAAATAAATCTGGATCCCGAGTTTGGCACAGAAAATGCGTCAGCAGCAGTGGTGGAGAAAGTACTCAAAAAATGTACTTAAGTAAAAGTACAAATACACAGTCAAAAATGTACTCAAGTAAAAGTCAAAGTACCACATTAACATTTTACTTAAATAAAAGTAAAAAAGTACTGGCTTTTAAAAATACTTAAGTATTAAAAGTAAAAGTACTTGCTGAATGCATAACCTAATCGCTAATATCATTAAGTGAACCGATCGTATTTAATTTTAATACATCAGAAATGTGTCATTTTAATTAACAATGCCACAGATTAAACATGTTCTTATTGTGTTTATTCTCTGTAAGAGTTTAGACTTGGATGTGATTCTATGAATCATAATTTCAGGGATGGAAACATCTTGTTTCCTGTCCTAACATAACATGAACTTCATTAGTGACATTTATTTAGAAAGAAATCCAACTGAAGGGGGATGGAAAGAAGGTGTGCAAGGGGAGGACATGCAACCAAGGAGCCATGTAGCAGAGTTGTAGTCAACCCTGTGCTACGCGACACAATAAAATTAAGTTTACCTATCAAAATTGGTTTTCAGATTGATCTGAAAGATCCACATTCCCATAAAAACACCTAGATATTAAATACTTAGAGCTGAAATATATTTAACCAGTATCAATTAAAACTCATTTAATTCTGTTTTGCTTTCATCGCTGTGCTACATACAATCCGCAGAGGTCTCCTGCTATCCCTAGAAAAATAACCCCCCTGGGCAGTTGCCCATATTGCCCATGTCAGAAACCACAACTGAAACATCGCAATTAATGGTAAATAATGTTCAACTGTACAATGACGCATCAAGTAACCAAGCAGAAGGAGCACCTTGACTGTTCTCATCCTCCCTCCCACTGCGATGTTTGCCACCATGACAGGAGACGAAATCAATCAACGAGCAATGAGCATGCTCTGTGTTCATATTTTCAACTTTTACTTACTCGGCGATTAAATAAATGTGTGTATGTGTGTGTATATATATAGCTACCGTAGTGTACACAAGAACAAAGAACGGCTCTAAGTGAGGCTTCAGTCCTTAGGACTTAGTAAAGATCCGTCCAGAAGAATCGGATCGTTCCTGAATGTTATATCACTATATTGCAGACTTTGGTACCAGCGTTGTCCCATATATGCGACACCTCAGTCAAAACCTCCACACAATAATTCAGCACGTGAGTGACAACTGTTTTTCATTGCGGATGCAACATGTGTCTCAGTACAGCTAGCTTAGCTAGCATCACGTCCACAGATCTTATCTTTCTTTAAGCTTTCTTTCCAAGTGACGCTAAAAGTTGGACGAAGTCCCCACCGTCTGTGAAAGCGAAGCGCTGCTGATTTTACATGTCGCCATATATTATGATTTATGCAGCTATTATCGATTAAACAGACATCTTCTCCCGCTCAGAGAAAACCACAGCACATTTCTTAGAGCTCCGCGTGCGAGTAAAGGTGGAGCCGATGGGTGACAACAGACAGTAAGTCACGTTATTGCTTGGATTTTACGGCGCCACCTTAAGACCCTGAACTTCACATTTTAACGAAAAAAAAAACTCAATTCAACTTGGATGTAACGAGTAACGCGACACTTTTGTAGAAATGTAGTGAAGTAGAAAGTACAGATACTTACTGTGAAATGTAGTGGAGTAAAAGTAGAAAGTATCCATTATTAAATCTACTTAAGTAAAGTACAGATACACGAAAAATGTGTATCTGTACAGTAACGAAGTACTTGTTCTTCGTTACTTCCCACCACTGAATAATACATCATGACTCAAGAGTGATTCCCTCTGCATATTTGTCATATCTGATTAGGAAGAGGCCTGCAGTCAGAGTGGGCTACAAGAGCTACTGTAAATATTGGCTGCACAGTGGTGAGATAGATCATACAACTGTCCCTGTGATTTTGTGCCTGACTGTGTATTTTATTTTCCTACATAGTCCACACACATTCTGGCCCACCACAAAATGGGGCTGCTAACCCTACAGATCTGACACTTTTTAATTAGTCTGACTGATGTACTGATGTTGTTCATCTTTAACGGGTGAACATATTCTTTATAGTGCACAAATCTGAACGGTGGATCAATGAAATAAACAAAGGAGAAACTTAAAATAGACGAACACGGTAATGTGTGATTCCTGGTGCCATGATAGAGCAGGACTGTGTGCACTTTGTAGTACATTTGGAATAACTTTTATGAACAAGAAGCAGAGAAATAAGAAGAAACTGGAGGTTTTTTGCGTATGAGAGAGACATCCTCTTGCAGTGAGAACTGAATTATATTAAACCAGTCTTCTGCTGTGTGTCCTCTACTTGGTCTCCCTTTGTGCATTTTGCTAAACTATTTGAATAAATAAAAATGCATAAATAGTCAACATTTCAAAACTGAACTGAATACTTCAAAGGCGCTTCATGGATTTTGGTTAAAATCCCATAAAATGATATCTGTTTGGATAGACCCATGGCCTTCTGGTAGACAGTGGAAATATGGAAATAAAAAATAAATAAAAAAATCACACATTATGCATGAAAAACCACCAGGTGCTTTAAGTAATTCAGTATCCTTCGGTATTTTTTTATGAGAATTTATATTTGACTCCTCACCAAACTGCTAAATTATTACATCCCTCAAATATTTATGATGGGTTGTTAATAAGAGCCCTTTTTGAAATCTATTCTATCTTTAGATGAACTGTCAAAAATTTCAGCTGGCAGAGTTTATCGTGAATCAAATATCAGCTATTAGAACAGCTATTAGACAAACCATTGCTGATTGCTCTGGTTTAGGGACCTGTAGTCACTGTGAAATGTGTTTGAAGTTAAGATTTCTTATACAAGCAAAAGTTCTCTGGCTACCTTTGTATCAAGTGTAGTAAAATACAATTGAATATATATATTCTTCTTGTGGAGATTTGGTCCATTCCAAGATTACATACACCAAACACAAAGACACACGCCTTTTTTTTTTACTGTCTGAAGTTAAAACAGGCCAAACTTCTCCTGTTTTAAGTCAGTCAGAGCTATTATTTGCTAAATGCCACAATAATTTGTGAAATAATAACGTTAGAGATTTATTTATTGATGTCTCTTTGCACAATGCAGGGAAAGCCCAAATGATGATGTCATAGCTTTGGAGACTTCTGATAGGTTAACCGTCGCATTTGAGTTAATTGGAAGGCCACTTGTGGATGTATTCGAAGTCCACACTGCTTAACTTGTTTGACACGAAAGGAAAGTCAAATAAATCAGCCAAGAAATTATTAAGAGAATTGTGCAGCTGTACAGGTCGGAGTTTATCTGTTAGAATAACAATATGAAAACATAGACATGATGGGTATGTCCAACCAACATAATGCTCAGAAAGTAGACGGATTCTGTGTCTCAGAGATTAACGTACTTTGATCCAAAAAATGCAAGTCAACTCCAGCCAGCAACCTTGTGAAGATGCTGGCTGAAGATGGTAAGACTGTGTTTTTATCCACTGCCATACGTATTGAAATGTGTCCTGTACCAAAAGAGAAACATATGTTGCCAGCAAGTTCAATAAAGGTCACTTCACTCAATCAAGTAAATATAGACAACTTAGACAACTAGAACTTTATTGGTAAATGTGTTTAATAATTGCAATTATAGTTTTAATGAACAAAAAACTTGCAATAATAATACAATCAAATTTCATTCAGTTAGGTTTATTAAAAAAAACAGCTTCACAGCAACTGCTAGCTAGGATAAACTTATAACGTAAAAATGTCAAATTTATTTACAATTATACAGAATTCAAATTGATCCAGCTTAACTTCCTCTGAATCCAGTTCATCCTAATGCTATTCCATCATGTAGTCAGATTCAGATCCAGTTGTTTTCTAATTCAGTCACAATCATGACACAATGCAGTCAAATTAAGTTGATCAACGTTAAACGTCATCCAAGACATCCGAGCTGAATGCTGAAAATCGTTCGTTTTGCAGCAGTCCTGAGTAAGCACGAGGCAACGGTGAAGAGCAACGACTTTTAACACAAAAAGATTTCCAGGAAAACCAGGCTTGGCATATTAGACCATTTGCTGTGGCTGGCTGGGGATTGAGAGGACAGGAGGGAAACAAAAGCAAAACATAGTAGCAGGTCCAGGAGAGCCTTTAACGAAAAGAAAAACCAAGGATTCACAGAGCTAATGAGGGCTGAAGTTCCATTAATGGCTTTTTCTAGGAGAGAAACAGGGCTAACCTCTAAAACCCCTGTTGTATTACTGTATTTATGGAGAGGAAACAAAAATATAGTCTATAAAGTTACTGGCAGCAAGGTCTACTTCAGTAACTTTGTCTTGAGAAAAAAAAAATAAAACATTGAATAAACAGGACAGTTGCATCTTGAATGAAAACAGTTGACAAATACTGATTAGTTGGTGACTCCTGTCAAAATTAAGACAGAAATATTAGGCCTGCAGTTTTTAGCATTGTGGTAAAATGTCCAGTAGACTAAGCCTGTTATAATGCAACTACAGAAACAATTCAAAATAATGTGGTATTCCAATAATAATAAGCTATTTCAAAAGGGATGTTTCGCCCTTATTAAAACTAGCAATATCAAATATTTTACGAATATTTGATGTGGATGCATCAAAATAAACATGACCAGAAACAGCATTTAGTTTTGTTCACCTAATAATTTGAACAATCAAGTTTTTGCAAATTGCAAAATCTCAATTATTGGTGTTTGATCATGTTTTTGACAATTCTACCTCCTGTTGTGAAAAACCGACTACTCTTTACATTTTCAGAAAAAGGAACCGTTCCCTTTACATTCGCTCCAAATGTTTGAAGGTAATCATGTTTCATCCATCAGAAAATAACAAGATGTGTGCGTCATCATCTTTTTGCAGGTTTCCTTTTATCCATCCAGAGAATCACTAAACATAGAAGGGGGAAAAAAAAGCATAAAAATAGACAATATGGTTCTGTTAAGTACATCAGTTGAAACATGCACTATATGCTTTTAAAATACATCACACCATAAAATCGCCTATGTCTTACTTAAATTAGCAGCATTTAAAATATACAGTCACCCTTAAAATGGCAATACAGACATTTATTTAGTGATGACAAATAGTTGAGGAAGAAGCACTGATAATAACCAAAGGTACTACGTGTTTTTTTTAGTTTTTTTTTCCATTTCCCTGGTAGGTGTTGTCTTACCACAGTAAAATAATGAAGAGAGCTCTGCTAGATTACTTTCTTTCAAGGCATTCTTCCCCCACAAAGATAAAACACACACAGGCTCAAGGTGATTATTATTTTTTTTCTTCCCGATGAGACTTTAAGAGCTATGAGCTACTACCGAGCACTATGTGATTTAACTTTATAACGATAAGGTTGCTTCTTCTGAAGATCTGGAATCCTGCGCATCTCACCCACTTTCAGGTTTATAACAAGCTTTTGAAATTCAACACAGCCTGCTGTTCATACTGCCTTTGTCTAAATTAGTAATTCAGCCTTCCCTGAACTTCTTCTTGAGCTGTGCATCACATCAAGGCATTTTGAACAATCGTAATAAAAAAATAAATAAATAAAAAAAACCCTACAAAACAATGATATAACTCAATGGTTATGGTTCGAACTGAACTCTTCATTTAATTCAAACAGTGAAAATGGTTTGTTAATTTTCTTAATCTTACTGTTTTTCAGCTTTCAAGAGGAACTGATTTAGGGTGTAAATTAGATTGTCACAGAGACAAAAATACTGCCTTCCAGTCTACATTTCTCTAAGGATATTTTCAGTCATGAAAGAAAATACACACATGGTGCCTCCTGGTGATCATGCAGTAACATTAACATTCGTAAAATGTATGATGACAAACATATTTTAGTTTTAAATTATTAAAGAAGGCATAAAGATTTTTTTTCTCTCTTTCTACCTCACATCAGTCACCTAAAAAAAATAAATCTGTAATTGTGTTTTCAAAGGTTCTCCACTAGAGGGCAGCAGTGATCTGTTCAAAACAAATCTGCGTTTCTGAACTGCTTCTTCAAGGTCTGGTTGCTGCCTCTAGAGGCAGAGTCTGTGGAATTATCAATCATTTGAGTCCGGACTTTGACTCCCTTTATGTAACACACTTTGTAGTTTATCTTACCTATTAATCATTCAGGCAATTTAAGTTTTTAATCTCAAGAGGCAAACGTTGGCAATGAACCACTTTGAAATAAGATCAACCTTTTTTCTTACTAGGCCAACTTTGTCTTGGCCCTTCTAACTGCAGACAGACATTAACAGAAGCAGATAATCAGCTGGAGCTTCACAAATCTACCGGATCCGGTGACAGGTCTTTGCTGGGGACTTTTTCTTCTGTTTATGTAATGTAGACAGATTTTTTTATGTTATTTTTTTTCTCAACTTGTCCACTTCCCTCACTTTTAAACAAAAAAACATTACCTTCATTATGCGTTCACGGCCAGGTGAGAGAAACAGACATAGGATGAGTGTCTAAAAAAGTATTTTCTAAAAGTAAGCAGGATGTTTATCAGAACTGGATTTAAAAGATTGCTGTGAAGTTTGGACATTTGCAAGGAAAGTATAATAAAAATGTAGGAGTGGTTTAAGTTTACCCTACTAGTGAGAGAAATATGACTGAAATTTGAAGATTTTTTTTAATAGATCTTACTGACAAAGGACTCAAAAATAAAATATTTGTACTGCTTGTGTTTGATTCTACAACACAAAATACAGGAAACCACATGAACTAAGTTTACTCTTTTTACTGCCTCACTTATAAGGGATTAACACAACATAAGTATAACTTTTACACTGTAAAACAAATAATTCAACATGTTTGCAAATAGGTCTTGAAGCTTGAAGTGCAACAGTTTCTAAAAAAATATGGATTTAGTCAGTAAAAAGGGAGCTGTGCAGAGAGAGTTAAAACAGATGTACTTCTGGAGGTTTTACATGAGACCTGGCTGAGACTGAACAGATAAAGGATAGAAATAAAATATTTTCTGCTCTGGCTTTTCTCAACTCATTGCTCTCCATGATATGTGGCACTGACCTTGTTAGAAAACCACTGAGCAGAAAGGAAAAGGCAACATTTTGTGATGCTTCTTGATAAATGATCAGAATAAATAGAGATTTAGAGATCTTGTAGCAGAAGAAACATCTAATTTAACTTACTGTTAGCTTAAGCCTCTTTAGACCAGAGTTGCTCACAGCAGGTCTTTCTGGAGACAGGGAAAGTGTTCTATAACGGTACACATCCACACACGTGCAGACCTCCGCTGCTCGTTTCTTTGCTGTTGATTTATTCTCTTTTCGGTGTTCTCAGAGGACTCAGAATCTATAAGCTCCATACAATGTGTACAATGTCAGATGGTTTCTCTGAGAACTCTCCTACAAACAGAAGTGTTTCAGTTGGTCTTCCGTATTTCTGCACCGAATGACGACATAAATGATTGAACTGAAATAATTAACAGGCTTCAGTACTGCTATTTCTGGAGGCATGGCAGCTTACTTAACATTCACAAACGGCAGCAGACTCATACGTTTGTAAAGATGTTTTCATTAAATATTGATAGTCCTCTCTCTGTGGTGGATGTCTGATAAGATACTAAATAATACCTTTTCTACCTTATTACCTCTTGGTGGAGTGTGAAAACCATTGTTTAAGTTTACTAATATTGAAGTTTTAATTTTTGTTTGGCTAATTTGAAGAAATCCTGACTCTCTTTTCCCTTTGGCGTAATTATAAACATACATACAGACAGGAACTTTATCTCATTTGTTATGTTTGTTATGTTACATTTTTCATTTTGTTTTTCTAATTAACTGCTTACTATAAAAAAATTACACCAAACAAAATTTTTAAACACTCTGTAGTCGTATTTATATTTTTCTATTTTCTAATAGACAGATTTTACTTTTGTATGGAATCAGACTTCAAAACTTAAGCTATAGATTGTTTTTAAGACAGAATGCATTTTTTTCACTTCTTTGTTTCTAAATGTACAGTTTTTGGATCTTGAAGGAATCAAAAGTTGGAAATATATTAGTTCAGAGGACATAGGTCAGTGACACACATGGCTTCTCCAGTTAGGAAAAGCTTACACAAAGGCGATGCCTGTTTCACATTCTGCTATGCTGCCATACCAGCTTCTTATACACCATTGAACTGCCGACTTTTTCTCGCTGCAAACGCTTTTTGTTTTGCAAATTCTTTCTAACGGACTATAAATTACAGAATTGTTCTGAGTAATTTTCTAATTTGAGTTCATGTTTAATCATGCAAGTAAGACTGCTTCCTAAATATTTGCCCAGCGCCGACTGAAGCCCCATGTAATGAATCTAATTTCCTGTGTTTGGGTTTTCAGTGGGCATAAATATTATTGTAAGAAATGCTGTTATTAGGACCAGTTGTATGTTTTCTCAACTGTGAAACTGTGCCACATGCCCAGATCGGGCATAAAATTATGACCACCAACAGATAATGTGAACTAGTGTAATCGTCCCTTCAGCATAGCATGTGCTGGTGAATGGGTTTTGTTTGGCACAATTTTTTCCCTTTTGTGGATGCTTAGGAAAATGAGAAGGTGTAAGGATTTCAGTGAGTAGGGATCCAAACATCTGGGCTGGGACTTGATGCTCAAAGAGACCCCTAGCAGACCTTAGTGGACAGCTAGAGCTGTGGGGGAGCAGGGTGGGAGTTACTTATCAGCAGAGCACATGCAATCAGGATCCACTCTGGAAAAAAAGGCAATACATCTGAGTCAGTGTCATGTTTTGAGCAATAGCAAAACCTTGGCTACTGTCATTCTTGTGAATGTTACTTTTATACGTACCATCAGCTGTGAAGACCAGCATGAAAGGGCTTCATAATTGCAAACCAGTCGCCCTTTTTTGGAACTGAATGGTTTTGGTTTCTTCCGACGGTGAAGTGGACCCTGCCACAAAGGAAAATCGGTACAGAAAGAGTTTGAGGAACAAAACACTGACCCTAAAGTGTTTGCCTTGGTCTCCAGATTCCCCAGATCTCATTCTAGTTGAGAATCACTGAGATGTACTGCACAAATAGTACATCTCAGTACTGGTCTATGGAGTCACAACCTCCAAACATACAGTATTGGACTTAGTGTTAATAGCTAGGTGCCAGATACCACATCTCTACTTAAGGGGCCTGATAAAGGCTGTGTGTCATCAATGCACTACTGGACCAGTGGTTGTAACGTAAATAATCAGTGTTTCACATCATTTGATGCGGCAAACGAGCAAAAAGCCTTTTCTAAACTCTGCTCTATTCACTCCTTCAGTCCAACACGTAGATAACGCCTCAGAAAACAGCGTCTTCAGTTGCTTTGCCTCAGCTACTTCACTTGTGTGTGTGAAGCCTGTTTGATTTATTTTTCTTAACTTGGCACTCAGACTGGTCTGAGTGCTCTTTACCTTCAAACATTAGTGTAGGCTTATCTTCCCTGGTTTTAACTTGGCTTTCATGGTGGCAAGGCCAGTAAAAGACACTGGGCTTTTGTCTGTGCCCTTCTGATTTAATCTAGCACCTGTTTGCTTTGCAAAGCCTCAAGAAGGGCTCTTTGATATGGGTGTGTGTGTCTGCATGCGTGTCAGTGTGTGTGTGTCTAACACCCAGATTCAAAATCTGATGGTATCATGAGCATTCTTTTACAGAGTGAATACGCTGAGGGTGGCCAGAAAAAATGATGGAAATATATATTTTTTTGTTTCTTTTTGAAAGACTGCATAGAATGATACAAATGCTACTTCTTCTTAACTGTTAAAAGTTGTTTAGAGCATGATCCTAATGAAGAAGAAGAAGAAGAAGAAAAAGCACTCCTGTGCTTTAAATTAGTAGCTATTAGTTATGATTTTAGGTGAATCATATACATATAACTCTAGTTTTAATATTCAAGAATGTTGTTGAAGTTGGAATTGTCAAATAACTAAATCTCGTATTGCAAAAACTCGTTTTGTGTTTTTTCTTCTTCTTGTCTCTTAGTGGTGAGCATAGAAATTGGAGCAGCAACAGCCCTGGCTTGTGTGTCACTTTGGCACAGTGGTCACACACCAAAATGCAGGTCACGCAATGCGCTTGGGTCCTCTCTGCATTTCGTATTCATCACTTATTTAAAAGCCACCCAGAGCTTTTCATTATCACCTGTTCAAGTCACTCGTGCCAGCATTCAACCGACTCAGCAAGACGAAGACACAAATGTGAGAGCGTACAAGATTTCAGCTTTAATGATATCTTCAATACGCTTCCTGACGAAAGTTTTTTTTTTTTTAGAATCCACCATAACAACACGGAAATTTGGTAGAGGTCGGAGACCTTTATTTGAACCATATGTATGTTAGTTCGCATCAGAGTTTTCTCATGAAAGCGCTTTATCCTTAAATTTTGAGATTTCATAAGCTCGGTGATGCAATATTATGGCTAAATGCAATGTTTATGGATTATTAAACAAAAATAAGCTGTAAAGAAAATTGTATTTTTGTTTTTCATTTTCTTTCAAAATCATTAATAAAAATTATAAAAACAAAACAAACAAACAAAAAAACAATTGCACAAAATCGCCCTTAAATCTTTTAAGGTTCAAAGAAAATGATGTTCATCTACTTAGTCGCAGGTTCAGTCGGTCAAGCAGAAAACGATTGTCTTCAATTACCAGATCATTGCAGTGTTACATGCAGTTCCAGCTATGTTCTCGTCTTTTTCTTGTTGTCATGTTGTAGTTGTCTGTAGTTTATTTTAAATATCTGTCTTTAACAGTAAAATACATCAAAGCTTTACAAAAGAGAGATACAGCCTAAAGTAACACAGCGATTTTTCCAGGTTCTGCATGTGTTCACATAAACACCATATGTCTTCAGAGACTTGTAAAACAATTTCAATTTGAAAAGATATTAATGTGCTAGCTAAAATGTCCAATTTTGATTTATTAACCGTTCATAAAGCAAATGCATTTTATTTTCAACACATGTGTTTGTGGTGACTAACAAAGCATATTGCTGTGATGGAGGAAAATAAGTGTTAGATCACTACCGTGTTATAACATTATAATTGCATTGTACAGGTCCAGGATCAATTATAAAATGTAATCATCACATTTGTACAATAGAGTTATCGTGGTTATACAATATGCCATAATGCTTGTGCAATATAACTATCCCATTCAACCAATATATTATCCTATTTGTACAACATAATTGCCATGCTATGATGTAATGGTGTTCAAAAACTTATTTTGCTGTGTGTTAGCAATAACATTCCATACAAAGCAAACTTAAATATTAAGCTTTGTTTCTAAATTTAAGGATATAACTCTGATTTTGCTTACATTGTATGTCACATGGTGTTTCAGCTCAGTTAGTGCCCAAATATGTGATAAAAACGTTTTGACTTTGGCATTTATATACTGTGTCAAGTCGCATTACCAGTCCAATTTGCTCCAGTTAGCTTGAATGCGCCTGAAGTCTGATCAAACACAAAAGATCTTTAGTTTGATTGAATACAACTCTCTGAAATAATATGAGGAGGTTTGATAATCCTCAGTAGGGGACCAGAGCTAAATATCTTCTAGAGTCTTGTGCTTTGCTTTGACTTTTTCCTCTGATTCTGATAGAAACCCCATTGTAAGCAATGTTCAGGTATTCAAAAGGCCTCAGTGTAACATCAGATGCTTTGCTTTGGGTCTAATTCTTTGCTTTGTCATGGCACATTATTAATTATAATGCAGCATTTATGTTTATAAGCACATGGGTATTTTCTGCAAATACCCAGAAAATAACTGAGAAAAAAAGCTGTACTTTGTAAGGACATTATAAAAGGTTTAAATTTATATTATTAGGTTCCACTCAAGGAATCTCTTACATTTTGAATCAGTGGTTATGTGTTGGCTACTTTGCATTTCTTCAGTAGAAACTCCTAACAATGACATAATTTTTAGCAGGCGTCACACTTTCTGAGATAAAACTCTGGAACCCTAAACATTACACTGGAAATTTTTATTAGGAGTAATAAATATCTCATACATGAATGTGTAAGCTGATTTTGGTGACATGACGAGCTCATGAACATTCAGCTCATAAAATGAGACAAAAGACGAGAGTGAAATGAAATTTTGTGCACTATTTTAGTGAAAATGTGGTTGAAAGGGTTTTGGAGTTGTTAAAATGGTCTCACCAAGTCTAACTTGTTATTTTAGACTATACAACCTGTAGAAGTCAGTTTTTTGTCATGGCTATTTTTATGAATAAACCCCTTGATTAGTTATACTAAACAAGCGGTATAACTTGTTCTTTTGTCTTGTTCTTTTTCCCTACAGGAACAAGGACATTTACTCACCTGTCATTTGTTTTTGAAACACAAGTCAAGGCAGGCAAAGGTTTTTTTTTTTTGTTGTTGTTTTTTGAAACAACAATCTAAACTTTTCCTCTGAAATTCATAAATACTGTATGTCATGGTAACCCCTATCAGTACGAGTGATGGATGATTTTTGGTGAACAGCTAATGAGTTCCGAATTGCAGGAAAGTATCAACATCACCCCTAGTGTTTGATGTGGTTTCCAAAAAATAAAAAAATAAAATTCTTATCTATCTTATCTTAACTATCTTAAAAGTTCACCTTTTCCTTTTATTTGAGTCAAAGCGAGTGTGTGTGGTCTTAAACAAACTATCCCCGTCAACTGAAAACTAGGGGCTGCTGGTGATAGTAATTTGATCTTGCCTATCGAGTAAGAAAAAATTTAAATAACTCAATATAACTAAATTTTCTACACATCTGAAGAAAAACTCATAGTGTCTTTTATGACGTGTTGAAATCAGAGTGACGGTGCCTGAACCACAGCATTAGCTGAGGACTTTCTTCTTTTTAGATTCTGTAACATAAATCTGATGAGGCATTTTCATCCTTCAAAGCACTGGGCTATTTCTAGCTCAGTATGCCACTGTTGTGTTTTTCCATACGTGCAATCAAGAACTCCTGCAGACTTGCAGTGACTTCAACCAGTTGGAAGCAAAAAATAGAAACATCTTATCAGGAAATTGACTTTAAAACTAAAAAGAAACAAAAAACACTATTCCAGAACCCTTTTTAGAACAGAAAAACAATTTATATAGCATCGCAGAGAAAAGCATTACCTCATTGTAACATCTTCAAAGGACTAAAAAAGTCATTTCAATTTCAACCACAGATCATTGAAAAATTACAATAGATTAAAAGTCAACCTTATCTTAAAGGTCTCAAAAGCAATTATTTCTGCTTGAAAGAAATCTCCAGCAGTCAGAACAAAGCAGCTTGACAAATGACTCTTTTTGTCTTCGGTGTTAACTAAACTGATCTAACATAGTTTTTTGTTTAATCCAGGAATCAGGAGTTGTGCAGGAGAAGTTGCTCTGACTCATGTTGGCTGTCTGAAGACTTAATCTTGGTTTCTCGTCTGGTTTTGGTGAAGTATTACACAGCGCTGGTTGTCAAGGCTGTGTTGATGCCACTGGCAACATCAAGCAATATTTGGCTGATAAACAAAGACTTGTGAAATCGTGCAAAGACCGCGGTCATAAAGAGCCCAGAGAAAGCCAGGTGGAAAAGACGATGAGACTCATTGTTTTTTTTGTTTTTTTTTTTTACAAAAAATGATAAAGTTGAGTCAGTTTTCCTTTTTAGTTAATTGATTCTCCTTTATTAATTAGAGCAAGTGTATATATACATAACAGTACACATAAAGATATGTGCATGTTTACAGTCCATTTTTTTGATAGTCTCCCCTATTCAGCCTTTTATTATTCAAATGCTGGGGTTTATCTGATTTAGAAACAATATAGAAATGCATTTACTTAATTTAGAATCCCCTAAATACTTTTAGGCATGAAGAAAATTGTATTTGTGTTCAATCAAATTTTCTACTCTGTTTGTTGCTAGAGACCAACTGCAGTAGTTTTGCATTTGTGTGTGTGAAGACACAGTTCTGTGGATGAACACCATTGATATTCTATCTGGAGCTGCTTTTATGGCGTGCACATGTCGACACATCTGCTGTCCTGCACCCAAAAACAAACCGTTCACTCTGCTAGAGCGCCATCAATTCCGTTGATTGCTCATAGCAACCAATAAAACTGCATGCAGCTGCTGTGTGAGTGTTTACTGATGGAAACATTAGGATCAATGTCAAACACTGGGCTGAGAGGGTCCATTTAAATGTGTGTAAATCCCAGGACAAACACAGCTAGCTGAGCTCAGACGAATGGGAAAGAGGTATTTAAAAGGAACAGAAACACAACTCCTCCACTATTTTATCTAAACTATTATTCATTTTAAAATGACTCAGTGGACAACAAGTTAGGTGATTAAAAACTGAAAAATTCGTGCTTTTTGCCTGTTAATGTGAGGAGTATTGAATGATGTGGGCTTTTTATATATATTTTTTCACCCCAGTAACACTGCATATCAGCTTTTTTATTTCAGTTTTGAAAGAATAAACAGTTCTATAGGAAAATGACAGTCCAACATCACTTACCTTCATAGATTCATAATTACAGCTGTAGGCCACTCAAACAAACCTTTAGCAAAGGATGCCACAGATGTTTTGCACATCACACACATAACAACCCAAAATGAACACCTGACATATTCTGTCCGCTTTGAATGAGCCAGAGTTTGTTTCTCTCTTCGGTGTGGACCCGTTGTGCTGGACCAAGATTCACTTATTGAGGTGGTCTCAATCTGCTTCCATGTAAACTCTGATGAAGTTTTGCTATGGTGTGAATACAGACCAGCCTTGGTCAAATCCTACAAAAAATACACAGCTTTTTGGACTTCACAAGCCACAGATCTAGGGATGATACTAAAAATTAGCCTTTTAGTGTTACTGACGCTACAACTGCATTTACTGATTGTACTGAAATCGTACCTGATCCACCTTTTTTCTACTTAGCAACACTGCTCCCAGCCTGTTGTGGGTCAGGGCACGCTGTGCATCTCGCTTTATTCAATTTGCAGCAGCATGTGCTGCTGACGCTGTTCCAAATGTGGAAATATCAGATCGCGAAATCTGCACTGAATGAGCTGCTCTTGACATTCAAATTGTAATGCAGTTGTAATAACAGCACAGACGTGCACAACAGAAATGCTGGAAGCAGGACTTCCAAATTTGTTGACTTTCAGGTCTGTGCTGTGTCTCCACCCCCTTTATTTAACTCCAATGGAAAAAATGACCATCACCTGTTGCTACAATACAAAGTTTTTTATTTTTGCTTTGCTGTCTTTGGTATTCAGTTGGACTGAAAACATTCAGTGATGTTTTACTTAAAAACACATTTGGATAGACTAAAAGAAAAAACAAACAAAACAAACAAACAAAAAAAGCAATTGTGCATTTTTTTGTATTTGTATTTTTTTATTTTTTTTATTACAGCCACTTGATTATTTTCAAATTGGAGATTTTGGCCAGAGGTGCACACCACTGATCTAGACCTTAAAACAAGACTTAAAAAAATAAAATAAAATAAAATAAAATAATGCATATCAGTCAGACATATTTTCTGAATGCTTTGCTGATCATCATACAGCCTGCTCTAATATTTTCATTGTTGCTTGCTAATGTAATCCTTTTACTTTTCATGGATTCTTTATTTGGGAAAATGCGAAATCTAAAGAGATTAGTTCCAAAGTTATTTGGGGTAAATGTCTGCACATCAGTAATTAAAAGTCTTTAAGTTGGATCTTGTTGGCCTTTCATAAAATGAAAATGATCAAATCAAATGAAAAACTGTCTTTAAAATACCCGATCATGGCACACACATGGATGAAGTAAAAATCTGACTTCTCAACATAGATCAAGTCTGGGAAACCTTAACCTTTAACAAAGCCGTAAAACATCCTGTGTATTTAAACCGTGTGGGACACAAAAGTTATGTGCAACACATACCAGGTTAAATCTAATGATTTATTTCTGCACTGTGTGTTTGAGATTTTGACCCTGACCAAGTTGGAAATTTGTATGCATGGAGATGTGGAGTTTCACCTTCACTCACTGATCTGAATGTAGGCCCCAGAGATTTATGTGCTTCAGCAAATGTGGTTGAATTGCTGTAGTTTTAAGAGTGTTGTATTCATGCTTTCTGCAGACCTTCGCTGTTCATACTTGTGGATGTTAAAATTGTAGCTCACTGCTTTTTTTTCTTTCTGTGGTGTTGCCTGGGAATGTGAGCAGTTGTCACATATCTTTGCTCTCTTTGAGGGATTGCCACGCGACCCAGCAGCAGGCAAACATTCTCTGATCTGGTATGTTTCTGGGCTGAGCTAAGTTTAGAGGCCTGCAGAGAGAGTTGACCTGAGAGGATTTCTGGGTGAGGTCTTTGCTGCAGCTGCAGCTGCAGCGGCTGCGTCCTGCATGCTCTTGGCAGTGTATTATTAGGCCCGGCATGAAAGAAAAGTTTGCACTGCAAAATGCAACTTTGCTTCATGTGTATCTGTTGATTTGCCTGCAGCAAGAGCCAAACATTTTCCCCAAGCAGTAATTACAATTTTCAGCTTTATTTTATTTCAGTCCACCAGCGAATTGCATTCCGTCATGTATTGTTGGTGCAAAAGGCATGTAGGACAAGGTGCCACGTGCTACACTGCAGCATTTGACAGTCCAGATAAAACTTAAATGCATATCAAAAAAGTGCTGATATTATTAGGAGCACTAAGTTAACATCACGTTAACATATTAAGGACAATTTATGGCTGTATTGCTGATTGTGTAGCTGACCTGAGTTTTTTTTGTTTTTTTTTTCGTACCTTTACCAGCCTGCTCCTTGCTTATTTTTTTTTGTTGCCTCTCCTGCCACTGTTTAGTCACTTTTCACCTGGACCATTTGTCTTGCATTTAGTGGATTGTGTATCATTTACCCTGTGGATTTAGTACAAGTGAGTGTAACCACTTGATTCTCCTCTATGAACTCTATACACTGTGACATCATGTTCCTGGTTTCCAACATGTAGGGTTTCCATCTCTATACCAACCTCCTTCAGTTGACTGTTTGCTGTGGTCTGTCTTTTGGTCTGAAACTCCAAGGAGATTGTCCATGAAATGGGGTCAGTGTTTATTTACAGTTCCTGCACCATTTCAAGTTCTCACAAATCTACTCACCTGAGTCTATCCTGCAGAAGAAAAATTGATAATTGATCTTAAAACGTTGGTGGTCTTGCATATTTCTGTCTATATTTCAACCTTTTGGCTGTGGTCTGAGTTTTGGGTCTTTTTTTTTACTAAAACTATTCTCAGAGGGGAAAATAACGCAAAGGGAGAGGATATTAAATAAATAAAATGTAAATCCATCCTGCAGTTAGGGGGATGGGTTTGTATGACATGTGTAGATGAAAATTGACTATTCTTTAATTTTGACCCATATCAAAAGCATTTCTGATACTTAAAGATACCAGCCTAAATGGGAAGAGTCGACAACGGCTTACATTAAACGACGTCGTTTGAGAACACTGTAAAACATTGGTTCCTGACCCTAGTCCTCAGGGCCCACTGTCCTGGATGTCTTAGATCCTTCCTTCTCCAGCACCGCTGATTCAAATGAAAATGATTGCATTTCCTCCTTCGCATGTCTCCAATTGCTCCATAGGTCTGTTAAACACCAGCTTCAAAAGTGGTGTATATTTACAAAGCAATTTAAAATAACTTTTAAATAATGCACTTTAATGTGCAGCGTTAACTAACAGGAAAAAAGTTCAGTAATTTCAAAGATTTAAATTCTCCTGCATCTGTAAACAGCAAGATAACATTTTCTGTCAGACCAGCTGCTGTTTTATAATGCAGTATGTATTTGAACTTCATAAATGGTGTAATGATTCTAAAGCTTAATTGAGGAATATTTCTGCGTGTTCAGGGGAACAACTGCTTGCCTCAAATCACTTTATTGAAACACATCCCAAGGGTTTGTATTAATTCTTTAGCAGTTGTAAATACTCCCAAATTTACTAGGATGACGTTTTTTAGCCGTTATTTCATCATTCTTCAATAAATGGATGATTGTGATTCTGCTTTTGTTTACATAACGTGTAGTTTTGTTTTTGTTTGTGAATTGATTATCTACATTAAAACATTTATGTAGCATGACCAAGTTTGGATGAAATCCTTTTCTACAGACATCTGTTGCTTTAATATTAGAAGCTCAAGGCTCAAAATGAAGCAAGCAGAATGGAATCATCTTAACTGCTGAATACATCTTCTGCTTGTGATCTGTCATCTCAAATTAAAGAGGTTGAATTGCCTTTTCTTTATTGGAATCGTACCCTGTCATTAGAAGAGCAGCAGACAGGCGTTTGCAGGTGATGAGCAGCCAGCAAGGTGCCTGCAGATTACTGTGCTGTAGACATACCTGCTTTTTAAGTACAGTCTTTAAATTACAATTGCTCAACTGGCTCACATCAGACATTATGTGTAAAAGAAGTCAAAGGCAGGAAAGTATTAACATGCAGTTCATGTTTTTGTTCTGTTAGTTTTTTTTCTTTGATTACATTTTACAGGACTGGTGCTGGTGGGGATGTTGGATCCCCTCTCATTCCAGCATGGTGCTGGGGGGAAGATTCTATTTTTAAATTACATGTATTAAGTTTGAAGCAGTATTGAGATAGACTGAAAAAGAAGGTCTCCTAACTTAATGTGACCTTCCTAATTACATAAAGACAGGTGATCTCAGTAATTGCACAGCTTCAATCCAATCTGTCATTTTCTACTTGAACATTCATTGTGTTTGTTGCCACACGGCCAAATTTCTGTTATTGTGACACACCTGTTGTAACCATCACATCATGCATGTGAATGGAAAAGTCTATGCTTGACTTTGACACATTGCTACTGTCTAAAATGCTGCATGACAACTTGCATGTAGTATGTGTTTGAAAAAAAGAGTGAAAATTAGATTTCATGTAATGCAATGCAATTCATCACGGGCACTAAGCTGACACAAACTTGTCTATTTCACTTTATTAAGCCACTGCTTATTGGCAGATTCCTTATGGCACAATAAAACTCAACTAAAGTCCAACATGATTAGGCTGCCATCGTCTTAACTGATTTCATTTATTATAAATATAAACATAACATTAATTTGCTTTTCATGCACCTTTAAACACAACATAACTCTGTAAAAGCACATGCAGCCTGACAGCTTCCACTGGTACAAACCAAACTGGCATAAATATCTTGACTAAAAACTGAATGTTCCATAGTGCCTGCAGTCCTGCCACTGGCAGATGGAAATAATGTCTTTCACTGGGATTAATTTTATACTCCACTGTATGTTATTTATAAAGATTATCATTAAGAACATCTTGAACAGGAAACTCGCCAAATTAATTCAATTTTGGGGTCTTTTTTTTTTCTTTTTTTTATTGCCAAGCAATACTTATCTGCAAATGTAAATGTGATACCCCTGCTGCTTTAATAGGGAAAAATACAACAATGAACTTAAGTGTTGATGAAATAGTGACTTTTACATCTTTTACACCAAGTGAACAAAATAAAGTTCAATCACAGAAGCATAAACAGAGATATTCATAAATACGGTGAAGTGATGAGATACAATTGAAATCGAAGTCAATCCATTGGTGACTGACAAAGATGAGCAAAATTTGATTTCCTGACTAAAATGTTTTGCTCTACCTTCTGAACATGCAATGTTTCTTTTAATTAGCCATTTGTTGTGATGTGCCTGGTTTGCTGGATAAATGTTGTGGGAAGATGAGTGTTTTCTCAGGAATGGGAGGGTGCAGTGGGTCCTGGAAAGATCGGACGGTGATGTGAATGTGGATGTGAACATAATTAAATTGTTGTCATGGTTACCAAGAACACGATACTGCAGTAAGAGTCAGTAAACAAGGTAACTTAGACTAAGCTGAAAAAGAGGAGCTTAGAGTACTTCTCTGAACTCTTTAGTCAGCAGATAAATAAATGGAGCTAACAAAATAGTACACAATGTGTTTATCGTTCCAGGAAATCCACTTGTTGATTTAAAAATTGAGAAGTGTTCTGTTTAAGAAAAAGAAAACTTTTTCTCGTGATGATTTCTTTTTGGAAGGAAAATATTTGTAACATGAAACATCAGAGAATATTACAGAATCCATCTTGTAAATATACACAGTATATTTTTTACTTTTACTTTCAAGGCCCGCTCTGCTTAAACAGATGATTGAATTCTTTACTTTTCCCATGAAGGGAGTAGGAATGTCCATCATAGTGGCAGAGCTTTATCTGAGCAGCTGTACCAAAGCCTCTGAGACCCTGGAGGGAGATTCTGAGGGAGTATCTCTGCTTGCTTTTATGCTAGGGGATTAAAGTCACTATTCTAAGACACAAAAAATAAGATACAACTGCTGTGCTTCTTTTTACTTATAGAAGGATCTGTGGTGGTTAGCATACGCATCACGCTTGATGAATCTGTGAAAATCTCTCATACATGTTGTTTTACTGTTATCAGGTTGGACATGTTGTGAAACCACCTTTGATGTTGCCCAAGATTAAATATTAAAATTAGAGGTTTTTATGAGCATGAGTGGTCGTAACCTGTTTGGTGAATTTGGTGAACAACCCCACCGGTGCCACTGGGCTTATGACAAATAACCGCCCCCTAGTTTAGGCGCTATCAGGCGGTGGGAGCTTGCATGTCACCCCTGATGAGATGACGCCCTGGGAGAAAAGGGTGATTTCTTCACAGATTCCCAGTTGGGTTTAGGTCTGGACTGATTTGATATGAAACATTGCACTGCAGCTCTATATGTTTAGGGAATGTGGATACTGGTTGGCATAGTTCTTTTTTTTTTACTTTTACATATCACTGTACCTTCTATAGATGTCACCTGAAACACTATCTTATCTCATCTCGCCTATTCCCATAAAGAAATTAGTTCATGTTGAATGAGTGCATATGAAATTAAACTGCATTGGTTTGCAGTTTAAAGCATGACTCCATCTTAGCAAACGCTTGTGTTATTCTCAAAGATCTGCTCCATGTGACAGTGGTTTATTATTCCCTCTGGAATTTGTTGGTTACTGGTAGACCGGCCACTCACCTTTGACCTTCTTTAATTTGATCTGGTCCCCAGGGCTGGACAAGGGTGTTGGCGGGGGAGGAAGGACGGCGCTGTTAAGTGAAATCAATCAACACCCTGCGTCACAGCTCACCATCTCGTCTTCAATGTGTGAAGTCTAAATAATTCTTTGACACCTGCCACTCTAGGGTATTTTTTTTTCTTAATTAGGATACGTTTGTCTTTGCATTGTTTTTGATAATATACTCTGATACAACATAAAAGCTATCAGACAAATATGTGGGACAAACATCATGTTAATGTAGGTAACATTAAAATATGTCCACGTGAATTATAATCTGAGATTTAAACACAGCAAAATATCCATTCTGCAATGTGGTCTTTTGATATTTCAAATGCAGTAATGTAGTTCATTCGAAAAACTTTTAATAATTATATTCAATTTGTTCAAAAAACTTTATGAATTCCAAGGAAAAAATAGAAGTTGCTATAATCCATCAGATATAGTTGCTCTAATTGTTTTTCTTCTTGATAAATTTGAACATTTTGTTTAAAATAGAAAAGAACAAGCAGTTACTCTGCTGAAATTGTTTTTGATGTCCTGGATTTATATTTTTCTCTTCTGAAACTCGAGTTTTCAACAGTAGATGTGCCGTAAAATAGGGGGAAGGCTCATTAAAAAGCAGAAAAGACGTATTTTTATATAAAAGATCATGTGCTGTTCAGTTGGTGCTGGTATTTGTTCATTCTTAAAATTGAATTTCACATGTGGTTTTCACGCTCTTCTACTTTAGGCATTTCAGCACATAAGACTGATAATGAGCCATCTATGAATGTTAGCAAATATGTATGGTTTGCTTTACAGTCTTTTATTTAAACTTTTTCAGAAAATCCAGTCACTTTACTGTCATGAGGGGTGGTTGATAGCGGTGAGGAGATGACGCTTAGGCCCAGGTTATGATGAAAAATGATGAATTTAATGACAAAGATCTCACAACAAGGAACAGCGGGGAAACAGCACGAGGAAAACTGGCAGCACGGAGACAGGTGACATCAATAGACAAGGACCCGACAAAGAACACAGACAACAGGGGAGACTAAATACACACGGGGCAATCACGGGAACGAGACACACCTGGGAGACAATCAACGGGGAAAGACGCAGAGACAGGACTAACAGGGAACAGGATCACACAGAAACTCAAAAATAAACACATAGAAACACGGATCATGACATTTACATTAATTGACAGTTGGTCACCTTATGACACAGACTGCTGTGGGCATACAAAAAGGCACAAACACTATGGAATCAGTGAAGTAGCTGCAGTTCTGTTGGTTGCCACTACATAGTCCACTTTACAACTTTGTACTTGCTCAACTTTACTGAATTAAAGATGCAACTGCAGCTACTGTTATCTAAGCTGGTCATTTCACATGTCGAAGCAATGTATGAAGAAAATGTTTCAGCCCTGAACTGAGAATGCTGTGTGAAAGGGATTAAATTTGCGTTGTTTATTTTTATCTCTGAAATGTGCCCCAACATCAAAGATGTATCAGGATGAACCAGGCTATTCAGCTGAGCTGGACATGTGGTCCCTGCTGTATTTAATTAGTCTGCACATAGATTTCAGAGGTGATATGAAGTGTTTGTTCGTTTTTAGGTGCATTACCGCATTATTACCATACTCTGTAACTCCAAACTGAAGATTGTGACTATAAAGCAGAGCTAAGGCAGCATAATACTCACATCAACAATAAAAAGGCAAACATCCAGTGGGCACATCTGTGTTATCCCACCTTTCTATTTTTATGAAAGAGGAAATTCAAATTTTTCACATGACCTATGTGTAATCTACTTGTAAAACTCTCTAGTGGCCTCCTTTTTCTCTAGTGCATAATCTTGAAAAAGAACTAAGGAATAACAGAGTGGTTCCACATTTCTGAATCAACCCCACTTCTTTGATAATTGCTGCCAGAAGAGCAAAACAGGAAGCAGCCTCATGCCTATGAGGAGGTGCAATCATAACAGTCCTTTGGTAATATCTTTCAAACAGCGTTGAAGCTATTTGCATACAACTCAACTTGAACTTCCGTTGAGCTCTAGCTACAAAAAAAAATGTTTCTTCGGTGATACTGTATTTAATTTCTTTAAAATAAACCCATTCATACAATTGCATGGACACTTTTTTATTTCCTATTTTGCTGGGGTCATAGCGCTAATTTAAAACTGGGATACCATGCAGTGACTTTTTGTTCCCCCTTTCCAACAAGCAAACTAAAATGGCAACATTCAAGTGCTTCCACATGTCGGACACATAATTAGTACCACATAATTAGACAAAATTTCACTTTCCATTGTGTTACTGTGACTTTTTTTATTATTTTTCACCACAGTGTCTGAAACAGATCTTTGTATTTGTGAAAAATGGGATGGTTTCATGTTGAGGTCAGCCACTTGCTATAAATTACTGCCATTTCCCCCCCTTCTTTTCCTTTTTTTACAAAGAAGTTCAAATCTGTTTGGAACTGTGAGACAGAAGAGCTCTTAGGCAAAGAAGCTTGTCTGTGTTCTGCAGCAATAATATTTCAAAGCTGTTGTCCCCTGCGGTTATAAAGGGTTCAGTCAATTCATGTTGGCAAAGGTCAGGTCCATCTGGAGTGGTGTTTACATTCTGTGGTAGCCTCTTTCTTCAGACATCATCTGGTGAATGGTGTCATACACACTCCAAATCCTACAGTCTCGTCCTGGTACAGCTGGCATTCTAGCCAACCTACAATACTTGGCATGTGAGGAATTTTGCTCTCTCCATTTAAAACACAAAGATGGACAAAAGAGCAATTGATTATATTATTCATGCCTCTTTGTCTTTTTGCTTGTATTATCGTTATAATATGTTTATCTATTTGACAACTATAACTGCAAATAGCAAAGTTAAGTCAGTGTTTTAGCATTAAGAAGAGCAACTTGCTGATTTTCTACTAAAATATTTGAATTCATCCTATTTATGATGTCAGTCTGAATGTTTTTTTTTTTTTTACATGGAACACAATGAGTGCAGATTACAGTTGGTAGACCTGATGTATTCATGAGCATTATGAGGCGAGCATCACACTTTGAGCAGACGTCAGCTCTGAAATTATAAGGTTGCTTTGCTTTGTCGTTGCTGCCTCTCAGTACAAACTGCCATATTTACTCCAGTTTAAACTGGCAACCTTCATTTAACGTTAACTGTCACAACAAAGTGCAACAAACTGCCCTTCAGACACATAGGTCCATTTAAATTGTTATCCACCTCACTGCCAAATAAATAAGAGATTTAAAAGTAGCTAGCTGGATTCCTGAGATGATCTTAATAATATTTGTTGATCTTCATGCAATGATTTAAAGCTGCATTTCATTTGAACTCAAAGGTTAAAACTTTCAATATCCTAGACAGAAAAATCAAAGTTGAAATTCTGCAGTGGAGAATCATCCATTGTTCTGGCTGATAGGCTGCTCTGATGGTCTGCTCTGATGGTCTGCTCTGATGGTCTGCTCTGATGGTCTGCTCTGATGGTCTGCTCTTCTCCTTCCTAGATTGAAGGGAACCATTTCCTGGGTTGGGCTGTGGGTGACCCCTCTGTGGAGACGTAATCTGTACCTAGGAGTAAAGAGTGTGTATGGGGAATGAGACTGTGGGTAGCATCTATTTTTGTGTCTGTTTACACTGGGTGAGTGGGTGTGAATTTCAGTGTGTGTGCATGAGTATGGAAACATGTCATTACGTCTGTGTGTGTCTGTTCATCTGTCAGGTTGGGTTTTGGGCTGCTCCCTTCTTCTGGATCATCTTGGGCCCCCCACCACATGTGGGGAACCCAAAGGCCACTGCGTTCGTGGCTCTCGGTGTCCGTAGCTGGGTGTTCGGCTATGTGTGGCTCGGCCTGGTGATGACTTGGCTGGAACTGGCCATCCTGGCTATGTTGTGTGGTGTGCCCTCAGGGCTCGGGTCTTAGTGTAGAGGGTGTAGCAGGTTGCCAGTGGAACCTGTGGACACGTTGTTGCAGTCCTGGGGTCTCCCAGTCCAGGGGAGCAGTTATCTCTTCCATGGTAATCCTCCATGTTCATATTTGTGGCTCAGGTCTTCCTCATGTTATCTTTTGGGGGGGTGGGGGTCGGTGGGCTGGTAACTGGTCATGATGAATTAGCCAAGTTTTCCTGCATCTTTTTTTTTAAAATAAATGACCATATGGTGAATCTTTGATATGTGATTTTCTACTCTTAAATATATATTTAATCCTTTATATAGCTTAATAATACCCTATTATTATTATTATTATGTTAAAATCCCTTTATTGACATAGGAGACACTTTATTTACTTATCACTTTTGGAGCACAGTAGCTGGCTATTGAGAAAGACAGCAATTTCCTAACTCTTACTAAAATTGCACTTTCCTGCAAGGTGCTTAAACTATTGGCATAGTCAAGCTACAGTTTCTGACTAATTTATTGTGACAGGCAAGTTAACATTAATAATCGCTCTAACGGTTGTACCTATACACTCACAACCGCCTCAAGGAATCTGGAATGACCTTTCAAAGAGGTTGAATATCAGCATGCTCTGTGAGCACTGGTAGGCAGGCACTGGTCACGCAATCAGATTACTGCACACAATAGACACTGCGTGGGCTTCTATGCTCCAGACCTGCACTCACACACAGACACAGTCTTTGCCCCAAAGGGACGAGGACATAATAGGGTACATCATCCATTCTGACAACAAAGCCCAGTGATCGTACACAATTAAGAGCAGTTGATTGAATTATCTCATAGGTCTAACTCCAACCACTGAGAGCATTTTGCAGTCACCAGATCATAAATATTGAATTTGGGCTTGTGTATGCACTGAAGCAGTGACAGGGAGTGCGCCGTTTCAAGGAGCACCTCCCTTCCCCTGTCCACTCCTCTCCCACCCTTCCACAGAGGCAGCCTATGATGTAATGCTACTGCTGCTGATAGAGCAGCCCCCTCTCTCTTGCCTTTTTTTTTTTTTTCATATTTTCCTCCCCTCCCCTATCCGATCTGCTTCTGCTGGTGCTGATCTCACCGGCGGTGATAGTAGCTGTGGATGCATGCGTGCGGTGCCGGCTTAGCCGCATCCTTGGGCATCTCTTGAGCACCTCTTGGGATTCCTACGGAGATTCTTTTCCTCTGTCACCACTTGCAAGAAAGAACCTCCAACTGACCTTGTCCTCTGCTGATAAAAGGTAATTCAACTGGCTAATGACAGAGGATATTAATTGCAAAGGAGAGAAAAGAGATGGAAAGAGTAAAAGAATGATAGACAGCAAGGTTGACGGAGTGTGCAGTTAGCTGCAGAGTAAATTGTTCTGCTTCTTGTCGCCTTAGTCCTGGATGCCATAGCAATTGCTCTGTCAGTGTGCGTGCATGTAGTATGGTGTTCGTTTCCATGGTAAAGATGAGACAGATTCCTGTGCTGGCATTGTGGAGAGCTGCAATTACCTTTTTAGTGTGGAATGATTTCTCATCACTTGTGCAGCGGCTTGGAGACGTCGGACAGATTTCACTGACATTTTTCAAGATCTCTAGTATTACTTCACTTTTTGAACCTAAAAGAGTCTGCTTGTATGAGGTTATAATTCGTTTTACTTTCTTGGACCATATGGCTGACTTTGACCTGCCTGCTCTACAAAAACTGGGCGTGTACAATGAGCGTCATCTAGCCAAGATGAGTGAACCAGTGGTTGCTTTCTGCATGCAGATTTTTGACTGTCATGGACAAGAACAGAGGTTTACAGTGTATCACTTGGATGCTGAGTCAAACACTTCCCTAACTTAAGGTGTTTGGATTTAACGCATGATCCCAAATTGTTTTTTTTTGTTTTTTTTATCTACAGTGAGCCTTTATTTCCAGGAGTTTTCCTAACCATAACTCATGCTCTAAATCAAATGGTAAGTTAATATTTCATGTCTCAGTTGCCTCACATGTAGATGCCCTTATAACTAATTCATCCTCAGGATCTTCCCTATGTTAATCACCGCTCGTCTGTGCTTCTTTTCGTTTAATTGTAGCCATTCATCTTACTGGGTCATTTCCCAGAGTGCACAAACCAGCAGGAGGATAATGTTTCTCTTTATTTGTAATTGGTATAAGGAACCAATAATTATCTAATTGAAATTGTCAGTGGCCCATTGGGATCTGGATCTGTCTGTGGTGAGGAATCCTGAGTAACCAAGATCCATGAAACACTCTGTGATTGTTCTTTAAAGTTTTCTAGTTTTGCCGTACTGGGGAATAGTAATACTGTCTACAAAGAAAGGCTTGTAAAGTACAATAACTCAAGGTATGCTAGGATATTTTAGGGTATTTTAAGTGATTATTTGATGTTAATTTATCTTTTCAAATGTCAAGGTAGACTTTTGTGGATGTCCTTCCTCACTGTAGTTCTGTCATCCACATTAGCAGCATTACCTTTTATAATGCCATTTCAGATGTACTGCATTCACTGTAGCTCTCATTTTAACCCATAGATGTCGCCACAAAAACAATCTGCTTCTCTTCAACAAGTGGAACCTAAATAAGAATCTAGAAGAATTACATTTTTCATCTAAAGCCTAACCGTATAATACTTTGAGGCATTGTTTTAGCTTAACCTATATCTTTGGATGGGGTTTATAAAAAATGTTTCCCGACTTTTACTGAAAACGAATCGCATGTTTGATTAGTCACCATTTGATTATTATTTTTCTACAGATCTAGCCGATTGACCATTTGATTATTGTTCTTTTGTGGCCTCCTTATTGTGAAGAGACTGCAGCTAACTTTGTGCAGTTACGTTTTCCATGGTGAAAATTGCCCTTACAGGCTGTGCTCCAAATTATCTTTCAAAGACCTATCTGACACTTTTGGTTTGAGCACTCTTGTGTTTGATTAACATGTTGCTCTCATTAGGCCATGTTCCAGGGCTTTTAAGCACACTGTTGTCCAGCCTCTTATTAAAATGCAAAGCCTTGATCCAGCTGTGCTGTCTAACTACAGAACAATGTAAATGTTGAAGGTTTTAGCAAAAATTTGTTTCTATTCAACTTCAAAGATTTCTAATCACCTTCAACATTTGTGGAAAAATTCCAGTGTGGTTTTTGACCACATCCCACTACTGAGACATGTTTTTGAAGAGTTTTTAATTACAATAGCTTAATTGTTGACTTTGGAAATTCTGTTTTATGCTTTTGGTCTGACATTGTGAATTACAATATGTTGCTTCCATGACTTGAATTTGTAATTGATACTATAAACCTTGCTGTCGACTGGTTTAAATCAATCTGAGAAATAAGAGCTTGTCAGCAGAATTTAGGACATTGCCCACCTGGAGCAGAACGGCACAAAACAGCACAGCTTGATGCGGCTACATCTGTACACATTGCATGTGCCTTTAACAAACATTGTATGCTTCATGCTAAAGTGCGATAAAACAGACTAATATTTCTGTGGATTTGATTCAAATACAATTATCTACTTATGCCAACAGATGGCTTTTCAAGGCAAACATTAATAAATTGCTTACTACACACAAAAAAAAAAAAATACACTAAAATAAAGCATGTGGTTGGTGCACTGAACACCAAGCAAATGCTGCTAGTGTAGGTTGCTTTACTGAAAATAATCAGGACATATATTTCAAAAGAGGGTCTAATGCCACAACCCTGAGTTGCCCTTTATGGTCCTGTTCTTAAATTGCTTTTCTCAGTTATTTAAGATTTGGATGTAGTGTTTCCAAGTTCTCTCAAATTGGGAAAAACTGGTTAATTATATTGTTATGACATGTTTGTGCAAATTCCAAGTCATTCTAAATGCTATGAAATATTTACACATTAAAGAACCGGAAACACTTAATACGTTTATTTCGCACCACCTGGACAGAAAATAATAATCTGTATTTTGGTTTGAGTCAGTCATCTCTCTAATATAATAGCTAATATTTTAACAGGCACTACAGAGCAGAAACACATAATTTCAATCTTGATTTCGCTGCCTTCCACTCCACTCACAGACTAATTACAAAAATTTTTACATCTATACTTTAATACTTACTCATGTTCTCACCACCCACACCAAAACAGCACCCACACACACCAGGTAGTTTCTTGTTTTGCTGTTGTTTAAAGCTCATTTTCTTTCACCTGACTTGAATAGGAAACTCCTGCATTCTCAATCCATCGTATTAGCTTCTTTTTCAGCATACGTTGATTTTACAATCAACTTTAAAATTGTGAAACTTATATACTTGACATTGACAGTCATTTTGAGGAATCAATACCAACACACAACACAACACCACTGCAGCAGAAGACGTAATGCAAGAAGAACATATAATCAAAACGTTGTTTGGAATCGAGGCATTTAAAGTAGCATTGTTGCTATTTCTATATCCAGGTCCTTGTTGTATTGCCACTCAAGACAATTTTCGTTGATTAGTGGCAATTTTTCATTTGAAGATGGCAAGTAATTAAAGTAAGGTTGTGTTAAGTGTTAGGCTTGCTCATTAATAAAGAACAATAGACATGGAAAATAAAGATAAATATTCAAATACAAGGGATTTTCAAGCCCTGTTTCTCCAAATCGCATGTAATTCCCTATGTGTCAGATATCAGAAAGAGAGATAGTTAAGAGTTAAGTGTTCACTGAGCTCAGCTCTTATGTGAGAAAAGGCAGAGGTAATTGATTTTATGTCAAATTTCACTTAATGAGACTCCTAAGACCTTCTGGATGTCAAAGACTATCAGTGTGATGTAGGCCTGCTGATTTACATGAAATGTTTTTTTTTCTTCCCCTCTATACTTTCTGTCAACATTCATTGAAAATGCATAATAGATTTTTACATCATCTCTATGAATGCTGATGTCAGACCATGTCAGTCCAGGAATTAGGGATTTTTTTATTAATTGGATAAAATTGGTGTTTGGAGGTATTTCACACAATGGAATAATAAAAGCTGTAATTGAGTTTTTAGTGCTTATCAGTTTTGACTAGTTTTTGTTTTGATAACAAACAAAAAAAAACTTCAAAATAATAATAGATACTCATTAAATATTCCTAATTTATTTGCAACTTGGGAACATCTGCTGCACCCTATACTCTGAACAAGATAAGTTTAAGTTTTATCAAGGAATAGTGAATAAAACATTAAAAGGCAAAGGTAACTCTGTATGAATTTAGATTATGTTTGTGGTTGTGTTTTCAGCCAACGATGTGTAACTAAGCAGAGCAGAAACATACCAAAACATATATGATGAAAACATTTCAGAATTTGAAAACCAACATTTATGAGGGTGACATAGGAACTTTGGCCCTTATTACAACCAAAAGGGAACCTTTAAATTTTGGAAAAAATGATCAAAACTATTGAATATCCTGACATGTACAGCAGTTCATTGCTCATTTATTTAAGTTTAAAAGGTTGTTTTCTGAAATTTTGTCAGGTGAAAGACATGGAGCAATGGTTACATTTTCAGTGTGTCTTTCAAACATCTGTAAACTATTTTACAGGTTTCATCAAACATTCGAAAAACATTTTTTTGTTTACTGAAATAGATGGAAGATACCAAGATTTTTCATTTTATTTTAAAAATCTGAAAAGTCAAGCATCAATTTACATTCATCCATATTACTCATATTACTGATTGAAAGTGGCATAAATAAAGCATTGCCTCTTGGATATCTATTAAGAGGATTGTGGATTAAGTTAATCTCAACTTGCATTTAAAATGTGTTTATGCTTTTCTGGTGATCTGGTATACCCTAAAGAGGAAGCCCACCCTCATGAGTTTATAGCTTAGTCTTCTATTAACTTATACAACGACTAGCATTGCAAAAAAAAAAAAAAAACTACCACATTATAATCAATTTCACAGCTTTACTTTATGACATGAGCTGCGTGCTTTGAGAGAAGGGAAAAAAGAGCCGAGCTGTCTCAGTATGGAGGAGGTGTATCTGTGTGGGGGAGGCAGACCTGAGTTGGAAATCGCAGACGAGTTGAGCCGCTGCCACGGACGTGGTGGGCCACCTGAGGAGCGCTCGAGCTGTTCCTCTTGCTCCGTTGAATTTCAAACAAGCCCACTTGCTTTTGGAGAAGAGCCACTTGCTCTTGTATGACAGCATGCTGATCTGATAAACTGTTTAGCTGTCTAATCTATCAAATGTACTGTTCTGTTAGCTAGTGAAACAGAGAGTATATGGAGCAACAGATACATATTGTGAAAGAGCGCATGGTGTTAGAAGTCATACAGATTGCATGAGGATGTGGTGAACTTGTGACCGGAGGGCCGGGAACTTTAAAGGCAGTTTCACACTTAGTAATATTTAGATAACGTTGAGAAATCCTGGATGAATCCAACATCCTTAATACAAGACAAGCCATGATCTAAATGCCCATAAAACACATACTGCCAAGGGTTGGATCACTTTCTTGCCAGAAGGCACGAGTCCCACAAACCCCTTCTGCTGGAAGCTTCATGGAGGAAAAAACTAAAGCTTTTTGTTGTTTTAGACCAAGCCAAGGTATCACAACTTCTCTATTTCAACAAACAGAAACCCCCTACAAAACTCACATCATCCTCAGGCTTCAGTATGTGTGAAGGGAAGATGATTGATCGTATGCCACTGGTGTTATACACCATGTAACTTGTTCTCATCATGCTCTATCCCAAAATGAGTCACACATCACAGTTTTCCCTCCTGAGCTGGAAACATTTAACTCCAGAAGTTTAAAAAAAATAAAAAATAAAAATAAATATATATATATATATATATATATATATATATATATATATATATATATATATATATATATATATATATATATATATATATATATATATATACATGAACTGATAGTAACGCATCCTTAGCTTTTAAAAATAAAATTACTGTGATTACGTGTTGAACGTTGAAACACAAAGTGTCAAAATATTGGGAGTTATCTGAGATTTCTAAGTGGTTGCAAACATTTCCAAACCCAGCAAGTTCCATAATAAACATGCTGAATGTTCACAAGTATAGAACAGAAGAACACTGTGTAGTCTTCCTGTGCTCTGAAAGTCTCACTCTCTCTGACTCTGTTGCAGCCTGAATGAACCAGACATGTCACTACATTTGGTAGTGTCTGCCACATTTTCTTTTAAAAATGTGGCAGACTTCTCAACAGACTTATGCTGACCACATTTGGAACACCTCGTTGATGCAAATGTATTATTTTATTTGTAGTCCTTATTACTCAGGAACAGTGCTGTTCAGAGCCAATTAAGGAAGAGATGAAAATCATTGGACAGTTTCTCAATACATCTAAAAATAAATGAATAACTTTCATAAATATAAATGTAAGAAAATGGATAATATCTTTCTTTTCTAATTAAACAGATTTTTTCTTCTATTACAGTCTTGAAGCTGATGCTGGCAGAAAATTTAAGATAACGTACAATTGCTTTTTGTTCTTGTTAGTGATGCTTATAGCTCTTTTTATTGGTGTTGAATACAATAAAATTTGAGAATATTTGTGCATACTGTTTTGTTGATTAAACTGTTATAGCTATAAAAAATAACACCTTTGTTTAAAATCAAGAGTTTATATAGATGTTCTGTAATAGTGTTATTTGCGGTAAACCTCTGAGGTCAAAGGGCAAGTGTAAGAATTGGGACCAACAATGTCCTTGACTATGTGGTTGTGACTTTGCTGAACTTTTTTTAAAATCCTCAGGGAGTTCACTGAACAGATGCTTGATGTAAGAGTAGACTAAGGTCTTTCTGTTGTTATGCAACTGTCAACAACCTGTAAGGCACATGGGGATGTTTTTGGGAAAAGGTGATATATTTGTCACGGCTTGTTAACAGCAGCTTTATTGCTCAATGCAAGTTGAGACTCCAAGGTTGTTCAACTTTTTCCCCAATGAAAAAGTAAGAAAACTAGTGATGTATGCTGCAGAGAAAAGTGTCTGATTATTATTTGGCCTACAGCCATTAAATTATAATAAAAAAATAGTTATTTTAATGTGTGAATTAATTGTTTGGAAATTAATTGTCACTGAAGACAATGCCTTTAAGTAGCACAAGGAAGAAGAAGTCATGCCATTTGTTTTTTTTTCTATGACATATTTCTATCAAACACAACCCAGAATCCCAGCATTTCATCATACTGGAGAGTTGCGATGACAGACACACTTTATCACTGTGAAACTGTGAAGTTACACAGTGACACAGCCAAACAGCATTATTCCTGAACTCTGAGGATGATTTAAGATTTAAATCTAAAATGGCACAATTTACCAGTTGTCGACGTGGCCTCTGGCCCCCTCAGAGGATTTAAGTAGACTAGTGCTCATATCTGTTGGGTTTCCATTTGACTAATATGTGGAACATGAGGGCTTATCGCTGAGCTGTATTTCCTCAGCTGTTAATCATTTACCCATAATGAGCTGTCAGCGCTTCAACTTGGTGTGTGCCAAACATGAAGAAGGTGGAAATTGATTAAACTTCCTTTTTTATGACAGTCATGAAAGTGGATGCTGTAGCATATGCCTAAATATAAGTGGTATAAAATCAAATAACCGTGCAGTTGCATAGTTATTTATGTGGAATCTACATTTGCAAGGCATCATATTGAGACTGAATTGTTAAACATTTTCAGAAGACAAAACAAAACATAGTACTTTTAAAAATACCTGTTATGTGCTGTTATAGCCCAAAGAAGTAGCAATAAAGAAGTCCATCCATCCATCCATCCATCCATTTTCTTGCACCCTTTTTCCCTCAGTGGGGTCGGGAGGGGTGCTGGTGCCCATCTCCAGCCAACGTTTCGGGCGAGAGGCGGGGTACACCCTGGACAGGTCGCCAATCTGTCGCAGGGCCAATAAAGAAGTCTTGCTTCTTTATTTTATTTACTTCTCCTAAAAACACACAGTTGGAAACAAACGTATTCACATCCCTGGCAATATTTGATTTTCTCATCCAGTAAGTTTGTTTCTCATTGGAAAAGACACAAGTATCTTCCAAAATGTGACACTAATGCTAAAAAACAACAGTTAACAAAAGCAAAGAAAAACCATCCACTCTGATATGATATATCTTTTTTGAGTATACCTTACTCTCCCAAAATGAAATGTATCACAGGATTCATTATAGCTCATTTACAAAAGGAGCTCTGCAGGGCAACAACATGTGGTTCCCTTCAACCTTAGGTGTGTCAGCAGTTCCGGACTGGAAGTAATATGCCCTAATCTGGTTAAGAAAAAAAAAAAGTCATTCATTGAATATGTTCAGTGTAGTTTTAGAGTGAGGAATCTTGAGTTTGTAGAGAAACACAGAGGGAGTAGGCAGACTCCCAACACCTCAAACTTGGCTTCATGTCATCCTCCTTAGCAATTGCCTAAAGTGTATAATTAGCATCTGCTATTTTAGAAAGAGGCGCTCCTGTCTCAACACCCCGCTATCTTACACTTCTCTATGTTTACCCACGAAATTATTTTGGAGCAAGCATCTGAAGTTATTTGGTAACTCTCCATGAAGTCTTTCATAGCACTCTGTTGTATGTTCATTAGCATCTTATCCACAATGTACAGACATACATTATTTCTTCATCTTTGTGAATCCAGTTCAGTACCAAGCACACACACACACACACACATATATATATATATATATATATATATATGCTATTTTAGCATATATATATGCTAAAATATGCTCCCACTGGCAAAGATTATAACAGGACATAGAATTAGCTACCACAATTATGCGGATGATACACAGCTCTACATCACGATGTCACCAGGTGACTCTGAACCCATCCAATCACTGAATAGATGCTTAGAACAGATAAATGTGTGGATGTGCCAAAACTTTCTCCAGCTAAACAGAAACAAAACTGAAGTTATTATCTTTGGACCTAAAGAGGAACAAACTAGAATCAATGCACAGCTTCAGTTATTACAACTAAAAACCAGCGATCAGCCCGAAACCTGGGAGTAGTGATGACCTCTGACCTGAACCTTCAGAGCCACATTAAAACAGTCACAAAGTCGGCCTTCTATCACCTGAAGAACATCTCTAGGATTAGAGGGCTTATGTCTCAGCACGATCTAGAGAAACTCATCCATGCATTTATCTTTAGCCGCATTGATTACTGCAACAGCGTCTTCACAGGTCTGACTAATAAATCAATCAAACAGCTGCAGCTGATCCAGAATGCTGCTGCTCGGGTTCTCACTAAAATCAGGAAGATAGAGCACATAACACCAGTTTTAAAGTCCCTACACTGGCTCCCTGTAGCTCAGAGAATAGACTTTAAAATACTTATGTTAGTTTATAAATCTCTGAACGGTTTAGCACCACAATACCTTAAAGATCTGTTATTACTGTACCAACCATCTAGACCCCTCAGATCTTCTGGTTCTGGTCTGCTCTGCATCCCCAGAACCAGAACCAGACGAGGAGAAGCAGCATTCAGTTTCTACGCACCACAGATTTGGAACAAAATTCCAGAAAACTGTAAAACAGCTGAAACACTGGGTGCCTTTAAATCTCAACTTAAAACCCACCTGTTTAGAGTTGCTTATGGCTAAATTAGGGTTAGAGTGCGGGTTTTGATGTCTTCCATGTTTTTATGTCTTTAATGTTTTTAATTTTTTTTTTTTTCTTCTTTCTTTTCTCAACTTAAAACCCACCTGTTTAGAGTTGCTTATGGCTAAATTAGGGTTAGAGTGCGGGTTTTGATGTCTTCCATGTTTTTATGTCTTTAATGTTTTTAATTTTTTTCTTCTTTCTTTTATGTATGGGAAAGAAAATAAAAAATAAAAATAAAAAACGATAAAAATTAAAATAAAATAAAAATAAAATAAAACCAGTTAAAGTCCGCGGGAGGGAAGACTCCTCTAACTATAAGTTAGTTAAATTCTGTGTGGGACGGCGGCGTCCTCTGGTAAGAAGTTAAACCCTGAGAATCCTAGGCACTGTCAGGTACAATAAAAGCAGTTAAAGTCCGCGGGAGGGCAGACTCCCCTAACTCTAAGTTAGTTAAATTCTGTGTGGGACGGCGGCGTCCCCTGCTAAAGGACGGCGGAGTCCTCTATGAAATAGTTAAATTCCGCAAAGGACGGCGGAGTCCTCTATAGTTAGTTAAATTCCGCAAAGGACAACGGGAGTTTGTTTTTTATTTTTATTTTTTAAATTTCTCTCTTTCTCACTGTTTATTTCTGTTTTTATTTTAATTATGTAAAGCACTTTGAAATGCCTTGCTGCTGAAATGTGCTATACAAATAAAATTTGATTGATTGATTGATTGATTGATTTGTTGTTCTTTTAGTACAATGGCCTTCAATTCATCCTTGTTGGAGTTTCTTAACAAGTACATTATGTCTATGCTTCACACAGCGAATCACCTGATTTAAAGCTCTTCTGTGTGGAGTACAGGAGCATTGTCCATGAAATTGCATCTGCTCTAAAGTGGCATCTGCTGTTATTGTCAGCTGACGATTTCATGATGAAGTTTAAATCAGATTGTTACTTATGTGTTTGTGGAGATTACTGTGAAAAATGTAAAGAATGTTCCCAATGTAGAAACAAATTTGTAAACAAACTATACAGACAAAACCAAATTTGAATGCTTGCCATACAAGTGTTGTCCTTGGGCCTCTGAGAAACAATATGCTACTAGACGGTAGCTTGGTAACTACAATAGCCTGGACAGGGGGCTGCACTATCTTGTATAGTATAGTACAGTACTATAGTAACTGTACTAGTTACTAAACACAACATAAATGTTTTGGCCCTCTTTTGACACCAGGTTATAACCAGTTTCAAAATGTTTTCTTAAGTTCCACATAATTTTTGATATCTTGTTGATGAAACGTTATTATACTCTCAGTTTATGTATGTTTGAATTTCCAGTGTGGAATATACAATTGAAATGGCCTCTGAAGTAACTTCCAACTTCAAAATCCTCAGATTTCAATATGGCCACCACATGTGTAAAATGTGCTGATGGCTGCAGTAAAATACTATTTCACTACCAGTTCATCATTGTCTTTCATAGCAATAAAAAAAAAGAATGCTATGAACAGTAAATCCTAACATCCAGCTGTAGAAAGATTACATAAATTGCCTTTTTAATAAAACAAATGACCGTGTTTATTTACCGGCTTATTCCTCAGAGGACAGATTTAAAGTATAACAGTTTTTAAAACAGACCTGTTAGGCCTGATGCCTGAGCTGTAACAGCACTGTACGTTTCTCTCATTGTGCTGATTTTGTTCTCCTTGCTTTCCCCCTCTCTTTGGCTACTTGAAGTTACTGTAATTATGATAATTAAAGTCAGACTTTGTAACGATGCTAACATCTGGCTGACGGGCAAACACCTGCAGTCTGAACTTACTCCCAGGAGAGATAAAAGAAAAAAAAGATTATGTATCCACTTTTATCTTGCAGAAGCATGCTTGTGGATGACTAGTTCATCTTGTGATTGCTAACATTACAGAATGTGTTTTGTTACTGATGTGCCTGCTAAGCACATAGTTTATCAGCTTTAAAGCCTGCTCAACTATATGCCTTCGCTTATGTGTTGTTGTCTAAGCAATTCTTGCTTTAGCTTACATTTGAAGAAATTTCCCTTTCAAATGAAAAGTTTCATTAGTACACTGTGGCCGAATATATTTAAAAGAAGTCAATTGGACTGCCTCATTTTAAACATTGGGGTATAGGCACCAAACCTCCTCTTAGATTCATAAGATATGTTCGTTAATAGGATTCGTCCATCGCATTGTAGTACTTAGTGAAAGATTAGCTTGATGCTTTCACGTTTTGGCAGCGTGCTTTGCAGAGGAAGGAAGAGCAATCTTCAAACACTGTGTTGTAGAGAAAACGTAAAGTTTAGGCTGATAAAACATGTGAAGAAGTAGCAACCAAACAGTTGTCATTGGACTCTAGCATGTCGATCCCCAAATTTTTAATGTGATATTGTTAGCACTGTTGCTTCACATCAATAAGGTTCCAAATTCACATCCTTGAAGGGGATCTGCAAGATCTGTGAGTCCAAAGACATCTAGGGGCTACAAGTAATATTAATATATTAATATAGCAGAGTCTTCATTTAGATGTAATAGGTCCACTGGCACTTGGGAAGGGAGCAGCAAATGTCAAATCTGTTGATGTCTAAACAGCAGGGGGTTTGATTAAGAAGTCAGTGTAACTCCTTAGACACCAATAATGTCCGTCCATCAGTTCACATTCAGTCACCATGGTAACCAACTCTTGAACTCGCTGCTGAGTGCCGGTAGCCTCTGCTGCTTTCATTACTGCATCATACAAACAACACAGCATAGAGATCAAAATAGCTTTAAAAAGTATATGTTTTTGTCTCACCTGAACTGAAAGACCTTAGCTGCTAGCATGGCGTTGCTAAGGAGATGGTCTCAAACAAAAACACTGCAATCCCATATTTGCAGGGTTTCATCCTAGGTGTACTTAATGCTGTGCAAAATCTATCTTGTTATCCATGAGGGATCTGTTGGCAAAAAACAACGCAGCAATTTAGCTGTGCTGTTTAGTTGAGCCTTAAGGTGTGCTCAGCAAGCACTTATGCCTCTTACCACACCACACTCTCTATCCTCACTTGATCAGTTTGGTAAACAAGGGTGCCCCTTACACAGCCCATCCTTCCCATCATTGTTCATCTATCATTGAAGGCTGTCCATAACTCCATTAGGAAACAAACAATTTAAAAAATGTCATACGTCTCTGTGTTGCCCTGTGATGGACTGACGACTCGTGCAGGGAGTACGCCACCTCTTCCCAGTGACTGCTAGATTTCTAAAACTGCAAACTTTTATTGAAGGTTTTCAAAGTCCTGACAGCTACTCAGTGTTTGTGAAAAGACTGGGAGGTTGTCAAACTTTTTTTTTTGCTTCTTCCATGTGCTCTGTTCCTCCCTCCCTCCCTCCCTGTCCTCCTGAGTCAGTGATGGGAGGAGCTCCGACACTCAGTGGATGCATGCTGTAGTACCGCACACTGTCAGACAGACAGAGAGAGAGAGAGAAGGACCTGCGGACACACAGCTGTCCTCTAACAGAGCTTTAGATCAGCTCTTCCTGTGGATTCTTCTTTGACACTTTGCCTGCTGAGGAATTAGTCTGTCTGCTTTTTTTTTATGTCACCACCTACAGAAGGAAAGCCTGTTTGAGATTTGAAAGAGAGTTTTGGTTTCACGCCTGGCTGACACAGACCGTAAGTAATACTGTTACAGACACTACCCTTCTGTTCATTAACTGTTCAGTGCCTCTGCTGCATGAATCATTGATGTTGCAGTTCTGGTTACCTACGATGCCAGGATAGCCCTGCTGGAGAGTTATAAAATGTTCATGAGCCACACTGTGTTGGGTCCATTGTTGGTTTCTCTTTTTAAAAAGAAAGTGGGTGTGATGTGAGAGAAGACACCCCTCAGCCATCTCCAGTAGGTCTTTATCGTAAGATGATAGCATGGCAAGAGGCTGGTCGTTAAATACTCGCTCTGAATGCGAGCGTCTATAGTGGGTGAGTTTGCATGTGGGTTTGGAGAGGATACGGTTGCGTTACTTAATATTGGCCTTTAACTTATTTTGTCTAGAATCACAACTATTTAAAAAAGGGTATCAGGCATCTTAAGACTTGGAGACGACTTGTGGGTCTCTAGCGGAGCAAAGAAGGGAGCTCCTTCAAGTGGAGTCACAACAGCTCATCAGGACTAAGTCTGTCTGCTAAGGGGCTTTTCTTCCTAAATGAGTTACTGAATGTGGCAGCAAATGCACTAACATCCTCTCCCAGGAAGGAAACGTTGCATGAACTCTGAAGGAGTGTGTAAAATCTGATGAACCAAAGCAAGACAGAGTATTACTGAGCAGCTTCTGGTTTTTGACATTTGAACACTAGCACAATGAGACTGGTGTACTTTATTTTGTGTTATGAAACTGGACAGGGCTTTATGAAGTGATCCAGGAACAACAGATGAGCCTCAGGTGCTTTTGTGTGAAATTCAAATCTGTGACCCACACACACTGCTGGCAGTGCAATCAACGCTGATGCTGTAAACTTGCCAGAAGTGTGGGTGACCGCTAATGGATGGGAACCATAAATGGAAACGTCTGTCAAGTCGTTTGGGTCAGTTTATGATTTTTATATGCTCTGTTTGCTTACTTCTCAGTGTGCGACACTGTGACCTTTGAAAGATCTCACGCTCTTTTTCAAATGCTGCGGACCAATAAAGATTTACTATCAGGAACCAATGAAAGATTTAGAGGGCGTTCATTTAAATATTCAGAGTAGCCAAATAAAAATGTCAAACTTCAATGTATTTTATAACAGTTTTATGTCGTAAAGCTGTAGTGCATATTTGTGAAGTGAAAGAAAAAGTACACAGTGCATGACTTAAAAAAAAAAAAAACTTTTATAAATAAAAACTTAAAATGCTTTAAATTCAGATCCAGCTTTGCTGGAATTACTGTCTTTAGGGGTGTTTCTCATCGACCTGTGTTGAGGTTCATAACTGGTGCAGCACTGACTCCTGGAATAGGACGTACTAATATCTAAACAAAACAGAAGCTTATGCTTCAATTTTGACCTTTTTCAAAACATGTTGTTGTTTTTACAAGCTCTTAATCATGCCTTTATCAATCCCATGCTCTTCAGCAAGAGAGCAGCAAAAAACAAAACAAAAAAAAAACAATTAATGTAAGGTAAAATTAAAGAAGTCCACCTCTAATAATGTTCTCAGTAAGTTTGTCCCATTTCAACTGTGACTCTCTGCAGCTCCAGTTACCTCTGATTAAAGCTCTCTTATCTTTTTTTGTATTGAATTTGATTTATAGGTACCAGAATGCTGATTATAAATGCATGCTGAAATTTTCAGATTTTTATTGGCAAAAGATTTTAAAAAATAATGTCAAACTTTTCTCTCACATATTTTGTTCACAACACACTGCACTACAACGGTTTATTCTAGATATAAAACTAATAATTCTAGATATAAAACTAATAAAATACCCTCAACTTTTCTGGTTGTACAAAATATTAAAACAGTTGAGTAAGGCAACAGACTAAGTATAAATAACATTCTGTTGTACTTGGAACCTTTTAGAGTTTTCTTTTGCCTATCTGCAAAAAATAGGCAAAAGGTTACAAATGTAAATATTTGTAACCTTCTTCCAGTGATCGTTTTAAGCCGCCTTCATTCTTCCTTCATTAGAGATTTTTTAGTTTTTGTTTCCACAAGTTAATTTTTCTCTTTGAATGATGATTATACCGGCTTTCTGGTGTCAAGCAGATATCCATCTAAACCTCAAAGGTCAGGAAGCCAAGTGGTTTAACAATAAGAAAAACACTTTATGGATTTAGTTCCTTTCGGTTTCCCAAGAGGAGAATCATTCTCTGTCCTCTAGTGATTGCTCAAAAAAGTCTTGATCTCCCTGCTGAAAGCCCGTCTGTTTTTGTCTAACAGGACACGTTAGACATAACCCTCCCAAGCCAAGCTTTCACACAGACGCACATTCCCGAGCAATCAACAAGCCAAGCCGGCAGAACTAGGAATAAATGGGAGCTTTCATAAATTTTTCAGAATGGCTAATTATTCCAAGAGAGGGGTGGAATATAATCAGCTGCAAAATCACATTTGTGGACGCAGAGTTTTCTTTTTTTTTTTTTTGCACGGCCTCGCATATGGAGATTCATGTGTCTGCTGCTGGAGAAATGCTTGTCTGCGCTGACCTTGGCTCTGCTGTTTTCTTTTGGTTTGATCCACAAAGAAAACAGCTGGCATTTGCATTCTGGATACTGCCGGCGGCCTTGACAATGAACCGCATGCGTGATGCTGTCAGGAAAAACGAGGCGTCTGTTATATCAATAGGTCAAACCAGAATTTATAAAAAAAAAATCTACAGTTTATGACTCTGCTGTAATTCTGCTTTGTGATGTATTCGGTGCAGGAATTTGAAAAAACAAATGTACTTATAGAGTCAATGTGCTGTGATGAAGCTTAATGTAATAGTAAACTGAATCAATCTAATGAATCTTGCCTGACTTCAAATGTGCATCTCTTAAATTTAAATAAATATTAGGTTTTTACTTTTTTGCTTAATTGCATCTGCATATATTCTGGCTTCATGATTTATTTGCCAATTTATTGCATTGAAGGAGAAACGACTTTTTGACACCTTAAAAATTTATATAAGTTGAGATTTTTATTTTTTAGGGTTTTAGGGTTTTTATTCCTAATTGTTCATGAATGTTTGTTTTTAGTTTGTACTTTGTGACCTTTTTTGTTTGTGTAGATGTAGCAGTGCACAAATAGAGTTTGCACTGACCTCAGGCTAGGCTTTTTCTCCAGACTGTCTTGCAACAGGAACAGGAAGTTGGAAACAAGTTTTTTAACAGTGTCTGTGCTTCTGACAGTTTTGCATTATATTGTCATTGGTGATCATCTGGTGATAGGTAGCCTGCTATAAGTTTACACTACTTTCTTGTCAACTTTTCAGCCTTATTTTGAATTTTCGCGATGAAAGTACTCAAATACAAGTTTTTTAAATTTTCGAGTGAGCGCTCGTAAAAATATTCACGCAAAGTCTTTTTAAATACACTATTTTCAACTTATGATTTCCTTTTAGCCCTGTAACAAAAGCATCTGGCTCTCTCTCAGTAAACAGCTGCACAAAGTACGAGAAACATACTTTAAATTAGCCCTGTTGTTAATTTGGTTGCTTTGTAAAAATAGCTAAAATTCCTTGCACTTGTTACATAGTGTGAAAATAAAGCTAATAAACATACCGATCCTGATACTTATCTCTTGATCTTTGGTTTGTTTAGATTTTATCTAACTTCCTCTTTATCTCTCCATACCCTGATGAAGAAGAGCCAGAAAAGGGTTAATGTCTCTGGGAGGGGCGTGCTGTGGAGTGGCCAGCCACTTGTAACCTAAAGGTTAAACACAGGCCTTCAGGGAGTCCTGTTACTGCGCATTCACTGATGGGAACTCTGCAAACATTCATTCTGGGAGCCCAGCGGGTTCCTCTGTTTATTCCCAGTCTAGTGCTGTGCCATGATGTGGGAAATGACTGTGGACATGGAACCCGGCCAGATTGCTGCGTTCACTGTAGTGTTTCCAAACTGCTACTTACCCCTTGTGAAACTCGCAACGCCTACGTCACAAAAAGTGCTTCGGGTCGTTGTTGTTACCGGCCTTGGAGATTCTTTTCATTATCGCAAAAAGTATATTTTGTTTTATCATTGTGTGATCATTTTCTTTTCAGTTAATATGGTTATTAGTCATATTATTCCTCTTCACATCAAATCTTCAGAACTATGTCCATGGATTCACTGCTAACTCTGGAGCTTTGATATGAGGCACCAAACGTCTGTCAGGTTTTTGTTGTTCTTAGTGGTTGTGAATGTTTGTGTTCTTTCAGACAGACGTACCAGGAGTGTTTGTGATCCCAGAAAGAGTCTCCAACCGATCCCAGTTTAGCACCCAGTACCACCTCCCTCCCCCCTGCCTGGTGATTTGATATCTCTGAGCATTCCAGGTTGTGCCCTTTACTCTGCTAATGGTTCTGCTGACCCTTTGAAGACATTCCTGCCGTCGCCCTCTGATCACACACATTTAATTGGTCCATTTTAAACAAGCTGTTCTATATTTTCTTGTTGAAGTACAGCAATTTTTTTAAACTGGGGTTTAGGGCTGTGCGGAATGAGCTGTTGAAATATATGAATGGTGACGAAAGAATGATGAAAGATGATGTGTGAGGCAAGTGATTAGTCATATCATTAAACCCAATAGGGAAATGGGAGGTTCCTGTTCACCCTTTAAAGTCAAAGCATGAGATTTTCTTTTGCACATAAAATTCCCTTTATTTTCCTGTTTAAAGATTTTTTTTCATTGTTTTAAATTGTGATGTTTCAGATAAAACAAATGTCCTATTCCACCAAAAGTGACTCTGGACCTGAGTCAACTTTTGCATCAAACCAACCTGGACTTGCAGGTGCATCTCAGTAAATAGAAATATTATATAAAAGATTATTTATTTCAAAACCCCATTCACAAAATAAGCAGGGTAACTGTTTAATAAGTTGCATTCTCAGTAAACTGACTCGACACATATTACGGACTTCAACAAACTTGCATCTTCCTCATGTTTTTTCATACATAGTTTGCTATTGTGCTACACTAATGTTAGCATCTTTACTGGTGTTTTGATGTGACTCGTTAAAAATTGGATACATAACATATTGCGGTGCTATTCCAGTTTATTGTGAACAAAACATACACGCGTAGTTGTTTTCTTGCTTCCGATGGTTTGTGTTGAACCAGTTAAAACTTAATGATGAGTGTTTTAATTGTGATGTGTGCCGTTTCCTCCCCAACACAAATCTGGGCGCAGTGAGTAGACCAGATTATATGACACAAACAGAAAGCCACAGGACTCTCCCTTTCACAGTGAACATCATTATAAAATGTGAAAAGGGCTTCAATACCTAGATTATGTCATCAAATTTATGTGAACAAACTCTGACAAGTTCTGTAGAATCCCCCACCCGAAACTAGCCACGCAAAACTTGTCCACATGTTTCCTTTGCATAATCACAGGTGGTAGACTAAAAGCAGGTATTAGAAGATGAGGTTTTTAGGGACTGATGTCATCATAAAATGAATTGTAGGTGCAAGAGACTCTGACCTATGACCAAACAGAGCAGAGATGCAAACATACACCGACGGTAGAAACTAGATCAGAGGGGTTATTTTGACTAAAATCTAGCTGTAGACTCATTAAATGTACGTATTAGTCAGTGCATAACCAATACAGCAAAAGGAAAAAGAAAAGAAAGCCGCTTTTTACATAGGTCTGAGCGAGGCTCATGAAGAAGATATGCTACACCTTTAAGCTAGCAGGTTTAAGAGTTTTCTCACGTTGTTCCCCGATTTTAAAACAATAATTAAGCATCCATGGTCACACAGACAACTTGAAGTGCTTTAACAACACACATGTTGGTATCAGCCAAACTCACAACCCATCACACAATTAATATCCCTTGTGGTTGTGAGTTTCCCAAAGCCATGTTACTATGTAGAGTGGGGAGGCTGAAATTAAACTCACAACATGCCTGACAACTACTGTCACCACTATGTACCAGATGAACCCAATAGATTATGCTGTCTCTGAAATTGAATGGGGAAAAAAAAACATCTAAAATCCAGCAAAAGCTTTTCAGAAAACCTTGAAATACTTTACTCAGGAATACTTTAAATGCTAACATGAATGCAACTAAAAGACAATTGTCCCTACCATTAAACTGGGACTGTTGAATGAGGCATCAAGTTTTTTTAACCTTTGTATTTTTAGACAGCAGGTTAGGTGAGGTAGTTCTTTGCGTGCTTACATTACCTCTGAGAACCCAGATATTTGAACAGTAGCAAATCCACTGTCTTTCTGTTAAAAGCTCTGTGCACACTGGTCCTGTTTGTTGACACAGTAACCTGATCTCTCTTCCTCAACGCTGTATTCCTGAAGTCCAAAACATGTATATACTTAGAGGATTGGAGGATAAAAGGAGCGCAGACCACAGGATGGCAGCCGGACTAAAAGCTTCCTGTGGCGGCACAGGCAGCAAGGCGGACTTGGCAGATCAGCTGGCAGGGCAGATGTTTTAGGTGAGAGGCAAAGCAGATAGCACGATCTGAATAATTCATCAGATCGTATTGAAGATGTGATATATTAAGACACGGCGCACAAGACATCCTTTGGCCTCTTTCAGCACTTTTTGTGTACAGTGTGGCATGGCTGAAGGGCTCGGATCAGTATGCATCTCTGCTTTCCTCCTGGCTGCTATCCACTAAATTGTGTACAGTGTAAGAAACAGTCAGAGATGTGCTGGCCAGACCTCCAGACATCTGCACGGGAAGAAGCTGCTCGGCATGCAGGTGAAGTTTAACATCACAGGAAGTAACACTGGTCGTGTGTTGTCTCTGATAAGACCAGCTGAGGTCAGTGGGGTCTCACTGACTGTGGTGAGAGGAAAAAAATGCTTTCAAGGAACACAGTGATGAAGACAAATTACCCATAGCTATGTTTCTCTCTTCCTATGCATTCTTTCTTATCTAATACACAAATGTTTAACTCTTCCTTATAAAAGAATAATTTTCTTGAAAAAAAATCTCCTAGATTGCTTTGGAATTCAAGTATCCCAATTTATTCTACGGTCAAACCATAGGCCCCCTATCCTGTTTGTAAATAATGAGATGAATTTCTGGCTTCATGCAAATGTCAGAGATAAATCTGCAAAGCACCCTCTTGGGTTTTATGGAAATGGAGCTTTGAGAAAGATAAACACAGTGGATGTTTGTTAATAAGAGACTTGAATGCTGTTTGTAACCACTTCTCCACATATCACGACTAATGCCATCAGTTATAAACATTTTTTCAATGTTTTGAATAAGATGGAAATACGCTTCCACTTATGTATTTTTTTTTCTTCATTTTTCACTTTAAGTCACAGAACAGTGGCCCAATTTCCAATCACAGATTTTGTGAAATGTTGACTTTGAAGAATTGCGTAAAATAATATTTCATTCTCTCTGTAATAAGGCAAACTCTATTATGTATTTCTTGTCCTGTTTTAATCCCTATTTATTTCTATTACTTTCAGAGACAACAACGTTGCATCGTGTGTCTTAAAGAGAAAGCTGTTAGCATTGCACATTTACTACAAACAACAAAATGACCTGTTTGTACTATCTTATGTCAACTTTTAGATCACTGATTAGCACATTTAGCATTACAGATGCCCCTTAGTGTATATTCCATGCAGAAGATGTAGTTTCTTACCTTAGCTGTGAGATTTCCAAAGGGCATTCAGCACTTCCTAATCTAGGATGGTGTGTGACAGAACTGGACTTCAAAAGAATAAAAAAGAACAACTTTGCTGTAATACAACCAGCTTTTTGCTTTCTACTAATGTCTATCCTGTTTGAGTTAAGTGGCAGACAAGAAATCCATCTTTAGGAAATACAGTTTTCTTTTTAAAAAGGTTCCTCACAGCTTCTTTGCATTCTTTACTTCACTTTTAAACACCTTACTGATAATGAAAATAACTAAGCCAGTCTTCTTCACTCATTAACAGTTTTCACTCCAAGTCTATGCAGCGTTCTCTAATCAAAAAAAGCCTTGATTTTTAGTCTTAACCAGGTCAGGGAGGTCAAATGGAAAAGTTGGATCTAATTGCAATCAGTAGCATTTTTGTGTGTATATGCAGTTCTGGTTACTGATATTTCATAATCTGGCACTTTACTTGTCAGTGTCATTCCAGCTTGCAGTTACCTAACCAGTCCACACTTGTAAAATGGATAAAATGAGAGAAGGTGTTGAAATATGTGCTTCATGCTCTGGTATTAAAGTGCGGGGGCTCAGCTTTCGTGTGACACTTCATTTCAACTTCATCTCTCCGTGGCATCAAGGCCCACATGCAGGCATCCATCTTGAGTGGCCTGGGACACCGTTTGGACATGTCAGGACTCTGATTTTATCTGGTGCAAACACAGATGAGGGTTTCCATTTAAGACCCAGAGGTACATTCACTGAGGTTCCTTCGGTTCAGAAACCAGTGTTAAGCAGTCCTACTCTTCCTCTGGATTTATCGGGAATTAAGTCATTTACATCATGTGCTCAGTTGTTAGCAATATGTGTGACTGCTCAAATCTGTACTGTACCTGCAGCCAAGAACATTGAACTCTATCATCTGATATGTTTCTAATCCGCTTATTATGCTTGTCTGGTTAAATACTGCGGTCAGTCAGCCATTAAATCATCCAGCAAAGAGGTCAGTGAGGCCCATAATTTTGCTGTCCAGGCCTCTAAACAGCTGGATCAAAAGAAAATGAAAATCTGAATCACAAACAAGTAAACTATTAGAGCTGAGCTCGCCTTCAATGTGCATTTGAATCATGGTTCTTAAAATGCGGTGCAGGTACCACTCGTGGTACGTGGGCTGTCTTCCCCGGTACACAGAAGAAATTTTAGCATCATATATTTGCAATGTAAATATGAACATGTGATGCAGTGCTAGTACAAATAACAACTTCCAAAAAATGTGTATCGACTTTGCATCACAATAAAAACTTTCAGAAGAGAGGAGCAGTATTAAACTTTGTATAACTTCCAGAGCAAAGTGAAGTGAATTCAGAAATTGTGATTTTGTCTGCTTATCTTGTATTGCATTTATCTCTAAAGTTGAAACATCAGCTGCAATGATTACAAGACCAGAGGGATTTGGATTTGCTAGCTGACATTCTCAGTAACCCAACTAATTGCTCTTAGCAATAAGGTAATAACTGTTTCTCTGAAAAGCAACCTGTTGAGCAGAGGAAGCTATTTAGAACTGTGAGTCAGAAAGAATGCGAGAAATTATCCTTATTGTGTAAGTCACTAAGTATATGGGCCATTTACCAACAATTGAAGGTCTTGCAGTAAGAACAGTAGGTGTACGATTTTAAATTGTCTTTCAAAAATAGTGATTCTTGAAAAAGACTTTTTTCGAAAGATTTTGTGCTTGATCCGAACTTTTATATTATTTGCTCGAGACTCGAGCGTGTGAGTCACATGAGCTCATTTGCCTTTCACTGGGCAGATGTGTTGCACCCTCAGGTCAAAATTGGTTGTCTAGGATGCTCAAAGTTAATAACTGGAATTCAACCCAAACATCACTGTTCTAAAGAAATCCTAAAGTGTCTTGGATAACTGGGATAGCAAGGGTTGGAGTGACTGCTGAGGAATGTGCAGCCTGCTATTGATCTTTACTAAGTGAGGTCACTTCATGTGGGGGGCAGCTGCCCACTTTCAGACGTCTCATAATAGGGACAGACTGACCCCCACAAAGATATTCTAATGTGGTCAATATGCCAACCGAAGAGGTCAAAGACAAAAATACTCGACTAGAGCAATGTTAAACTTTTGAGATAATGTTTAATAAGAGTATTTCCTTTCTGCACATGCACTAAAGGAATGATTATCCATTTACAATTTGTTTAGCAACAGCACACTTCAAGCTGTTGACTCCTCTTGTTCTCTTTGCTGTTTTCTCAGCTCTGCAACTCTCAACAGATTTAAAAACACACTGTCTCTTGGATTAATCTGTTTTAGAGGGTTAAGAATTTCAAGACGCTTTCTAGCTACTCACTGTGCATCTGTTTGAGCTCAGGGCATCATAAATCAAAATTATACTATAAACAGTTCCCACATGTATAATTTTAGATAGTGTGCCATAAATGATTGAAGACTGAACATGAACCTTGTTACATGGGCCTGAATGAACAGGCAATTCCATGATTTAATACTGATCGTTTCTCAGAAATCTTCTTTGGACATGTCAACTTTTTTTTTTTTGGGTTTTTTTTTTTTTTTTGCATAATCTTCATTGATAGGAGAACACATCAACACAATCAAAGCTGATTTTGAGCAATTTTTTCCTTGCCATTATCCTTTTCAGAGGAGACAGATTTGGAGTGACGCCATTTCCCTCTTCTCTGTTGAACAAGATGTTTAAGTTTGTAGAACCTTGAAGAGCGTGTCTTCTAGTGGTTTGAGACAATCTCAACACAATACTCTAGAGTTCTGTTGAAGGATTGTCTCTGGACCATGTGGAGAAATGTCCACTCTGAGCCCTTTATCGGCCTCACACAGTGACGGATGCGCGCAGCTCTTTGCCCAGTGGCCTATAGCCTGAGCTTCTGTTTAAGCCTCTAAGCTACTGGAATGCGTGCAGCTTCTTGCAGCCGACATCAAGGGGGAGCAGCCACGTCGCTTTGTTTACAGCTTTTTCATGGATGCCACACCAGCCGAATCAATTTCAGTGAGCATAAATGTGTCAGAGCCTTTTCTGTTGATTGAATGCACCATGAATTTGTAAGGGCAAAAAAAAAAAAAAAAAAAGCCTCTCATTTTCTCTAGTCAATTTGTCCATAATTGACGGTTATCTAGTCTACAATTTTAACAAGGTTTTGCTGCTTGTTTTAATTTACTCTGCAGTATTTTTATTGGCATTAAGTCCTCTGATTGACAAAATACACACAATAAGATATGAAGTGGCCAAAACAAGATGGCAGGAAATGAGGTGGAATGTCAAAATTTAAGCTTAAAGGGATAGTTTGGACTTTTAAAGTCAGGTTTGGTCAAATGTTACGATCTTGTGTGCAGTATCAGCTGCAAAGGTAAAATGTTACTATCTTATGTGCAGTATCAGCTGCAAAGGTAAAATGTTACTATCTTATGTGCAGTATCAGCTGCAAAGGTAAAATGTTACTATCTTATGTGCAGTATCAGCTGCAAAGCTCTAGATTTAGCTGATGAGAATCCAGCTAATGACTAGTCTGAAAGGAGCCCATATTAATATAAAACTCTATCATTTTCATACAACTTTAGCTTCAAAAACATCACAATGGTTAATGCAAACAACAACTAATGAACATTTAAACTGTCCATACAGTTGTGCTGGATGCTGACTTGCACACAAGGCAATTATTACAGAGGAAATGGTACGCTATCACTTACTATATCTTCCTCTGTGAAACACATAACCGAGAAATGAACATATATAGTGTTTCCAGTCCCTTCCCTTAAATTGCTATAATAATTTTGGCTTTGGTGTTGCTTTACTTTATAAGACACTTACTTTTATCTGCTGGCACGCCGACTCAAACCTGCATTTACTGTGTAAAGGTTACTGGCTTCTTTGTAATAATGGCCCTGCATAAATGATGACATTTAAAAGGTTTATGAAATAGTCTTTGCAAGAATCGCTATGGTGTTTTTGAAGTTTAAAGTTGCTTTAAGATGTAAGAAGTCTCCTGTGGTCCTGGGCCCTCCCTACCTGGCCATCAGCTTCATAGATTTATATTAAATCAAAACTCCAGCAACATATTAGCTGTAAATCATTTTAGCACAATCACACAAAAAATCAGAACTATACCTTTAACATTGCATTTTAAAAGTCTTTTTTCAGAAGAATTTTTCAAAGAATTGATCTTTGGTGCTGTACCGGAAATATGCCTCCATATTTGACATAAAAAAATGCAAAAAGTACTGGAAGAAGAACACAAACACCTGATTAAGCACACAGTTAGCATGCCTGGCGCAGGTTGTCGATTTTATAAGAAAGAAACTTTTGTGTAATATTTGCAAATGATGAAACTCAGAACCTTGACGTATTTCTGTTTTTATTTGTATAGCTGACATCAAAATGAGCAATTTGGATTAATGGAAAATCAAAGCCAATAACTCACTCCAGCAGATTCAAACAGTTTTTTTTATAAACCTTTTTTTTAATGAACAGAGACATTTCAAATGGGACTGAATGTTTCAACAGGCCTGACCTACTTACCAGCAGCCAGGTCTGAAACTCTGAAACGGCTCTTCACCTGTCTCTGGCAGCAGTCAGGAACTCTCATAAAAACACAGGCCCCAGATATATATATTTTTTTCAGTTTCTCCTTATTAGACTGGACTGCATATGGGCATACTTTCTATCAAATGCAGCATAGAGCTCTTATTTCATCTGTGTTTGTTTGCAAGCAGTCATATTTTATTAGAAAACATCTTGGACTGTATTATATTCTTTTCCCACCCTGTGAGAAACAAACAGTAGTTTTTCTACAGTGAGCTTTGGTTCCTCAGTAAATCTGTCAACGTAATTGTTAATTTACAATGGTTAAATAAGGTAGAGAATGCCACCGGGCCATCCGCTGCTATTCATTAGCAATACCTATTTAAGAACTGAAAAGGCTGCAATGTAAGCAGCCTTACCAACTGTCAGCATATCACGTAGCACAGATAAAAATTCTAAAGGATCTTCCTTTTGAATTTTTTCAGTGTAACATGACACCCCAGATGGTTCACAGATGTAGCTACTGAATGTTGCATGAAGAAAGATTTTGAACTTTTGACAACATAAGGAGTTTGATGCACGAATGTCTTATTGAACCTAAAAATGTCAAATGATCTCGAAGTACTTCAAATAAATTTTTTAGATTAGTAAAAAGAAAATAGCACTGTTTAGTGAATTAAATTCTGTAATGTGAAACTTAGTTGCCCTCTCAGCATTAGAGCATGAAAGGTGTCGCAGACGTATGAATGCTAAGGTTCCCAGAACAGGGTGTGACTCTACAGTAGAAAAGACTTTGGAAAAGAAATAGGCCATTTCAGCAAGATCAACAGTGCAGGCTCCTTCCTCAAAGTGGATCAACTTACACTGATTTTTTTTACATTTTCTTTTAAAAAGCTGAAAGGGGCACAGAGGAAGAAAAAGAAGATTTTGCCTTCTTCTCCTTCTTCATGCTCGAGGGTTTATTAATGACAACATGTTGGCAATTTTAAGCCAGGTTAAGCTCTGTCAGATGTGTTTTGACGGGAATCGCCTGAAAAAGTTAAGTACAAAACTGTGAGAGGCTCGTTGTATCTTTTTTTTTGCGAGATTAGTCACTTTCAGGTAATTTCTGCCTTGCAAAAGTATTTTTTAATCTTGGACCTTTTCACATTTTGTCCAATTTCAACAACGTTCAATCAGTTTGTTTCTCTTTTACATTTTTACCCTTTCTTTCTGTCATTTCTTTCCCCCCACAGCACCATCATATTTTATTATGGGATTGATGTCTTCAGGGGGTTATGTAGTGTTAGTTTTCTGCACTTGAAAGACCAAAACATGTTTGAACTCATCCAAACTTTGGACTTTCTTCCAGATCTTTACTCTATTGCTTATCTATTAGCAACATGTAAACTGGACATCATATGACTTTCTTTCAACATTGTTTCATGCTTGGTCTAAATGTAGAATTTTTATCTGTGAAAAGTTCTCTATAAATAAACATTGTTGAGCTCTACTTTTTGTTATCCTGGCCATTGCCTCCTTATGCATTTCCATTCTATTCTAGTCTGAAATTTCTCCCATTGAACTTGATTTCTCCAGTTGAAATTGAACTGAGCCAATTGGAGAACAGAAGCAGAAGTTGTGAACGACGATGTCGATTTTCAGCGCTGTTTTGGAATTGTGGTCTGAATCCACGCCTCCAGCAAGAAATTGTTTCTCAATAGATGAGACTTCAGACCCTCTGTATGAAGAAAAGCATAGAACCAGGGGTTGGATTTTAACAGGTCTACTTTGTGTTTGTCTATAAAATACATTTTAATTTATAGGTGATACTTGACAAAATGTAGGAAAGTTCAAGGGGCATGAATACCATTGCAGGGTGTTATAGGATGTAGGATTTTTGCTGGGAAACCTTTAGTAAAGACTACTTTTGTCCTTTTCTTTGCTTTTCTTCTTCCCTACCTTTTCACGATTAAGATTTTTCTTTCTGTCACGGAGCTCGTGCTGCTCTTCTTTCACAGACTCTGGCATTAATAGCTATGGCAGACCCAGCGACAGACCTCAGAGCTTCACTACTTCACATTTCATCAGCAAGTCTCATCTGCGCATGTGTTATGGAAATTGGTGCAGAGGGGAAATTGAATGAAATCAAATATCTTTTCAGACATTTGAACTTCTGATGGATGATTTAACCCCTCTTGACTAGGGTTACTTTAGTAGCATTCCAACAGATCCATGTTTTCATTTCTCGCCCATTTCCGTCTTGTTCCAGTAGCCCACTTTTCATCAGGGTGCTCTGGTTCCCCAGCACTAAGGACCCACACTGAGAGTTCATTGTCACCGTTGTAACTTTTTGCTCCAGCCTGGCCTCGAACCCGGGTCTCCCGGGTGGTGACTTACCCATTGAGCTAACCATTCCTCCCGTGGTCTTTGCATATAACCCCTCTTGACTAGGGTTACTTGAGTAGTAGCATTCCAACAGAACTTACGATATGTTCTCAGTCACTTTCACAGCCATATATTCCACTAATCTTCCAATGCGTTCCTGTCTTATTTTAGCTTCGTGTACAATATTTAGGAAAATCAGCACTTCTGAAAAAAAAGACCGTTTCTGACCTGGTGTCATAAGCCTTTCCATACAGGAAGCAAGTTTGATGCATTGAACTCCGCTGGCGCTTAAGTTCAAAATGTCCCTTATCTTTGTTCAATAGTTTAATAAGATTTTAATTAGGCAATTAAAAGTCTTTGGAGTAGCATATAGTCATAATTACTGCTGTATGCTTCACTCTGAGATGAACGGGCCATTAATTATTCTGAACAGGGTCTGGGGATTGGACGTAAAATGGGCCAATCAAAAATGAGTATTTTTATTTTTTTTTAAGTAGCCATCTGATCACAGATACAGACGTTTTCTTTTAACACTAACTAGAAGCAGAATGTTGCTGCAGCAGCTGTTTTTGATCTACTGTTCTCTAGCTCTAAACTAATGACACACAACTGAGACCAGATATTGAAAACAAAATGCATTGCTTGCTACAATTCCAGTTGTTTAAAATGTTTTAATAACTGCTCTGATTAAAGCTTTAGAAAGGTGCTTTTTATTTCTTTTGTTTCCTGACAAATCTGCCTTTCTTAAATGGCATGTTCTCCTATCTTTCCCCATTTGAAGGGTGAAATTGAGTGTCCTCAGTGTTTCAGCAACTAAATTTAAGAATATTTTGTGCAAATAAATTCACAAAAATGGAAAAACAAAGTTTGAAAATAGTTTCTAGATTATATAATAATCACATTGTCTCCTTGGTATTTTTCTCTCTTCCTTCAAATTTCTTTTTCAACCTATCACCCATAAAACCTAATCTTTTGCAGATCTGCACACAATACTGCATAAAATCCCAATAAATCCATTGAAGTTTGGAATGGAGTGGTTTGAAAAAATATGCTGTGTTTTTTGATGTTTGCGTCATTCACTACAATCGCAGACGTGTGTATGTGTATGCATAAGATTTTTATGAAGCAGCACAATGAGTAAGTTAACTCATCATTAGAACTGACTAAGTGTGTTGAAGCAATACTGTTAAAACTTTGCACTATTTTATCATAATAGTGCTCCCACAGCTCACCTGATAAATCAGACACTCTGTACATCTGTGCGGTCAGACATGCTCTTCTATTTAAAACTCTCCAGGCAGATGACACTCTCCATATCTCACATCTGCTATGTGTCACACAACTGACTGTTCTTTAGTGATGCGGAGTAGTTTTGGGGGTGGGGTGGGGTGGGGGGTTTGCAGTTTGAATCATAAGCTGAAGGTCACACATGGAAACACGTAACCTGAGGTGATCCGTGTTCATCTGCATACAGGTGGCTTTTTGACACGCATGGCATGCCAAGAGGTCACGTTTATGTTTATAATTCAGCACTATTCCAGATGATGTGTTGAGCACTGACCCATGCTGTTCTACTGAAATAGTAAATGTCAATGGTCCCACCACCTGTTTCAGCTGCGCTGCTATTTATACCATTCACACTCATAGAAGTGAAGCTGTCATGGAGAAGCTTTTTCAGTATATATATATATATATATATATATATATAAAACAGGAAATGATTGGCATAGTTCTGGGAAACTCCCAGTTTAGTTAAATATAAAAGTTATTTCCTCTTCTCTGAAATTCCTTGTTGTGAAATGCTTTGACAAAGTGGCAAAAACATAACATTCAAACGGTTCTTTTACACTATAATATATCTTTGTTAGAAGTGTTTATACCAGTTTAACATCACAAGCAGCTATTTCCGTTTCCTCTTCACTGTACTCTGACAGATTTGCATATTTTAGGTGGTTCTCATGGCCATTTCAGCCCCACGTGTTAATGAATCAGTGCTTTTCTCGTGATAAATTCTCACCCAGTTTCCCGCAGAACATTCCTCTGCCTGATTCAACAGTTTCTCTGTCTAATCAGCCACATTCACTTTAAGGAGGACTCTTGCTTCCACTGTCATATGATAGTCTAGTTAGCAGAAACCAGACCAATGCATTAGTGGGATATTGGGTTCAGACATGGTTTGGTTGGCAAAACTCTATACTTTTACAAACTGAAAGCTCTGGGATTTATAGACTTTTCAATTGAATATTTGAAGAATAAAGGGGTTCCAGCAGTATAAGTTCCCTCTGAATTTGTGGTAGATATTTTTACTCCGGTAAAGCGTAAATTTCAAAGACCATAGTGAACAAACCTATGGGTAGATTTTATTCATTTATGTATTATTTAAATATGTATATTAGCAGGAAAGAACTTATTGAAGTCAAAAATGTGGTTAGCAAAAACACCTTGGCAAAACCGGCAGTACCACAAAAATTTGTTTTAGGTTGTAAGACATGTTTGTGTGGCATTTAGTAAACAAGACACTGGATGAACAAATGTATGGTGGATAGACAGATAAAAGAATAAATGAATGCAGAGCTGAATGATGCACAAAGATGTATTATATTCCCCACTCCCTCAGACCAAAAATAAACCATAGCAATCTGCAAATCAACAGCTTACTGAGATTTTATAAATCGTAAAATGCATAAAAGTTGGGGAAGTCCTTTATATTCAATGTGAAAGTTTGACAAATGAAAAAAATGATGTCAAACGGATAAGTCTAATGTGTTGCTGAAGGCTGTACAGAGAGGAATGTACGAGCACTGTAGGAGGAGATGGTAGACAGAGAGCTTGGAGAGCATCATCCAGAGCGGGAGCACACTATCATGTCTGTGTAGAGGGTGAAAGGGATGATTCAGTTTATGCATCATGCAGGCGAGAGCAGTGAAGTGCAGAGTTGCATGTAGATTTCTCTGCTGTCTGAGGCGTCCTTGTTCTCACACCCTCCAACTTTCTCTACATTCTTCGGTCAGATTCTTGCTGGTTTCCTTTGCTGACTGATACACAAACCACGAATTAATGATATATCCCTGGTTTTCAATATGACTCTGGTGCATAAATAAGCATTTTCTTCTTTCCTTTGCAGTCTTTCCTGCTTTCCAAACATCCTCCGCCACGCTCAGATTCAGACTGCTCCATTTATAACGAGCAGCCGAGTGCTTATTGACTAAAATTCTGGATCTCCATGACAGAAACCAGGAATAGACTCCCTCACTATGGTCTGCCATTGATTTCCACAGCTCACATGAAACTGAATCTCCATTTGGTTGCGTCTGAGGAGCTTCTTGTGGCAGGTGTAATGGAGCATTTGAGGTTGTAACTGGGATGTCCGTACTAAGGTTTTCCTTTACGCCTCACTGTGTTCAGCAGACTTACATCAATGAATTACCCTTTAACTCTATTACTGGTATAATAGATAGCTGTTGGCTTTATTGGTGAGAGGATTAAGTTGTTTTCTTTTTTTTCTTTTTACAATGTCAGTGGAGATATTAAAGGGGAAAATGAAAATAAATCAATATAATCTCTGTTGATTTTTACAAATTAACTGGATTTAATATATAAGCTTTCTTTTCGGGCACCAAAACTGAAGTTTGATAAACAGTCACTCATTGTCTTTCAGCTTTATAAAAATATATTTTAGTAAGACCTTCAACACAGAGATTTCAAAGTTATTTATGTTTGCTTTAAACTGACTTACTAGCACTAACTACACAAGGAAGGCCATCATTTAATAGTATTCAGTTATTTAAATTACTGACCTTACTCAGTGACACAGAGACTTTTAACTCCTGATAAAAGTTGTAGCATTTTTTTTCAATAACTAATGTTATGAGACATTTATTAAAAAGAGGCATTTTCTATGTTTGGTATATATTTCTTCCTGTATAAATCTGGTTGTGGTTTGAACTTGTACCAACAAACTTTTAGTGATACGTGTGCTTCACTTATCTTGGCTGGGTCGATGTTTAAGCCAACTGTCAACAGTGGTCTACAATATATCGCAAATATTTTTGTGATATATTTCATTGTGGGTCAAGGTAATGGTTTGCTGACAAAACTTACAATGAAAGTTGCTTTCAAAACATTGCACAATACCTTTACATTCGTTTTCTTATTTATTTATTTTTTATTTTTTTTCCCCAAACACAATTGTTTTAATTTACTACATCCAGAGCTGTTCTAAGCGTAACCCAATTAAAATGTCCCATCTAAATGTATATATTTTTTTTGTTCAGTTAGAATTTATATTACTTTGTCTTTTCATGTGACCCTTATACATTTGCCAACATTTGTGTTTTCAATTGCTCATAAGCAGCCACTTGTTTATGTTTTGGGGGTTTAAGATTCCACTGCATTCCTTTTCCCCTAAGTGTCTAGAAGATGCTCCTGCACTGTCATGTAAAGTTTGCAAAGGGATGAATGCAGGAACATATTCTCTTCTGACTGCAGTCACGCCGTAGGGTAAATGGAGCAAGCGAGCTTTGGATTCAACAATGCAGAGTGACTGTGCCATGTCAATTACACTTGCTGCAATTACTTTCCTAAACATAAGGCGTTGCTGTGGAGAGAATAATTCAGTGATACAGCAAAGTTACCAGCAGAAGAATTTACACAAAGCAGTTCGTAGCACAATGAATCTGAACCTTTAGCACAAGTACCACAGGTGATAGCTTGCCTTCAAGAGTACTCAGAGGCAATTTTGGTATTGGATTTGGAAGGTGGATATAAATGGATTAAGTGTGATATGAAACTACTAAACAACAGCAGCTTAAAAGATAAGTTGCTCAAGCACATTAATTGTTGCTTTATCAGAAACCTCTCAGTAGAAAATTGCTTTGAAGAAGGTTATAAGAACTTGCGGACGACAGTAAGCCAACAACAATTGCCGGTGGCTGCTGATGCTGTGTTCAATTTACCTCTGAAGTTGTAACTTGCATCTGGAAATGACATCAAAATCAGTCTAACTGAGTTCTAGTTCCAAATGCAAAAACCTGTGGGATTTGCTCATTTATACAGTCAATAATGAGGACTGGATAAATGTATTTGTTAAAGTAAACAAATATATTGTTTACTATAACAATGTATTTTCCTGCACATTGCACTTTCAAACACACAATACTATGAAGCATTCATGTTTCTGAAGGTTTTATTGTGGTACAAATTACCAAAAGCGGAAAAAAATAAAATAAATCAATCCTACTGTACTACTTCCTCAAAATGCATTTCAGTGCAATTTACCATGGAAAACTTGTGGTATTTATCATAAAACACTCAAAAGCAATGCATTACTCTAATCAGCACAACTACAAAGATGCTAAATATTCAAGCAGGATATCCTTATGAATAAGGATGTTTTTGCTTCACAGTAAGCAAAGTGGCTTGATAAATGCCTGATCAGCTGTTAAATAATTAGTTTTTGTAGAAAATGATAGTATGTGCAAATTAGCTCATCCAACATACTAACACGATGTCATGTTTTTTCTTCTTCTTCAAAGGTATCTGTTGAGACCCTGGAGTTCGGTGTTTGCATAGAAGAGGTTTTCTGCTGTGCTCTTAAGGTCAACAATTGTAATATCAAACAACAAGGAGTTTCCTCTCTTCCCAACAATTTCACCGGATTTCCATCTGAAGCGCCTGGAGCTGCAAGAGAAGAGAGAGGCCGCGAAAGGAGATAAACAGAAACAGGCACGCTTCATGAATTCCCCCAAAACCTAAACGAGACAAATAGTACAAGTTGGCTGGTGGACCTGGAGTGGCATGTGGACGATGAGTATGGCTTGGCTGTGTCTCCCAGCCTACACTGTCCTACTTCTTGGTTTCCTTCATCTGGCTGTCACAGAAAATGATGTCACTCCGCGCCTCAGCTTTCCCTACAGTAAGTCCCTTCTTTAAATAACTATGACATTTACTACATCTATAAGGTTTTTTTATTTATTTATTTTTTACTTCTTACTGACACTAGTGACATTTAGTTGAATAGATCAGACAGGAAATGGGTAGAGAAAGAGGGGAAAGACACGCAGCACAGAATCCAGATTCGGGAATCGAACCCTCGGTTCGCGCTCGATACGTGTCTCCTACATAGGGAGTACACAGCCAACAGATTTCCTATCACCAGTTTCTCCCACCTTTCAACTTCTCTAGATTTATTATAGATCTCATTTTCTCATCTTTTATTAATTGGTAGGTTTGTGGTTGTCCTGCATCATCCCTTCAATGAAACACAGGTTACCTCTCCCGACTAAACGGAGTACTACTGAGGACTTCATTTATATATGTCTAGAAAGGGCTGAGTACTATTGAGCACCACACCTTCTCGATTATTAAAACATAATAATCGATGTTATTATCGATTATAACATCGATTATAAACTCAGGATTGCTAAATAAATCCTGAGTTTATTTAGCAGCTGTGTATGATACCTTCTGATGGGATAGCACATGCAAATACTGTTGAAATACAGTGGAAATTGTGGTTGTGACATGACAAAATGTGAAAAAGTTCATAAAGCATGGATGCTTTTGCAAGGAATGCATTTTGAACCATAATAGCGCCTTATGCAACCCGCAGATGCCTGAGGCTCCAGATGTGGTTGTATCAGATCCTTTTATGTGAACTGCAACATTTGGCCAAATGTCAATCAATTGTCAAATAAAAAAATGAATGGAGAAAAAAAAAAAAAACTTTACCGACCTGTTGATTTTGGTAGCATTTTACTGCAAGTGAGAGTTGGTTCTGCTGAGTTTCTGTGGGTCAGACATATTTACATACAGACCTGCTGTTGTTGTAGCTCACTCCACAAATTCACTCAGGCCTTGAGTGTTGCTGCTTTTATCAAAAATGTATATTTTTATGCCTACGCTTGCAAAACTGACTTGAAACTTTGAAACACGTTGTATATCTGAACTCACCAAAAGGCAAGTCTGTGCAAGTTTATTTATAGTTCTAGACACAAGGCAATTCAGAGTATTTTACATTTAAGTATTTGTAAAAATTACATTGCTGGAGGATAAGAAAAGAAAAGAAAATTGGACTAGAGAATATAATTGATTTTTCAGTATAAATAGGTCAGTCAAAGGTAACTATGAAAGAACTCTGGGTTTCAGCGTCATGCTATTTTATTTGATTTATGGTTATACAGCTAGACCATGTAGAAGAATTCAGAACCGTGAATCAGATTATTGTTGGGATGCAGTGGAGATGACAAGTTGGATTTCAACAAAGATTACACCTTATTATCTCCATGGAAATTAAACACAATGACAGATTAAAGGAATTAGTGTAAAATTGTGGTGTTTGAACTGTGGTGAGTGACTCATGGTCAGGCTTCATTAGTGTATGTCAGAGAAGATTGTGTGGAAGGATCTCGTTGAGTGCTTTTATATAGTCCTCTGATTCCCTTTTCAGCCCAGGACTACTCTGCGCTTTCAGTAAGTTGAGCCTGTCTGAGCTTGCGCCTTGTCTACATGTTGGACTTTTTACCTGAACATATAATCTTTCTCACCTCCCCTGCCTCTGCAGAGCACACAGAGGCTGAGTGTTTCACAACAACACACATCATCAATCATTTTGTGAAAAGATGCTTTATGCTTTCCTCTGTTCTGCTGCAAAGATTTGCTTTTAGGGCGTGCAGCCAGAGTTAAACAACACCATAAAACATGCATGATTCACATGCCTCAAGTTCTCAGTATATAAACTGATGCATACAGTCTTTGAGACCGATGCCAGTCAAAGTTGGTTGTTTTGTTCTCTGTCTTGTAGGTTTGCAATAAGGCCCATAACCAGCCTGTGCAGGAACATAAGTCACTTTTAACAATGAAAATTAATTATGTTTCTATACGGATGGTAGCTCTGAATGTAAATGATTTATTCAAAAACACACCTTGTTGCACTTAGAAGGTCTGTAGATCACGAAATAAGGAAAATTCTGAGTTTCAGTATGCGAATGAAGGTCAGCAGAGCTTTGATAAACGCTGCCTTGCTTTGGTAACGTCAGTTCTGCTACGCTGACATTTTCCAGTCTCCCCGCAGAAAGTCTTTGTCACATTGTATATACAGTATCAAAGCAGAATGCAGAACCACAAGCCTCAGGGACATGAACTTTATACAGCAAAAACTGTCGGGCCTCGTCACGGCTTCCGGTGCTCGCTGTCCTATCTGGACGCCTGTTAGCTTGACAGCTTGCATGCCTAAACAGTTACAGCTTGGGCAAGCCAGAGAACCGGCTGGCTGATCTTCATCGGTAGCATTCTCATTTACTAATGTCCCCTCCACTTTCCTCTGGGTCCCTCTGGATCCCCCTGGTTCCCGCCTCTGCCTTAATGAAGAGGGTAATCTGCCATGAATAATGAATGGGGATTTGTATGTGTTATGGTGTGAACACTTGTCTGGTTCTCATTATGCGCCTATCAGCATGGATCATGGGTTCATGGAGTAAAGCCTGCAACTGCCTTTCTCTCTGCTTTTGTTCCAGACTTTAATGTAGACCATGCTGAAGGGCTTTCTGTGTTGGAGTACTTTTTAAAGGCACACCTATAAGCCCTTCCCCTCCTCTATTTATTCCCCGTTGATCCCTCTGTGACCATCGAAGTGACCATGGTTCTTTATTTTGGGCTAGGGTCATGCCTGCAGCCATGCTATGAGCGAGAAAGTTTTCACTATTTAAATGCTACCATGTTCAAATTAGTTAAATTAGCCAGTCTGCAGTAACATCAAATGACAGCAGTGTCAAGTGATATTACAGCCTTATAATGCTGTTGTTGTCTGAAAAGTATGTTTACGTGGGATTTTTTTTTTTCAGTTTGAGTGTAAAGTGAGAAGTGTTATTTACTCTGCAGTACAGATGCACCAATGTAATCATTTTTTTCTATGGAGAAGTTCTTAACCTTTTTCAATATACTTTGTCACAGCAAAATTACAAATAGGAAATGTAGTGCTGCAAACACGTGATAACTGCAACAACAAAATTTGTTATTATTACCTAACATCAAGCATTTTTTCCTAAAGACTATCTGGGTTAGAAAATTATATCTTTTTTTTATCTAAAAGTGTATAAAATTAGTTTGGATTCTTGTATTAATACAAAATTATATAAGTTTGGTTGTGTCTTATTTCTATCATTTTTATTTCAAAACATCTGTATCTGTCTGAATTGTATCAATATTTTCTATGTAGCCAGTCTGCACATTGTGAAAAATGTTTTTTTTTCTATTTGATGATTCCATGAATAAACCATTTCTAGCTAGCTCCTCAAGCTAAAATTTGTACAAAAGGACTTCGTAGTAGTCACTCAATCCCCACTTTATTAGATACACCTTCCCAATAATTAAGTTTTAACTCTGTCATAACGTAATAGCAAAAATCTGTTCTTTGTGGCATAGATTCAAAAAAATGTTGGATACATTCCTCAGAGATTTTGGTCTGAACTAACTTGATATAATCCTAGATTTGCTTAAAATCTGTCAGTTTATCATCCATAATGCAAATTCCCCAATCCACAACAACCCAAAGGCCCTTGATTGGATTGAAATATTGTGATTGTGGAGGTAGATGGAATACAGTCAACTCACTGTCAAAAAACCAATCTGAGGTGATATAAACTTTGTAACATTGTCCTACTGGAAGTAACAATCAGAAGATGAACACTCTTGGCCATAAAGGGTCAAAAACAAAAGACTTGTCACTGTATATTTTCTATTTTAGACCATTCTTTGCAAACCAGAAGAATAGTTTGTGAAAACCCCAGTAGATCAGCAGTTCCTGAAATGCTCAGCTCAGCTCATTTGGCACTAACAACCATGCCACACTCATAGTTATTTAAATCTCATTTCTTTCTCATTCTGATGCTCAGTTTGAAGTTAAAAGTCATTTTCATTGTATCTAGATGCTTAAATACATTAGGTTGCTGTCATACACATGGGGTCAGTGGCTATACATTCTAATATGGGTTTCTTTCATTTCTGATGTGGAAGTGCCATGAAGGTCACGTTTTAAGCTCTAATAATTATCGTAAATAACATGTTTTGAATGCATATAGTAAGTTTTTGTTTTGCTGGTACACTTGTGTTTCTTCATAACACCACAATGTCCATATTGTGCATATAATCCTGTACCTATTGACCTCTGCAAAGCTGCTTTGCATACAAGGTGCTTTTTGTGCTTAGCGAGTGTAATTGCTCAGAACAAATAGTAAGGTCTTAGTGCTGTGCTGCACTTAGAAAAAGGTCAGGACCTCCTGTACAGCCCCTCTGTTCCTAATGCTCCAGAACCAGAGGAAGGGGTCATGGTGAGTTCCTGATGAACCAGCACCTGCTTAACATTATTACGGTTAATTCAGCATTTGTTGTTCCCTGAATGAACAAGGACTGCCTCATGAGAAAACGCCTCTCCTGAGGTGCGTTCCTTTTTAATAATTTATTAGAGCAAAGCGCTGTTTATGTTTACAGATTAGCAGGATTCCTGCAATATCACACTGTGGTGTTGTAAATCGCACCACTAAAGCTTATATTGTTAATTCACGCCATGTGAATATGTAAAACATGTCTTTATCCTGCCTTCCCCTCATTGTCCATCACACTTGCAGATATTTGTAGTTCTCACACCATGACATTATTAGAAATTAGCAAAGATATTGTCCCCACAGACGGTGCCGTAGGGACGATATCTTACTAACAAAATTCAGCCCCACAGTTTACCAACATAAACAGCAGGCTCACTACTTGGCAAGAGGAACTTCTCAGCCTCTTGGCCTTTTCATAATGCACTCCAGATGCTCCAGGCCCTGTCCTTTAGCTTTACTGGTTCACTCTCCCACACAATTATCCATTCAGGACGAGCTTTTACAAGCAAGCTTTAAAATACTTGGGATAATCCAGTTAGTGCTCCACTGTGGCTGTTTTGTGTCTTACAAGACAATTTGACACTGCTATTGGTTGACCCCTTGTTAAAGGTTTCTGCCTCTGTGGTCGCTGCTTAAATGACTCCCCATCCTGTGAAAGCAGCAGTGAAAAGAATAAAACTACACAGAGTTTTGTTCTTTATGCCTAATATGTAGGAAATCGTCCCTTTGCTCTCACATTTTCTGCACAATGCAAAACCTACTCTTAATGTAATCTGTCAGTTTCCATAGTCATGTAGCTATCTCTGTGGGTATTTCTGTAATGAATACAAACAGATTTGTTTATCCACTTTGGGTTTGTGAGTTTGCCTCTTTAATAAGTCCTGCTGTTCTAAAACCATTATTTGCTAGCATTACCTGGAGCTCCCTGAGACATTGCAATGTAGGTCATCTTAATGCTCAGAAGACTGGAAATGGGCTGTCTGATGTCCCTTAAAGATGATCCGCCTTAAATGTGTTGCTTGATACAAATTGGACGTTGGCACTTTCTTTCTGAGCCAACAAAGATCACATGGAGTTAGTCAAGGCTCCATTCTTGGACCACATGTATTCTACTGTTCCATGTAGCTCAGATTGTGAAGTACTAAAAGATATCTTTGCATATGACAGAAAATAAACAAGTACCTGTTTTCTGACCCCAAAAATGGATAGTTAGGGATCAGTAATCTAAATCTACACTCAATGAGGCTAAAAACCAAAAAGTAAGAAACAAAGGTGTTCTAAAATCAGACATACATTTTAACATACATTATGTCTATACATAAATCAGTAGGTTATTTTCAGTAAGTTGAATTTGTTACGGTCACCTGAATTGGTTTCTGTGTAAAATAAATGAGGTATCTGCAGCTCATCCAGCTTATCGTCACGTATCGTCGCCCCACGTGAAAGGTAAAACTCGCTACATTTACATCGTTATGTGCGCGAGGTGAAGGAGCGTAAGGTGCGCTGAAGTGTATGGGAAAACATCATTGGCACGCCGCCCCCTCCAGACGGGGTTTTGGCGCCCTCTCTGGTGCTGCGCCCCTATGCATTGCATGCGTTGCATTCCCACTTTTTGCGCCACTGCCATTTAGTCAGATACATTTCTGACTCTACAAAAGAAAGCCCTTAGCTCACTGTCAGTAAAGGACAGAATACACTTCCTCTCAAAGTTGTTCCACATTCAATAAATCCTGCAAATGTTCACTTCTGCTTCAATGTAGCCTGAGTTTTATGAACTTAATCTATAAAACCATTTTTTCCCATTACAAATAGACCTATTGTCTTGTAGTTCACAATTATGTTTGCCACAGTTAATGGCACACAAGACAGTGATTATTAGAATTACAGCAAGTTCTTTGTATAATACAATTCATACACAAAGCAAATCACAGCTGACCCAATAGAATCGAATGGGACTCCCTTAAACTTTATAATAATCTGTTCTGAAAAAAGATTTTTAAGCCCATCCAAGACAGTTTTCAGGAAATTTAACAGTCATTTGTAGAAATTACTTTTAATGACATAATAATGGCTATGATGCTTTATTGCTTGCAGCTGCAGAGAGTGCAGTGCATGGCTTAGTGGGAAAAGGTCACAGATGAATTGCTATAACCACAAAACGCTGCTCTCACAAAGTCCATCATCAGAGGTCTACTATCAGCGACATGATGAGATGTAAAGCCTCCAGCTCTGCCAACCAATGTTTTGGTATAATTTATTCAGTTGCCACTGGATAGATGTCATCTGTCTGATCACTTTCTGCTTATTGTTCATATCAGCAGAGCACAATTATTAGAAAACAAAGATCCTTTGTTTTTAGGCTTTACTAAATGTCATTTAGCATTTACACTAAAAAGATACTATGAAAAACATACAAAAAGAGCTGTATAAACCACAGAAATTAGACAGAGATGCGAATAGGGTGATTTTTTTCTTGTCGATCAGTAAACTGCTGATTAGTCAATCAGAAAAATAATAATTCAATATTTATTTCTGTTCAGTTAATGTATCAAACGCAAGCAGCGCTAGGTTGCACTAGTCACAAATCTCTTCGGTGTTCAGTTGTTGTTAAGAAAAACAGCTAAAGATAGTGACTGTATATTCAGTACGTGACGTTAGCTGTTTTTAAAATAAGTACTCAATAAACATAAGGAATTGTAATATAGAATGCTTTAAGTTAAAGAACAAAAAATCTAAATTGGTAGGTTTGAATAAAACACACATTAGAACTTGGCTATAAATTTATAATCTATATGATCATCTTTCAGTAAGTATAAATTTGAATAATATTCAAATTTCTTTGTAACTGATTTACTTTTATTTGACAAACTTACTGCTGGAAACTTGTTTTGAGCAGAAACTGTCCAAGAATAATCAGCAAGCTTGATCTGGAGAAAGTACAAGTCAACAAAGTCACTGTTCCTAAAGTGCAGGTAGTTGTTGTTGTTTTTCCAAGTTATTTTTGTAGATAAACTCTCAGTATCTCTCCTACGGAACACAATTCCCTCATTTTCTTTTACTTGCCAGTAAGATCTAAAAAGACTGCCATATCTTGTAGAAAAACAAGGAATTTTGTTGAGGAGTTTGCACGCTACGGGAATACATTTGTGCTAAAAAGATTGTACAATTTTGATATAGTTTTTATTGCCTTACTTACTTAGCATACATTTTGACAATGATTTAGTATAAAATGTTTTTTTGGTTCACATAAAAACAAATCTCTGAACTGAAAACTACATTTGGCTCTTAAAAGAACAAACAAGGTTGGTAATTTAGACAGATTGCAGTAATACTGGTGTACCTCAACAGTAATAGCCTGATGTTTGCATCTGCTTTGTTTGGTTCTCTATCACAGATACAAGCTGTCCTTATATTCATAAGTGCTTCCATTTGACTCTAATGTTTCTCTTCGTCTGCTGAGCACGTCAGATTGTGTTGTGCAGATATGCCACCAGGAAAAGGAGCTCAGACGGTCAAACATTTAGCCTTAGATTCCTTTTAAGAAGTTCAATCCACTTGTTAACTTTGCTCATTAGAAGGGAAACCGGTCTGCTCATGGGTTGACTAATGAGTTACTTCAAAAACCATGTTTCTGTTCTTCACTGTTGGTCCTGTTAACAAAATTAAGAGAGATTTCGCAAAAGTTTTTATTCCATCTTGAGTTTGAGACAGAGTGACAGAATTTGCAAGATAAAGTCTTTTTGATTCAGAAAGATCTGAACCACTTTTTGTCATTAGATTTATAAAAGCCACCACTGCCTTATGTCTCTTGTAAATGTTTAACTAATCTTGCAGTTACAGACCTAAACTAAAAGACATTACAGAATTTAATGTAAGAGTTTTGCAGCACTGCCGGCTTATTTGTCAGATTAAAAGTAGCTTTTGAAAATAACAATCTTTAAGCAAGCGTTAAAGATAATTTTCTTTAAGTCCACTTTTTGTACAAAAAAAGGTAGGATCTGGAGTGTAACGTGCTATGACATTAGTGGCATTAAAAAACACAAGAATAAATAAATAAGTGTAACTAAAAAAAATAAAAAATTTTAAATCTGCATTTCTTCTACAAGCTCATTAGCATACTTGCATGTCATCTGACTTTTTTTTTTTTGGCCTGTATTTAAGCAGTTTTAAAATAACTTACCAAATTTGTGTTGTTTTTTTTATTATCTCCATTGATAGCCCAGCTTCAATTTAACCTACAACTTAAAATTAGATGGTTAAACTTAATCATTGCTTTCTTTTTTCAGTTCTCCCACAACCTTTTATTAAAATAATACAAAATTTGTAAAACGTCACTACAAAAGATTATTTACTTTAATAAAGTCATGAAAGTATATATGTATTTTTTATTTACAAAACAACCCAATATGTAAATATGCAATTGCCTAATTTGGTTTTCTTTCACAGCTGTGGTGTACCAGTTTGCCAGAATTGATCTCATTGCAGAAAACAACTCTGAAGTTATTTAGAGTAAAAAAAAAAAAAAAAAAAAGAATCATTTCATGCTCATGTTTGTGATAAAGAAAACAAAACGAGTTGCAGAATACAACGGAGCAGCCGTTCATTTATCCTGTAGTGCTACTGAAAAGCCCCCTGTGGGTACATGTACGTGAAGCATTGCCTCTTGTGGATTCACAGACAGATTTAACTACAATATGGCTCAGTGTTGCCGTGGCGATGGACTCCTATTAACATGTTGTTTTCCCGGGGGAGAGGAAGTCTCTCAACCTGCTGTAGAACCAAGACGCGGTTAAATTAGGACACACATACTGCAGGGTGGTTGAGCTTCTTATGAGTAGAACTTAAAGACTCTTCCTGGAGTGAGTTGGTTAAACGTACAAAAGAAGTACCTTAAATTGTTGCCAGCAGCATCTGGGGTTCAGTCTACTCTGATGCCGACATAGATAAAACACCACTGAATTGGATTCTGCACTTAATGCATCACTGTCTTTTATTTTGTATTTGGTTATTCCATTAAGTTATGTTTTGAATGAAATCAGTATCCCTTTATAAGACAAATAGTTTTAGGCTCATCTTAGGAGTGAAACATGACGTTAAGTCCCTACTTTTCACCTCATTAAATGCTCAGTTCCTTAAAGCAGTAGCTGAAAGTTGAATCAGACTCTTCTTTTCAAGCAAAATCCCATTAGAAGTTAACAATCCACAAGGATCTTCTTAAGTTTTTTTTTAAAGCTCTTTGATCTGTTATTTTTCCTTCAGTTGTCATATTTTTAGGGGCAGAGGTTCAGTCCCTTCAAGTTTCCATCAGCTCCCACGCTCTGTTTACGTTGGCATGCAATTAATGCAACTCGTTCAAGCTGGGCCTGTGCTGATGGCCCGTAAATCCAAGAAACACGTGGGCTAGTAAATCATCAGCAGCAGTGATTTAGGGAGTTGATGATTCAACCTTTGTCTCTTTATTGAATCATGACCACTTAGGCAATAACACGGTTTAACTGTAACAGATGCATGAGTCTTTATGTCCTGCATGAAAAAAAAAAATGATACACATAATGACATTTATTTCCTGACTTGATGTGAATCTGTTACTAATAATTTGTGGGGGGGGTTTCCCAAAAAACTATTGTTGTGGTTAAACAAATGCCAGGAATTAATTATATAATATTTTATATGATAATTTCACCCCAGGGTGATTCTATTCTATTCAAATTTACTCCATGGTCAGCAATGTTACTCCACCGTATTTATCCACCATCGGTCTCCTTGGTAACTAACTGCTTTACGGGCTAATGTTATAGTGGTAACGTTTATTGCTTTTTGTATTTTTGCTCTGGGTTTGAATTCAAATATTCATCACTGCATAAGTGTATAAGTTATAATGCAGATGCTTTGCCATCAGTACATAAGGACATTAACCGCCACCAGAAGACGTTGCTATTTTTTTGTATACTCACAGTTGTAAATAATTCTCCTTTTATACGAAAGTAATGATTGATATTATTCTCAGAACTAAATATTTAGTAATTAATTGAATTTCATACTACTTTCAGAATCAAAATTCCCAAAAGGAGATGTTTCTTCTACAATTGGAGTAAAATTATGTCCTGAACCAATCATGTATTTTATTTTTATTTTTGAATGATTGTTCCCAAAACCTATTTTTGAATGTTTAAGCTGTAATTGTTTTATGCTTTCCTGCTATTTTAAAGGGTAGCTCTTACTGCTATACCAGATGTCAAATCATATATGTAGCCTGTTGATTTGTTCATAGTGATGATTCACTTAATGCATTTACATGTGATGACTGAAGAAAATCCAATTAATATTACTTACAATGACCACCTTTCTGTTTCTGACCAGATGCAAAGGAAAGGACAATCAGAAGCTTTTCAGCCAATGGGGTTTTCAACTTCACCTCCCTCCTGCTCAGCAGTGAAGACAACATGCTGTATATTGGCGCCCGGGAGATTCTGTTTGCTCTCAACCTCTCTGATATCAGTGCAGCGAAGCTACAAAGAAATGTAAGAGCCTGCGTGCTGCAACCTTTAAACTGCACTGTGATGTTAAGCGTATAAATATGAATGTAGCTCCTTGAATCCCTCATGTAAGGTGGAAATTTGGCAATAGGGATTAAGTGATCACAAGAGTGCAAGCGGAATGTTATGCTTCACAGTGTTAAAGATATAGTTTAAATAACACAGCATTTTTTTTTTTTTCCTGCAGCTCACGTGGAAAACTCCAGAGAGGAAGAGAGACGAGTGCAGTTTCAAAGGCAAAGATCTTCAGGCGAGTCAACTGCTGGTTTGAAGTGCACATAGCTGAACTCACATGGCTCAAACATTATTTACTGAACTTCAGCTCTCACTGCTGCTGAATGACATTTGGGAACCAAGCCCAGGCCAGGACAGAAACCCGGACATTTCCTGTCATCTTGGAACTTTCCTTCTCATAACAATGGGATTTTTCCCTTCCTTTTCAAACACACTGTTTTGTTTCACTTTTGTTAAACTTCTTTACTTTAGATCTGAACCTTTGACACTGGAGCATGCTAGCAAAGGAAAATGGAGCTTGTGTAAATGGGGGGAGTTCAAATTACTCTGCAAAGATGGAACATTTGATCTTTATTTTAAACTTTTTCTCTAATCTCTACACTATATAATATAATATAATATAATTTAATATAATATACATTGTTGCTTTTTACTTGTTGTATAGCAGCTGGAAAATGTATTAAAAAACCCTTCTTTGTCTTTTTAAAACAGAGGGACTGCTTCAACTACATAAAGATTTTACTGAAAATGAACAGCACTCATCTGTACATATGCGGGACGTACGCCTTCAGCCCAATGTGTGCCTACATTGTAAGTTTCCACCCTTTCAAAGATATCCTATCTGTGCAGTAGCCTTGTTTCTGCATTTCTTTAAGATTTAAAGACAACAGTAATGCTTGTTTTCCCTTGCAAAAGGTGATTAGTCAGATACAGGACTTTGTATGGGATTCATTTATTTGATTTTAGTGGAACATCATCTCAAATCTGATGCATCCCATTTCCTGCCTCTCTACTCGCTCAGCAGTCTGTCTGAGTGAGACGTGCAGACCAGTCAGAAACAATATACGTGCATTATTTTATTAGCTTGCATGTCCGCGGGGATAAGATGAAAATATATAATGCATGTAATCAGTTTACATAAGAATCGATCTGGTTTTTATACATTTTCTTCAGATCTTTTAGTGCCTTTTAGAACGAGCCAGAACAAACAAACATTACTGACCTGCACTTCAACTTTGGCCAAAGACTGACCACCTTTTAAAGCAAAATCTGACAGAGAGGTTACTGTCAACTTAGAGCTTCGCCTTTCAAATTCCCTTATCACATGTGGTGTGCGTATGTGTGCTTGCCCCTCAGAGGACTGCAGACTTCTCGTTTGTCAAAAGTGATGATGGTGAGATTGTTACAGAGGACGGACGCAGCCGCTGCCCATTCAACCCAGAGTACAAATCCACTGCCATCATGGCTGGTAGGTTTATACAAATTGAAGAAGAGCACACACTGGTTGTGTTATATACACTGCTCAAAAAAAACAACGGGGACCCTCGTCGGGTCAATCAGTGTTGCTTCCTAAGTGGACAGTTTGATTTCACAGAAGTTTGATTTACTTGGAGTTATATTGTGTTGTTTAAGTGTTCCCTTTATTTTTTTTGAGCAGTGTATATATATATATATATATATATATATATATATATAGCCTCCAAATGGCTGCCACTGGAAATTCAAGGATTTCTCAAATATGCATGAATTAATTAAAGCGTTGCTCCAGGTGTGTTTTTGAAGACAGAATGACACAAACATATCCTTAAAGGGATGCTAGTTTGGAAAAATGTGTTTCACAACTTAGAAATTTAGGAGTAAGGGGTTGATAACCACCAAGCTTTGTTAAAAGTTTCAAGATGCATATTCGGTGATGTCAGCGATAAAAACTGTAAGATATTCTCTGGATTTCATTACTATGTGACGCAGAAACATTTTTTTTTCTTTTGGAGAAACATTGTGATCATTCTTGTCTGCATTGCAGATGGGGAGCTGTATGCCGGCACAGTCAGTAATTTCCAAGGAAATGAACCCATAATCTACAAAAGCTTGAGCCAGGGAACTGCTCTGAAAACCGAAAACTCTCTCAACTGGCTTCAAGGTACGTTGATATAGCTGTGTAGCACTGCTTTTCATCATATCTTCCAAGTGATAACATTTCTATTGTACAATGGATAAATACTCAGCTTTAAAACAGAGTGCCGGAAATGCTGCGTGATCCGTCTACAATGGGGAACCATCTTCTGTCCCTGCTGGATGTGGATTTCACTCAGCAGTGGGGATGTATGTTACCAGATCCCAGTGTGACGGTATTGTTACTTTCCTTTCAGACCCAGCCTTTGTTGGCTCAGCTTACATACAGGAGAGCCTGCCCAAGGGCAACCTTGTGGGCGATGACGATAAGATTTACTTCTTCTTCAGTGAAGCAGGGAAGGAGTTTGATTTCTTTGACAACACTGTCGTGTCACGCATCGCTCGCGTGTGTAAGGTGAGTGATGCTACAGGGCAGATATTTCCATCTGAGAATGCTTTTATATCCTCAAGCAACATCTAGCCCTGCAGTCGCTTTAGGATTATATCGAACCCGATGGAGGCGAGGGTTTGTTTGTCTGTTTCATGTATTTGTTCTCAGTCTCCCTCCTCTAAATGTACATGTATCATCTTCGTAAAGCTGCTTTTCAGCTTAAAACATCTTGTGTGGCTTCAACTTCTACTGGGTGGTGATATAGGGAATACATGTCCCTTCCATCTGTCCGCTTTGTTTGATTCTTTTTTTTTTTTTTTTTCGAAATCTCATCTTTAAATTCCTAAGGAACAAATGTTTGTCTTCAGATCTGGATTCAATAAACAGACACAGCTGCTTCAGTTGTAGTATTTGAGTTTATCAGTTGCGGAATGTTGACCTTACAAAATATTTGTTAAAGACGGCAAGTATTTACATGCTACTGAAATACTAATATTGTCATTGCAGCTCAGACAAATGTATGGCGACCTTTCACCCAGAAATATTTCTACAAATACCATGAAAATGTTATTCACAGACTTTTTAGATTTAGATGTAACCTCTGATACTACACCCTCCTATACCTTCTTCAATGCATCAACATGACTGTCAATTAAGATGTGTCAATGTATTTTTTATATGCATTATCCATGAATTAAATGGTTAATTTGTTAAACCTTATTTGGACTATCCTTTCATTCAGTGGAATAATTATAGCATTTGAACTTGAAAAAAGAAGCAACTCCAGCCAGGAGAAAGTGAATCGTCTACATGAATGTTTATTTACAATCTTTGGTCTTCCCTAAGTTTAAAGAACATGCAAGGAAACATTATTTATCTAAAATATATTTCCTAATTGGCTGCACAGTGGCGCAGTTGGTAGAGCTGTTGCCTTGCAGCCAGAATGTTCTGGGTTTGATTCCCGGCCCCGGTTTTTCTGCATGGAGTTCGCATGTTCTCCCTGTGCATGCGTGGGTTTTCTCCGGGTACTCCGGTTTCCTCCCACAGTCCAAAAATATGACTGTCAGGTTAATTGGCCTCTCCAAATTGTCCCTACGTGTGAGTGTGTGTGTGCATGGTTGTGTGTCCTGTCTGTCTCTGTGTTACCCTGTGACAGACTGGCGACCTGTCCAGGGTGAACCCCGCCTCTCGCCCGGAACGTTAGCTGATGATAGGCACCAGCAGCCCTCCGAACACCATTAAGGGACAAGGGTGTAAAGAAAATGTATGGATGGATATTTCCTAATTGTTCACCAACATTGGCTGCATGTCTGACAAAGTCCTCATCTGACTGGCTGGGTTTCTGTTCGGAAACTGTGTGGAGAGACTCAAACACAACCGATGGAGAAGAACCAGTGGGAAACTCCGGTTGAGTCAGAGCAAGGCCTGATGAGTTTGTTAGACTAGACAGATATTTTTTTGTGGTGTATCGTTTTGATATTTGTCAGATTTTTGCTTTTCTTTAAAAGTGTTAAAAAAGGCATCTTTAAAGTTGTTTGTGTTGTTGTTTTTTTTCCCCTGTTCATATCACTGCCTAACATCCTGCAAGCCAAAGAAGCAGCAGCAGACATTGTGTTCTTTTCTCGTTCCCTCTGCCCAAACTGTTTGGCAGTGATGAAGGCCTTTGAAGGCTTTTCTTTAGAACTTTGAACAAGCAGTAAAAAAAATTATTTAAAAAAAAGCATTTAACCAACCTAGAAAACGTATTGTTAAATTCTTATTCAGCAAACTTTAACACTTTCCCCAATTGTTAAACTCTGTAGAATTTGAGTCAGAACATTTGTTTTATTTATTTTTTTAATCAGTCCTCCATCTCATGTTGTTATCATTAATAAATAAATGAATTAATAAATAAACTATTCAGATATTTGATGGACACAGAAAGATAAAAGTAATTCTTAGGAAGGATTTTTTTTTACAGATTTTAAAATAAGTCAAATTAGGAGTATTCACCTAAGTATGTTAAGATACACTGAAACATACTAAACGTCTATAAATGTTTGTATTTCTTTGGGGGATTTTACATGACTAATTCAAGCTTACAGACTGAACTGACTTTAGACAAAGTTCAACTCCTGGGCATTAATCTCTACCAGGCATCGCCCAGAAGGTTTAAACTGTCATTATTCAACTATTTACTTAAGTTTTCCAAACATTTAGTTTAAAGGCTCCATTTACCAGAATCAAGTAATCACTCACTCATGTAGTTTTCTCAGAAATTGTAAAATGAGGAACTCATCTTAAAGTTTCCTGGTACGGATTACCCATAAGGGAATTTCCACTAACTTGAACAAGAATACTTAAGTGTAGAATGTAAGCCAAAAGAAAAACAAAAGCTGGTATAATCGGCTACAAATGGTTCAAATAAAATACTAAAATCTATGCTTTGTTTCTGTTATCTCCCTAAAGCCAGTTCAAATCTCTGCAGAGGCTGCTTTCTCTGTCATTATGCATGTTCAGGTGTTTGCTGCTTTAGCTCTGCATCATCGGGGCTAACCTGTATAAACAATGTTTTGCCGGGAACAAACAAAACAAAGTGTGTTCTCATTTGCGTGATTTGCTCGGTTTCCCAGAAAGCTGCCTTTGCCGGCTGGCCTGTCCATGAGCTGCCTTTCGAACAAGGGATGCTTTTACAAGAGGATTAATGAATGGAATGCATTTGCTTCAATTATTTAGCAGTCAGTTTAAGATCACGGTAGCTTTAAATTATAAAACATGGGGATGCATGTTCCCTATTATCTGCCTGGGTTACTGCTATAACCACAGTCATTGCTTCAGTATTTGTTATGGATCATTTCATCCCCAGCAGGGCTCCAGTAGTCTCCTAGGAGGGCGCACCTAACCAAGGTTTTAGGTCATTTAGAACATTCAGGTGTTGTTGTTTTTTTTTCTGTCTTCTGATCATCATCCTTTCATCGTGTTGGATATGTGGGAGCACTCGCATTTTAGTCTTAAATTCATCAGATCAGACACCAAACTTCCACTCCTGTCTCTCAGCATGTATTTGCTAAATTAGCTCTCATGTCAACAAGATCCTGTGTCACTCATGGCACTATAAAGGATTATGCCAAGGGCAGCAAATCAGAGGGGCCTTGTCAGGGAAGAGAGGTTGTTGGGGGGCATTGTGTCTTTCTCTTTTTCACTTAGAAGCACTTGCCCTCTTCAGAGGCCCAAGTGTGTTTTATCTATGCCTGTTACGATGATGTAGTTTGTTTTCATGACCTAGAAGCGTTCTGCCTTGGGGTAAATCTCTGTGGGAGGCAAAGCTGATTGAGCCCATAAGGGGTTAATATTTTTCCTTCTTCTCTGGTTAATCAGATCCAACTTTGGACCAAACACACTCTGTCTATGCTTTCAGAAAGAAGAGGGCAAATAAAAAGAAAATGAAGGGACATGTTGACAATATTGCATGTTCCATACAGGTCTTCAGAAACTTTCATTTATGCCATTACACCCTTTAGTGACCTTGAGTCAAAAAGACTTTTAACCTCCAGCATTTGTCTTGTAGGGTGACATAGGAGGCGAGAGGGTGTTGCAGAAGAAGTGGACCACTTTCTTAAAGGCCCAGCTCCTGTGCTCGCTGCCTGATGATGGTTTTCCCTTCAACATCATCCAAGACATGTTTGTTCTCACGCCGAGTACTGGGGACTGGAAGAGCACTCTGTTTTATGGAGTCTTCACATCTCAGTGGTGAGGATACATGTTTAAGACACCATACCAACAAAATTTAGCAAAAGATATTTGCAGTATGTAAAACACATTTCAAAACAGAAACAAGACATCTAAATCTGACAGGTGTAATACGTAGGGAGTATAGTAATAGTATGAGTTCAAATTAGAGATAACACTACATGGACTCAGATTTTGATGCTGTATGAGAGAGAACTGTATGTAGTACTTCTGGGAATATTCCTGCTAGAAACCTACACTTTTTGTGGAATCTTAAGGGCAATTTATAATATTTTTAGATTTTTACGAAACTTTTTTTGTCACTAAGGTATAAAGGTGCGTCAGGAAGCTCTGCAGTCTGTTCGTTCACCATGGACCAAGTGGAAAAGGCTTTCAATGGGCGCTACCGTGAGGTCAACAGAGAGACCCAGCAGTGGTACACGTACAACCATCCTGTCCCGGAGCCTCGACCTGGAGCTGTGAGTACATATTTGCTGCCCTCTGCTGGAGAACCTGAACACATATTAGCATCAACACACAACAGAGTCATGTCAGTTGCAAGACATATGTGCTGTGGTCTGCACATGATTTATGGCCAGACTGCTCTTTGATAAAGATTCTGCCAAACCACTGTTTGTGTTTTTTGTGAAGTGTGACAAAATATGTAAATAAGATCACTTGTTTTGTTGCCTCCATAGTGTATTACAAATGCTACCAAAGGCCTGGGAATCTCTTCCTCGCTGCACATGCCAGACAAGGTTCTGAATTTTGTCAAAGACCACTTCCTGATGGACAACGTGATTCGCAGCCAACCTCTCCTGCTGAAGCGCAATGTACGCTACACACAGATTGTAGTCCATGGAGTCCAGACAGCTAAAAAGGTCTACAATGTTCTTTTCATTGGCACAGGTAAGGCACTTTACACCAATATTGAAGGCAGTGCTTTCAAGCACACCTTTTAAAGACAAAAATATGTTTTGTCTCTAATGGCATGTGTTACAATTTGAACATTTTCTTTTCAGGTTTTTCAGATTGTTTTCAGTCCATCATTTTTACTCTTTATATTAAATATGCAAAATCATCACCCCTATATTGTGGCAGTGTTTCCAATTTAGAGTACTATGACTTCAAAAGTGCTTGTTGTAAAAGAAGATGATTTTTAATTGTCTCTATGACTTGAGAAACAATGGAGAGAATGGTTGTTATTTATTTATGATTCATGCAGCGGGTCTGTTTTCTGGTTCTAAATTGTAAGATGTTCCCTGTAACATGAGTCTTGTCTCATTTTAAGCTAACCTATGTGTTTTCTAGATGATGGAAGACTCCATAAGGCCATTAACATCAAAAACAAGATGCACATTATTGAAGAGATGGTGATCTTCCGTGACTCTAAACCGGTGCACCAAATTGAGCTGGACACTGAGAAGGTAAGGAGAGCTGCTTGGAAAGAAACATGTTGAATCTATCTCTAAAGCTTTCTCATTATGCAACTTAAACAGTCTTAAAACGTTTTTCAAAAATGTCCCCAGTGGTAAAGAGCTTTAAGTAAAATTTTCTTAGTGGGATCTGCAAACAGGTTACTAGACGTGGATGTGTTACACTTCCTGAATGTCAGCATACATAAACTTCCGTTTCTAAATCAGGGTAAATGAATACTATTTAAAATGGTTAAAAAAAGAAAAAAAACTCCTACAGAATGATTACACCAGGAGTGGACATGGAAGTCAATAAAAAAACGTCACACAGACATTTGTCTAATGCCTTCCTGACTTGTCCTGTCTTCTCCAGGGTCGGCTTTATGTTTCATCTCTCTCTGAGCTTGTGGAGGTTCCACTAGCTAACTGCACTAATTATCAGAGCTGTGGGGAGTGCATCCTTTCCAGGGATCCATACTGTGTCTGGAACAAGGGGCAGTGCATAGACATCAGACGTGCTCCTGCAAGCAAGTACGAGCCGCCCTGCACAATATTCTGGCTAAAACCCAGTGTGAAACGCAAATATTAGATGATGCAAATGCAAGCCCTAATGATTTGATGCATGTGTTTCAGTGTTCAGCAGCAGGATGTAGATGAAGCAAATACATCAGTCATTTGCAGGAAGCCAAGCCCACGGGTTGCTAATCATCCTCCAACACGTAGGTGAACTGCTCCTCTAAAAGCTGTCAACTTATTGTGTCAAGTCAATTATTATTCAGATAGCACAGCTTGCTACATCTTTTTTTCTGCTTTGCCTTCACACAGGAGCATCTTCATGCCAGGCAATCATAATCCCGGCCAACACTTTCAAAGTACTGCCATGCAAGCTGCGCTCCAATTTGGCTGAGAGAAAGTGGCAATTCAGCGAAGGCACAGGTCACTTCCACTACCCCAGCCCAGAGGGGGGACTGGTGGTGGTCGCTCAGGCCGGCAGGCAGGAAACCTACGAGTGCTGGTCAGTGGAGGAAGGCTTCATGGAGCTGCTGGCAAACTACTGCGTGAGGGGCGAAGCCAGGCAGGAGAGCACCACCTTGACGGGCCGCTCCCGTGCGCCACAGCTTTCCCGAGAGGAAGTCATTTTTCTCCCAGGGGAAACCCTCTCTCCGCAGATAAACACCAAGACCTACTGGAACGAGCTGATTGTTGTCTGCGCTCTCCTGGGATTTTCCGTGGTGGTCTTCTCTCTGTTCGTGATCTACAGGAACCGTGACCACATGAAATCCATGCTGAAGGAGGGGGAGTGCCCCAATATGCAGCAGAAGAAGCCCCGAATAGTGGGCAAACCTGCTGAGAACTTACCGCTAAACGGCAGCACTGTCACAACGTCGGCGTCAGATCACAAAGGGTACCAGACCCTTAATGACAACTACCTTTGCAGCACTCCGCCTCATGAGTGCTCCTCGCCCGACAACACCAAGAGCTTCTCAGAGTCAGAAAAGAGGCCTCTGAACTTAAAAGAGAGTCATGTAGAGATTTCTCCCTCATGCCCACGGCCTCGAGTCAGACTAGGCTCTGAGATTAAAGACTCTATAGTGTGAGACTGACTGCAAAGAGCTGAAAAGAGTGCGCTTGTTGGTAAAGACTAAAATTTATAGGAGGAAGAGTACAGCACTCCGACAGTGAAACATTCATTACAGATATTTTGCACTTTGTCTACTTTTGTTCTGTCCCTGTGGTTCAATGTGCATTTCACTTTATTTTTCTCCTTCACAAGGTGCATTCGGAGCAACTTCCAGTTTGCCTTCTGATGCTCTCACACATGGCTCACGTGAATATAACAAGCACAGAGGTGGCATCAAAACCACCGGTAAGAGATTGTGTTTCAGGGCATTTCAACTTTCTCCGTCCATAAAATACACTGGTAATGCTTGGAAATGCAAAATGTTTCTCCAGGTTTATGTCACTGAGTTTGACACGGTTTCTAATGTTTTACTGTCATTCTGCCGTCTGTAGGTGTCTGTGCTTCACTGAAGCCTCACACTAGTTAGTGTGTGTTGCAAGTGAGACAATTGAAAGATATGGTTTTTCAGTTGTGGAAAATATAAAATATAAAAAGTGCATATATAATGACAAAGTGCCTTTTAAAAGTTTTCAAGTCCTTTGAATTTTTCTATATTTTGTGGTGTTACAACCACAAAATATGTATGTTATTAGGATTTTTGCTCGATACATCAATACAATGTAGTGTATCATTGTGAAGTAGATGGTTTTATTTATTTATTTTTTATTATATATTTTTTTACAAAATAACGAACGTGGTATTTCTCTATCTGGTTCATACATCCATCCACTGAGATCTTTGAGTAGAATTTTTCAAGTATTTAATCCCAATTGGATTAAGGTGTAGATTTTCACGAGGACATTATAATACATGAATAGGCTTTGATCAAAGTCATTCCTTTCTACCTCTGGGCTTATGGGTTTATGGTTCTGCTAGGATGTGATCATCAGTCCGACGTTCCACGTTTCAGGTTTTCTTTCACGATTCCTCTTTACCTCGATTCGTCTCATAAAGTCTGACCAGATTCCCTGTTCCTTTTGAAGAAAAGCATCTATGATTGTGTCATGATTCTGACACATTTATTTTTCACTGTAGCGCAGATATTTTCAAGATGATGAGTGTTACTTTTCCATCGTTCAGCTTTGGGCTGTGGTAAACTGCAAACAGAACTTATTTTAGTTTGGTTTCAACAATTACTTCCTTCTTGTTACTTTTCCATAAAGGTCGGATTTGTAGAGTGGGCAAATAAAATCTGTCCTCTTAACAGAGTCTCCTGCCGGAGTTCTGCTTTTCTGTAGCTGATCCAAAATTATCTTGAGCCTCTCATCTACTTTTTTTATTAATGATCTTCTTGCCCAGTTTCTCAGTTTGTGGACAATTATGTCTTGGTGAATTTACTGTTGTGACATACTATTTCCATTTTCAGATGACCTTTGGTCTGTAAGATATCCAAAGGTTGTGATTTTTGTTTTACAATCTTTCCTAAGCTTTTTTAGAATTTCATCCCTGACCTGTTTTCTGTGTTCCTTGGTCTTCATGATGCTGTTTGATCTCTAATGTCCCCCGAACCATTCATGAAATATGTGTTTTCACACTAAGATAAAATTACACACAGGGGCACTCAAATTACTAATCAGGTATTTCTGGAAAATAGTTGGTTGCACTCAACTTTACTTTAGGAGTATCAGATCGAAAGAGGTTTAATAGAAAAGTATATTTGAATTTGACAAAAAAATAGATAACTTTTTTTCCTTCCACTTTATGATTCAGTGGAAGGAATCATCAAGTGGTACCTTTTGTTGGTCTTTCACAGTCCAACAAAATACATTGAAGGTTATGGTTGTAATGTGACAAGATATGAAAAAGTTCAAAGATTATGAATACTTTTGCAAGGCACTTTAGAAAACATTAAAAGCATAAAAATTTCACATAATTCCCACAAACTCGACTGCTACAAGAGAAGAAGAATACGTATATACATAGATAAAGACAGATATGCTCTTAAGCATGTAAATATTCTTATGATGAATTCTGACTTTTCTAAGTTTTCTGTTTCTTCACGTGACACAGAGATAAATCTCATTCTGTTTATCATCACGGTATTAGTCACAAGATCGGCAGTCTATGCAAAGCGAATAATGTGAAGTGAGGGTGATTGACATAGGACAACCTCACCTCGAGACTGGGTAAGCGCAAGGTTTTGTTGCTGTGAATTACTTTAGAATCAGTGCCACAAAAAAAAAAAAAAAGCAAAGCTACTCTTTATACAATCTTCAAATATGCAGCATATTCTAGCCATTTGTGGAGCGCTCCAGAGCAGAAGGCAGTGAAAACCTTGACAGGCTGGCAAAACGGGACAGATTATGAGGGTCCAGGACTGTTATGTAAATCTGTGGCGGCTGATTTATTGCAGCATGATGAAACTGTATAAATATTTATCATCACGATGTGGCAAAATGTTTTGGTTGCACAGAAACATGTTTTATAACCCCTTCTTCAGCGTTTCAAATATATATCACTGTTATCACAGGAAAGTAGGGGTGAAAATAGAAATATTCTGACTTAAACGTCCCACATCTGTACAGCCTCAGCGTTAAATTGTTAGCCAATGAGTCTTAAAGATGAAAAAGTATAAAAAAAACAACAACCTCTGCCTGCTTAAATAGTTCTGAGCGACCATAAGAGCAATAAGATCCATTCCCATCCAGAGACAAATACATGAATCAGTGCACTGAGTAATCATATTTATGCAGAAATAACGAATGATAAACTACAATAACTGCTCAATTCATGGATATTTCATCCTTCATAAGTTGTGTTTTAGTTTGGCTCTGACAAAGTAAAGAGCTTAGAGCATCATAAAGAACAGGCATATTACTGTGGGATTTGCACATGATGTTAAAAAGCCTTATTATGTTGCAGGTTGTGGCTCTGAGTATAAATTTGCCTCGGCAAATGGGATTAAAATGCCTTCTGAAACAAAAATCAGGTGATGTGCCTCTTGAGACGATAAACTAACCAGGTATTAGAGCTTTAGAGTTACATGAGACACTGCAAGGTGTCAGAGAAATGGCCATATGTGGAAACAATTGAAAACGGTAAAAAGATTCGTACTATCATGTACTAGTGGCAAATTGTCTCTGTCATTGAACATAGGTCACGTTAGGTGTTTTATTAGTGTTGTTCACTGATAGGGTGGACTCAGTCTCAGCCAAGGACTGAATTTTTTTCCTAAATCACAACTACTAAAAACATCGTCAAAAAATAAAAAAATTAAAGTGTTACATTTCCTATAAAAGTGTTTGTTTGTTTTTTCCTGAGACTGCCTAGCTGCAGTCACTCATGCAGTGCAAAAGACTCATGCTTTGACTGTTAATAGCGTAAACAAATGGCAGCTTTTGGTGAAGTGACTGCCATGAACAACAATAAATGTGCTATAGTCAAATGCATTGTGGCGATATTTTACTCAAAAAGATGTGCAGGTACATTGAATACAAGCTGAAACTAATAATGCCACTGTAAAAGTATTGTCGTCTGCTCTCTCTCCTAATGAACCACTGTAGTCAGGCCTTCTATTAGATAGCACACGTTGCTCAGACTCCTGTCAACATGCATTGTACAGCCAGTAAACAGGTTTTGTAAAGTTATTTTGTAAATTCAGCTGCCAATGTACAGGTATTGTGAATTGTATTTTTGTATCACTACTGTTTTTGTTTTGTTTTGTTTTGTTTTTGTATTGTATATAAAAAGCACTTTATTTTAATTTTTCAAATAAAGATGAAAAAAGTTGTTTTGTTTTTTTTCCGTTGCTTCACAATTACTGTGAGTTATGAAAAGGCAAAATGGAGTTGTTCAAGATTTGAATCTAATTTATTCATCACGACTAACCTTGAATTTGTTTAAAGTTTCTTATTTTGGTGCACAGAGTATTAAATTAAGTGAAACCATATTTTACAATGGAAACTGGGTTTTGCAAATTGAATTTATATTTCATAAGAGTCACAATTATATAAAGGTTTATAGCCAAAAATAAAATAATTTCCACAGATTTATCATTAATAAAATACAATTATTGCGATTTAAATGCATCTTAACACATGTCCATTTGATCTTGAAGAGGAAGCTAACGTGAGCCATTCTATTAGATTTTTTTGTTATTTCCATTACTTTATAGGGTAAATCAATACACATAAGGCTTGAGGGCTGAGACAAAACTTTCGGACATAAAAATAGTCAAGGCAGCAAATAAATACACATCAAAAAGAAAAATCAAACAGGGTCCAAAAGATACAGAGCTCCAATTCTTTGTTGCATATATATTTTTCAAAAACATTCCTCAAGTACCAACAAGAGAATGGGAGAATCTCTCCCTGTTTTAAACCACCCAGTTTTTAAATCAGTAGCCTGTACCATGTCTAATTAATGGGAACACCATTGGCACTTTCTATGTGAAAATACATGCTGTCATTTAAATTTTAGCTATATATTAGAAAATATTGGTTTTAGAATATATCTGAGTGACTTATTGACTTAAACTCAACTTTGTGCTGGCAATCAGAAAGCAACTGTTTTAGCAGTTGTTCTAAAATGAATTATAATCATTGTTATTTAAATTTAAACTAAATGTGAACAATTTATATGAAATTAAAGTTTCAAACCTTAGTTAAACAGGAAACCCACTTTGCATTGTTACTCAAGAGGCAACTTTTCTATCTCTAATAATTCCAAAAAGAGTAACCAGATTCCACTAATGGTTAAAATGATTTAAATAAATTGTATCCTTTACATGTTAAACCTTAAATGTTGAACTTTTCAAAACTGATATTTTTTAATTCGTAGATTAATCTGTATTTCAACATTACGCCATTGCTTAGGGTGGAACAACCTTTTATCATTTTTAATACGCTTCTAATTACATCGTTTTTTGCGCAAATTAGATCTCAATAATAGTTTTCTTATTGGTTTCTGTGTTGGGATGACGCATTATTTCCAATAGAGAAGTAAAGAAGTGTCTGCGATAAAAGTCTCCCCATGAGCTACACACCAAAAGCAAACAGACGTAAGCACTTGCTTATCTGTCCTGGATGTGCAGCAGGTTACCTTAGCTTCTCTCACCATGCATAAGCCTAACAAACCTCTGCTGCTGCAGGAACCGGGAGGCGGCCCGCCCACACCGACACCTGGACCAATCCGTGTCCTCATAGGAGGACAGAGCGTTTATTTGTCTCGTACGCCGCTGAAGTACGTACATCCAAAGGGAGGTGGGTGACCCTATCTAAATTTTTCATACGCTCTAATTTGAATGCGGTTTTTTTTTTTTTTTTTTTTATCAGAAACTATGAACCCATCCAGTCTTCGAAGGCTGTTTTCCGCTTGCGATGTAAACAAGTCCGGAAGGATCGAGTATGAGGACTTCACAGTGGTCTGCAGGGAGCTCAGCGTCCCGAACGCTGAGGTCCAAACTCTGTTCGATAAGTTCGGAGCTTGTGAGGACGGCTACATCGACTACAGCCGGTTTTCCTCCAGGTTTCAGGAGGTTTCGGAGACTCTCAACTTGGCGTCATTTGGCTCAGGAGCAACCCCGACTCCGTGGGAAGAGTTTGTGGACAGGATAGATGAGTTTACCCTCTCTGAAAGGTAAAGTCAATAACCGGACCGGAGTCTCACTTTGACCAGGATTTACATACCTGTGGCTACAGTGTTTTGCAGAATAATCCATATTCTTTCAACTTTTTTTTCACTTTTAATCGTGCTACAACCACACACTTTACTATCAGAGTAGTACATTAGAAAAAAAGACATGGCTTTAACATTTCACAAATACAAATCTAAAAAGTGTGGCGTGAACTTATGGGACAAAGATTCCTTGACAGGCTCAGATTCACTGAGCATCTGTTGAAATCAAATTTACAGTGGGATTTAGGTTTGGTCTTTGACATGACTATTCTTTATTATTCTTTGTTCTAAACCTTTCTAATTTAATTTTGTCTACATGTTTAGGCTCGAAGGTGAACTTCCAACCCCGTCTCAAGTCTGGGTTGGAAACGGGGTTTAAGCTTGTTTGTTTATAAATGCACATATTGCTCTTAATAACTTAAAAACAAAACTGTGTGAACCTTTATATCTGTCGCTACTGTTGCTTTTATGGACAATAAAAACTGGGCTTCTTTTCTATTGTAAAACATTTTTAGTATTTTTTTAAGACATTTTCTTCTAAGAGTTTCTTGTGTTTATCCCCATCTGTCTGACCATCTTCACTGTCCCTACTAAACAAAATGCATCCCCTCAGAATGATGGGTTATTGTTACCAGCATCATGCCATTGTGTTCTTTACTGTGCACTACAAAACACAATCTTGCCAAGTACCTTTGGTCCAGTATCTAGTGAAAATATCTTGGTGCACTTGAAATAAGAGAAAACTAGCTTACAAGTAACATTTCAGCAAGATGCATCAGCTTGATTAAGTCAATAATTCCTTAATACTGATGAAAAAGTACCGGTTCCAAACTCTAGCCCCATCTTTTCATTATCTTTGGGATAACCCTATGCTCATCAGTCTGTGATTATGATTTCAAAACATCGAAATGAGTCCATTCCAAAGTGTTAAAGACCTGTGTTACTTTAAAAAATAATGCAAAGGTGGTGGCGATGGTAAGAGTTTGTCCTGCATCATAGGGTGGTTAGAGGGCCGATGGCTCTGATCATGGCAGCCTGCAGGGAACTGCCATGGTTGGTGAATGACTGAATGTAGTGTGAAACACTTTTGGGGTCCTGTGGACTCGGTGAAGCACTATACAAGTACAGGCCATTTACCATTTTAAAGTCCTCTAAGTTTTGCATTTTTTTTATTTTGTGACTGTCAAAAGTTTTTCACCAAATAGCTTCTGTGGAAAGGATGAGACAAAACCTTGCATGTAATTTTCCTGAAAATAATCTGAAATAAAATCCGCTTATCTTTTCAATTCATTTAACTTCAATTAAGCATTTGATTAAAACATGGTTGTTGCAATGAGACTGCATTGATTTGGGAAAGATAAGCTTAAAGTTTGACCAAGCAATTAAATATGTCCTGGATGACAAGCAGATGTGTATTTTGAAAATGCAAACTTTTAATGAGACGCTTAGTAACAATTAGAAGTGAAAATTTGGGTTAGGACCCAATTACACATTTAAAAGAAGTTATTTGTCTACATACCACTTGTTGTTCCTCAGCCTTTCATTTATTTTGGGTGTTTGGTTGCCGTTTCCTTCTCATTGCTGTTTGTAAGTTTTTATTCTACCCCTTACAGTCTCAGGGAGCAGCTGGCTGACCTTTACCAGGTCATTCACTCCTCTGCAAACACAACTCTTCTGCAGGCGTATGAGGAAACCATCCACTCCCTTGTCAGTCTAAGCCTGGAAAACAAACTAACGAGTAAACAGTTGGAGACCAGTTTGAAGAGGTAAGAAAAATAATGCAAGTTTTCCATTGTGAGGTCAGTGAAGCGAGCCGTTGTCTTGGAAAATGAAAATAAACTAACATGTAGGTCATAAAGAGTTTCTGCTTGACTAATAAAGTCCTTTCTTGAGCCTCCAAAGATTGCTCGTAAAATCTCCACGAGGTCTCATCAGTTCAATGTATTGTGCAGCTCTAGTGCAAATTGGTTTTGCCTGTTAGAAATGATTTTTGTGTTTGTATCTGTTTATTTATGGAAATCAGAATGCATTTGTTAAATTAAAACTGCACAAAACATCCAAAAAATCCACCACATTGCTTTTCATCTTGTTTATACCTGGTGGATTAGCACCGTATTTCTTTTCCTTGTAATGCATTACAGCTTTTAAATGGTGATTGCTTCATTTGACGTTTTTTCTTAAAATAAAAAGTACTAAGTCAAATTTACTGAAAATCTGCTAAAAAAGCTTTTTAACTTGTTTTTTTTTTTTTTTTTTCTTATGGCTTCCTGAGGTTAACGTTTTTAGTAACAGTTTCTCAGTCATTTTTACCATGCTAAGCTCTTTAAATGTTAGTAGATAGCTTAGTTAATCTTGGAAAACATTTACTGAGACTATTGTGGAGTTTGTTTGTTCTTCCTTGTAACTTCTGGCTCTGTGAATAAATTCAGATTAATGCAGACTGATTGTCTCTGAGATCCTGTGATGCTGTTGCAGTTTACTGCGCCATCTGTCAGCTGGCTCATCAGGCTGCTACACTACAGCTTCTATCGTTTAGTATTTTGCTTTTTGAATGTTCCTTTAATTATTCTCTGGAGTATTCAGAAAAGATCTTGATTTGTGCTATTTGTTCAACATTTTTGCTTATGCCATTGGGCATTTAATCGGTACAAAATCCACTTTACCTCACATGAGGAAAAAGTGGTTTCAAACTTTTAACATTACAAAGTATACACAGTCAACATTACTAAAATAATTTTTTTAGAGAAATTAACTTGTAAGTTAGACTTAGCTTTATATCTTGGCGACAACTTTCAGATGCTAGAAGCTCTCTGTTGTGTAGTACAAATAGTAAAAATGTATAGTAGCCTAATTAATTTATCTAATAGTGATATGGGAAGAAGTGGAGAGAATCCACAGGCAAAACATGCAAACTCTTTGCAGAAAGACCCGTGCCCGGGATTTGAACCCAAGTCCTTCTTGCTGCAAAGCAAACGTTCAAACGCAACTTTTCAACTCCAAAAGAAACGTGTTAGTCAAATTAAGATGTTACTTTAAGTCCAACACTACCCAGACTATAAATAGTTTTGAGCTCAACTGTACAGCACTTTCAGTAACTTGTATCTTCCTTCTACTCATAAGGTTTGTATTGTTGGCAGTTTGCTAAACTAGCAGGCTTATACTAGTCATATTCCTTTCTGTTTTCTTAATATGACCTTTGTTCATAACATATCAAGTCCTAGTGGACTAAAATCTGCAGAAATGGTTTTCTTATGCTCAATAAATTTAAGGCACATGTCTGCTGTAACAGGAGCTACTGTATGCCTTGGCTGAGCAGGTCACATCACTGTAACTGATCTAATCTGTTGTTGTCTCATCTGCAAAGCTGGTTGGGGAAAACGAGATTTGTTAGATCTGACGTACACAATGCACACATTCCCCGTTTAACAGTGTTTCTCTGTGCAGTAGGATAGGAAAGGGTAAAAGTTAGTTGTTTTTTTTTTTGCTTAGTAAATCAAAATTGAAATGAACATTTAATTGACTGCACCGTCCTAAGCTACAGGTGCCCAGCACATCAAATTTTGCAGTATTAAATCCATACTTAATCATATTTATTTGTGTAACACATTTCAGTAGCATGTCTGTTCAAAGTTCTTTACATAGTGAGAACCTAAAATACATCATAAACAGACATAGTCAACAGTTGTGAAAACAAATGTTACATTTTGTGTACTGCCACTGTTAAAACAATCAACGCACATCAAATATGTTATTTGGTGCATAATAAAGTAGAAGTATTATGGTTCAAAGGCAACTCTAAACAGATGACTTTTAATTAACTCGACATTTCCAGTTTTCTGGAAACTGTCTGAGATTTGATTTGCATAGAAGCTGAATACCGCTTGCACTTGCATGTATGTGGTTATCAGAAATTGTGTTTAACTTTTTTCAACAGCGCATTCACTCTGTCTGTTTGAAAGAGTCAATAAACTTTCACTCTGCATATTTAACATTGCAAAATTTACTGTAAGTGAGGCAGGAGTTGCAGATGTAATCCTGTATGGCAGGTTGTGCCTCTATTGGCAAAGAGGAAATCTGGCTTGGCCTGAATCCTTCATGCCTTGTGATCGCTCTCTCAGCAATCACACTCGTCGGATACTAGCTTTACAGTTCAGTTTGCTTCTTCTACCAAAAATGCAGCTACATGCATTCAGGAGACGGGTATAGTGATTTTTCTGCCCACCCTGCCTGAGCTCTCTCTCAGGTTGAGTTGGTGCACAGTATGAGATGGGTGACATTCCTTCACTTAAGGAAGCAGGAAGCTTTAAATACACTGCCCTGCCCGGTTATTTAGGCTTTATAAGAAGCATGTCTCTATTGTGTTTTAAAGGTGTCTGGCAAAGTCTTTCCTCATTTGTGCGCTGAGCTAATGAATGTGTGTGTGTGTGGGGGGGGAAAGATCAGCACATTTTTACAAAACTCTGTCCCTCCCTTGTCTCTGGTTGGTTTTGTGTGAGGGTTGCTTTGAGTAGAGTAATCAAGTGTGAAGTTTTGACTGAGCAGACGTGTGGACCTGGGCTCTGGTTATGCAGTTGTGAGCCTGCAGTTCCAACCCGTCTTGTCCACTTTTGTTAAAACAGAGCTGAGGAGTTAAATACCAGTCGGCTGGCAGAGCTGGAGGACGACATTCAGCAACAGTTAGCCCGAGCAGAGGGGCGGGCCAGAGACGAGGTGAGTGCCATATGTACAATCTTTTCCTTTGATACTCCTTTATATGAAGAAAATTAAAGTCATAAACTCATGCATAATGAGTTAATGTTGCATTCCGGCTGAGACAAAAAGCTTGTTTTTTGTTGTTGTTTTTTTAACCAGCACCACCTACATGGCTGTGGTGAAGTCAACAGGTTATGTGTCTTTCTCACAAAGAGGCTCTGTAACGTCAGATGAAAGCCCCACTTCACGCTCTTAGCCGGCCTGCACCTCTGACTGCTTTGGTTTCATGTTTGCAGGAGCGAAAGAAAATGGAAGGAATCATAGCAACCATGCAGAGGAAACATAACGATGAGATTGCAGATCTGCATGCCACAGCTGATCAACTGTTAATGGTAGGCCTGTCACAGAAAAACGCATATGCCTTTTTTTTTCTCCAATTCTGTGTTTTCCCTTTAACAACTAGGACAACAAATTCCATCCGAGACAGTCTAATGCATTCAATGTTTGTTTTTCAGCCTGTCACACACATCTGAAACACATACGCATTATTTTCTAAAACCTGTAAAATAAATGCTGCAGGTTCTTTTGAAACAGACTTTAAATACTATGCTATTGTATGGGGATTTTAAGTGGAAGTAGAATCATCTGTAATGACACAAATTGTCTCAGATCAGAAGAGACTAAAGGACTTACTTTGCTAGGTACTGCACAAAAACTTGGAGAAGTGCCCATTCATCATAACCAATCTGAAAGAAATACACAACAGTTGATAATATTACTTTTTTTTTTTTTAACTATATTGGAACTAACATAAGCCTTTTCTGAAACTACTCGGGCAATAATAAAACACAAAGTGCTTATGTTTTAACACAGCAGCTGTCTGTGGAAGTGCTTGCTACTTTTGTCCTGTAGATGGCCACAGTTGACAGTAAACACAAATAAAGACACCAGCTCTTCCTTGTAAGCAGGATTACTGGTTAATGCTGCTCACAGTGATGAGTAGAATGTGTGGGCTCTTTAATTTCAAGAGATTTATTTTAAATTTAAGCCAAACATGTGTTTGAGGAAATCCGTAAACAGCAATCCCACACTTCATTGTTACTTCAATATGTTGGACTTACAAGTAATGGTGCCTAGTATATACAATTCAAATTTTCCCTCATTCTCCTCCTTTTTGTAGTATTTCACAATATGTGAAATGCTAAATAAAACTGGTAGCAAAGTACAGAACAGAAACGTGTTTCAGCTGTCTAATGAAATGTTTATGTGGCTTTAATTTGGAGAACCAGGAGAGCTCTGAACTAAACCACGCAAAAGACGAGGTGATCAAACTGAACAAGCAGATCAGTGATCTCTTGCAGGTAAGGAACTCTAGATTCCAAGTCAGTTATATCACATGCACTTTGGGTTAAATTGCTTATACTGCGTCTTTGTGCAGGAAAATGAGCAGTTGCGAAGTTCTCTGGTGCAAAACCAGACAAACATGGCTGTACTCCATTCTGAGCTGGACAAGCTGAAGAACATGCTTGGAGAGCAGAAAGCCCAGCATGAAAGGTAAAGTTTTTTGTTTTTTTTTCTGGTTCAACTAATACATTTTGTTCCATTGCTTTATGAAATGAAAGTGTGTAATTTTTTTTTTTTCACAGAGAAACAGAAGTATTAAAAAAGATGGTGACAGAATATCAGTCGTACTCCAACCATATTCAGATCCTCCAGTAAGTCCACCTTGATCATATTTATTGTTTTGGATGGCCTAATGAAGAATGCAAAAAAAATTGGATGATTATTATTGTATTATTATTGTATAGAATAGATAAGATTTAGATACCAAAGGTCAACAATAGTGTGGATCTTAAAGTCTGTGAAAAAGTCACGATGTGCAGAAGATCAGAGAGATGTGGAGGTACAAAGTTGTGACGAGACCTGAAACGGAGAGGAAGAAATTTAAAATCAACGCAGTAATTCACAGAAGGCTCATATAGTTCTTTGTGGACAGAATTAATATGCTTATTGGGGGGGGGGAAATGACCCAGGCAGCTGTATTCTGTATCATTTGGAGTCTATGGAGATTTTTTGTGATAAACCACTCAAGTCACTTAAGCTCTATTTGAGTCCAGACAAATATTGCCAAATACTTTTGGCAATATAGTGCTGGCTGTTATTTGTATAATATTGAAATGTAGGTCTGAGACTGAGTCACTCCAATCCAACGTCTGTTTATACACGAAGAGCATCTTTGTGCTGTATAAGATTGGTTTCTGCTCTTCTTGTTGATCTGTTTAGAGTGAATATGTGGCTGTAAGGTGTGCCCTTACCAGCTTGTTTGTACAGCAGGTAGTCTATTTGACAGGCTCTCTTGGTGTGTGTGTGCTACATTAGTGGTTCTTGTGATTATTCTGAAAACAAGTAAGCATTTTGTAGTAAATGCTTACTGAAATCTGTTATGTTTGTATTGATGTGTAATGAAGGCACTTGACAAAATATAATGTATACTCGTTTTCTCAAAACTTCTGTGTCTTCAGACACAGAAGTCAATAATTAAATGAACTTTAAACTGTTTTGTTGCTGAAATAAAGTTGATTGTTTTATTTAAAAAAGGGACAAGCTGGACTTGTTTTGTAACGGGCTGCTAATGAGCCTATGTGATATTGTAACTCAAATCCATAAGAAGAAAAAAATGACAATCAAATGCCAAAATAACGACATTGGAAGAAATGAAACCTAAAGAGAAATTACAGAATGGGGAACAACTTAATGTTTTCCTGAAGGAACTGTGTGAATATTAACTATATGCTCTTGTACTTTCTTGAACACATCATCAGGGAAATGAACAAGAAGCTTTATGACAGTAATGACGGACTGCGCTCAGCTTTAGCCAGTCAGATGGTTGCAGCTAAAAGGAGGGTGAGTTCCTTGTTTGCTCGGCTATGTTTCCTCATACCTGCTGGCATTGTCAGAAAGAACCTCGATGTTCTACTAAGTGCACAAGTAAAATAAAATGTTTCTAATCCACTAAACAGCTGTCTCCTCAAGACGAAATCCCTGCCAGGAGAATGAAACCTATTCGACAGAGCACACTCAATCATGGCAGGTAGATGGAGTTCCTGTGCTCACCTGCATGACGACTCGGATTGATCACTGGGAAGATCAATTGTCGCAACAATAATATGATGTGTGTGTGTGTGTTTGTGCAGATCCGAGCAGAACCCCAGCATCTCCCGCGTGTCCACCTGGGCTGACCGGTACCTGGACAGCAGCATGCCAATGGACACGGTTGAGAGCTCAGCCAGCGACTATGACACTGACGACAGCATTAGCTCTGTGGAAACCGTGCACCACAGTTACTCGTCCATCCCGTCAGACGTAGAGGTGAGGGGGGGGAAAACGGAGCAGGATCGATTAAAAATGGCAACAGAACCTTTTAAAATGATATTTATTTTGGCTGTTGCAGATATCAGATGTCCGGTCCGAGGCTGCAGTCTCTGTAGCTCCCAGTCAAACCAGCTCCATTGCTTCATCCCTGCGAAAACGCCTGTCTGCCTTTCCCACCAAGGTTAAAAAAAAAAAGCTTGGATTCATGATATCTTACAAACAGGCAACAACATGGACATAGACAAATTTGTTGGAATTCAAATTAATTAAATAAATTCAAATTTCATTAGTGCAGGAGTTATCGCGTACCTTTTTGGTAACTTTTTTTCTCGCCCTCTTTATGTTCTGCTACATGTTGTAATAAGACAGTCATTGGCCAGTGGCTAAAAGAAAAGGGTCTTACTTAGTAGTTGTGTGTTACTAATTAGGAATTCACAGAATCTTTGATCCAGCTATAGAAATAATGAATTAATACATTTAATTATTTATTTATTGGATCCATATGTGATCTCGTATTCATCATTTTGTTTGTGACTCTCTTTACAGCGGGTAGGGGACGACGTCACAGTGACAGAAGGACCTTCACCAGTGTACCGTGTTGTTTTAGCAGGAGACGCAGGAGCTGGAAAGTCCAGTTTTCTGTTGCGGTTGACACTCAATGAATTTAGAGCAGACATTCAGACAACGTTGGGTAGGTAACAGAAAATATGTTGCCTTCACATACACAAGTGTTATTTTTTTTACTTGCAAACACACTGGAAAGGCCCTGAAAAAGGAGTCTGTGTTGTATTATTTTATCCAGAGAGATGCTACCTGCTTCACTTCTTCCCATCTGATCCATTTTTTTAAGAAATGTATTAAAAAATTAATGTCACAGCTGTGAATTCCTGACTTCAGATATTTCAACATGATACATTTCTGCACCCAGGTATTGATTTCCAGATGAAGAAGATGCAGGTGGACGGAGAGACAATGAATCTGCAGATATGGGACACGGCCGGTCAGGAAAGGTACACCGCTTCCTAGAAAGAAGTTTTATCAAGATGGTAGCGACTTGGAAAAAAAATGGATTGCATCACTGTAAATGTGTAAACATTGGCTCAGTGAAAGGTGCACTTTGCTTAAAGAGAGCTGTGCTTCCTTTTACTGTAGGTTCCGTAGCATTGCCAAGTCCTTTTTCCGTAAAGCTCACGGAGTCCTGCTGCTTTATGATGTTACCTCAGAAAAGAGCTTTCTAAATGTCAGAGAGTGGATAGATCAAATTCAGGTAACCACGGCTCTGATGAGACATTAAATACATTTCACAGATGGTTGTAATACGTACTGTACGTCTCCTTCTGTTTTTTTTTTTTTTTTCCTTTTTTTTTTTAAGGAGTCCGCAGATGAAAAAATTCCCTTTTGTGTTGTTGGAAACAAGGTGGACCTCCGGGAACAACTTCCTGAAGGAAGCTGCGTTTGCAGCTCACACGGAGAAAAGCTGGCCCAGGTGTTACTTTCACCACATGGATGATTGTTTTATAAAGATGTTCAGCCCTTGAGGTGTCAGAGTAAACGGTCTGCAGTCGGGAACGTTGACGCTTTGCTTTGTCTTCGCTTTGCAGGCGTACGGCGCCATGTTCTGTGAGACGAGTGCCAAAGAAGGAACCAACATTGTTGAAGCTGTGCTTCATCTAGCACGGTAAGAAAGTTGCCTGCAAAAATGCCTGTTTTAAAAGTAATTGCAGCATGCTGAGATGCGCATGTGTCTTTCTTTATGTTTCTACAGAGAAATAAAGAAAAATGGCAAATTGAGGTGGGAGTCAGACTCTCGGATCATATTGAACGAGACCCTCCAGAAGAAGGTTGTTAAAGGTTGCTGTGGACTGTAAACCTGAGGACAGAACAATGAAGAATATTGTGCTGCTTGTCTCTCAAAAAGGAACAACATTAAGCTTGTTTACTTTTGTTTTTACTTTATTCTATTTCACCTCTTAACTGTAAACATAGTGAAGGGTTACTCTTTGGTCAAAATGAAGGTTTTTGTAGTAAACTGCACATGTACAAATACAAATTCACATCATGTATTTTACTGAAAATATTTAAGCTTTTATATTTATTTGGAAATGGATAATTATTATTACCAGAATTAGTATTTAGCCTGAATATATTTAATAATTTTTAGGAGTTTGTCAAATGTTTGTTTAAATCTCCCTTTGGAATCGGGACTGTAATGCTAACAGAGATGTAATTGTTTAGGATTACATTTACCAACATCTCCTTCAATATTTTATGGTAAAATATATTTTAACATATAAACTTTGTGGAGCATTGATCAAATGTATTTTACTTAGGTTTTTTTTTTTTTTTTACACTTTTTAAAGCATCTTTGTAAGCAAAAATAAAGGCAATCCCTTCCCCAAATAAAACTGACTGCAAATAACTTTTAAAAACTTATCAACTGACTCTCTTCTAAAAATCCACTTTTCAGTAAAAACATTCAAAGCTCAAGTTCAGTTTTCTTCCCGGTTTTGCTGCTCATACGGTGGGGAACTGCTGGAAGACAACTGGAAATTGATCGGTTCCAGTGAATCGCATATTTTTTCCTTCCTGCTGAGGATTTTTAGTTTCTTGCGGTCATAATCACAGATGTCACCAAGCTGCCCAAGGCCACCACCAGAGCTCCCAGGATGAACTTCCAGGAAAGTCCCTGAAAACATAAGGGAGTGCTATGAATATGATTAATTTATCGTAGTATCAATGAAATGATTGAGTTGAGTACAATTAAAGCCAGATATTTACATACACTATATAAAAAGATGCCAATATGTTTGTTTTTGTTTCTTGACATTAAATAAATTGTTTTATCCGTTATGATTACTGTAATTTGCCAAAGACCAGAATGAGTGAGAATATCATTTACAACTTTTTTTTCAAATTTTGAAATTTTTACATACATCTATTTAGTATTTTATTTAAGTGTTTTTGCGCCAATGTTTTGGGCATCCTTTGAAAATCCTTACACAATAGTCTCGTGGACTTTTGGCTCATTGCTCCAGATAGAACTTATGTAACTGAATCAGGTTTATTGCCCACACTCGCATTTTCAAATCACAGCAGGAGCAGAGAGCAGGGCTTTCTGACAGCCACTGCAAAGCATCGACTTCAACTAATTTAGTTTTATAATTTCTTCTGGGGTTGATCCACACATGAACATGATCACTGGAGATTCCTATGGTGTTTATGCTTACTTTTTTTTTTTAATTATTGGAGTCATGATGTTCTCAAAGCACATAAACTTATACATTTGTAATAAGAAATGAAAATATATATTTTTTATGGCATTTAGCAAATGTAAAGAAATATTAGTAATCCTAAGTAATCTTAAACATAAGTTTGTATCTCAACTTCTATTATCCTCTTATTCTTGCCTGTGTGAAAGGCATCAACAGTCTGTCACAGGGCATCTTCTTGCACAGCAGATGTAAATATCTGGTTTCTACTCTATTTAATGGCTTACTGAAGACTTTTTCTTAGTAGGAATAAGGAATGGTGTGATATCATCTCCGAGCACCTTTGCTGGCTTGATTCTCCACTGTTGCATATCTTTGCCTCCCGATTGTCGTTTGACAAGTTTGGACAATTCTGCATGGATTGCCTAAGTGTACAGAAGAAAATATCTTTAAGAAAACTTTGAAATTATACAGTGCATAAGTAATGTGTTCACAGCACATCACTTTTTACACATTTTATGTCACAACCTTATTCGAGATTGTAAAAAATGACTCCTCAAACTTCTACACAGAACATTCCATCATAACAATGTGGAATAAAGTTACTGAGATTTTTGCAAATTTATTAAACATACAAAATCAAGAAATCACATTTACGCAAGTTTTCACAGCCATGAAAATTGAGCTGTTTCCACCGCTCATGCTTGGTATTTCTACAGCTTTAACGGAGTCCATGCTGGACTTGATTTCGACAGGCTGCAAGGTTCCACAGTTGACCGTTGCATGTCAGACTTTTTCATTTTCACATTTTGTTTTGGAGTCATTTTAATTTATCTTCTATATCTTTTTGAATCAAGATGTTAGGACTTGTTGAACATACAGAACAAGTAAAATATTATTTTGCTTGTTTCCTATTTTTTTAAAGCAAACATGTTTGCCATTAAATATTTAATTTAATATTAAAATGTCCAAAATCTAGAAATACTGTGAAAACAGTATGGAATGTCTGGGGGAACCCTGTGATCGACCCATCAGAGATCACAGTTTTGTGTTCTGTTAGTCGGATCTTTATCCTAGATGTTCAGGCAAATGATGGGAGGCAGGGTTGTGAAATGTTATTATATTTTAAAGAAAGACAAGGTGAAGATGAAGTTTAAACTGATCAAGTACAAAACCCACTAACTTCTTTCAAGCAGCAAAATCAAAGTTTCCTCAAATAATTTCTTCAGCCTTCTGCTTAAAGCTGTAATTATCAAAGCAGCAGATATTTCTGACCCGTCTGGGCAAGTCCAGATCTATTGGTGGAGGTGGCAGCTTGCCCTCTGGGTCAGGTCACTGTATTACTGGCAGTGGGATTTTGTAAACAGAGTACAGACCACACAGCCTTTTCAAACTGGATTTTCAGACTACAGAAAATAATTTGCGAAAAGCAATTTTTATTACTCTGTAAAAAGTGTGTTCTGTAGTTGAAATTAATTACTGAAACAGATTTTTTAATTAATTTTTTTAACCTTAGATTTTCCCTCAGTACTGGTATGTGAAATGTGTCTAGAACTGACAAAAAAAACTGCAGGACTCTTTTGAAAAAATTTGTTCTTGTTTTTTTTTCCACAAATACTGACCAGAAGGTTTGCTTACTTAGTAAAAAAACAAAAAACATTGTTTCAGTGTAGTGTTTAAGTATTAAATACAAAATAACAAAAAAAAGCATAAACCTTTACCAGTATCGTACCAAGACAAAGAAAACTGCTGAAGCTGTTTTTTTTCCTTTTCCTTTTTCTTTTTTTTTTTTTTTAAATGAAACTCATATGAAGAAAAAAACTGCTTGGTTATCATGTCTGGTCAAACCTTTTAAGGAGCCACGGGAGGGCCAACCGAGCCACTTGTGGCTTTGTAGCTGCAAATTGCAGATCTCTGGAATATACCAACACGAAGTTGTACTGAGTTGTGAAGTGGAAGGATAACATTATATGGGCTTTACTTGTCATACGCTGCATATGATAACAGCATGTCATTGCAGGGAGAGGGGACATTAAAGCTGCTCAAAGTTAAGGAGGAGGTGGATGGCACCACATGTGGGGCAAACATGGAGAAAAACATGTTAGATGGTGCAAAAGACAAGATACTGAAGCAGATGATTAATTTCCAGCAAGACAACAACCCTAAACATCAGTGAGAGCAGCAACAGATAGATCAAAGCACATTCATCTGTTAATATGATCCAGTCAAAGTCCAGGGGATAATCTAAAGATTTTCAACAAATCTGACTGAACTTTTTTTTCAAATGAGACTGATCAAAGATTTCAGGTTCAAGTTGTGTGCGACTGATAAAGTCAACCAAATAATTTACAGCTGGAAATGCATCAAAGGGAGGATCTACAAATTATGGACTCAATTTTATTCGTCATAAAAAAAACGAAATCTGTTTTTTTTTTGTTTGTTTTTTTTCCCCACAGCACAATCGCTAATTTGTGCTGGACTATCCCATGAAATCCTTCGAAAATACACTGAAGTTCATCGTAATGTGACAAAAGAAAAGTTGTGCAAGGCACTCCAGTGTACTAATATGTTTAAATTTCTATTGACTGGAAACCAATGCTTCTGATCAAGCATTATGTATGTGTGGACAACTTACTGGCAGGTTAGGAGAGAACGCAAAAAGAGGGAGGATCCTCTCAGCCACATGATCTCACCTTGGTGGTTGGCTCCAGTTTCAAGGCCTGTTTTAGCACCTCCATGGCCTCTTTGTATTCACCCTTATCGGACAGCAGCTGAAAGAGATTAGAAGACCTGGGAAGTGAGTGCTTCTAGAATACCCATAAATTAAAGTAATTATGTCCCAATATCAGTTTCCCTCAAAATAATATCTAGCACAAGATGAAACAGACTTCTCCTCCTTCAAAGAACGTCATGTGTAGGTCATTGTTAGAGATCGGGTGAGATGTTTTATTACATCTTTCAGTGACAACGTGACCCTCACCTTTCCGGTCCTGAAAAGGGCCTTGACGTTGTTGGGCTGGAGGGTCAGGACGTCCCGGCTGGTGTGCAGTGCCTCGTCGAACTGCTCCAGTCTGAGCTGAGCGGTGGCCAGGTTGTTCAGACACTTCACCCGGTATTCCCGCACCTCTTCCTCCTCCTCCTTCATGCCGACATCATTGCCATCTGCACACATGGGCATGTAGCTCACTGCATGCTCCCATGCACTTGATACCAGATTGATTTCATTTTATTATAAACCAAAAAGGAAAAAAAAAAACAAAAAAACAAATCGGTGAGAAAAAAGTAGTTGCATAAATCATCTTGGGAAGGATGATTTTTTTATTTTTTTTAAAGCCCTATTTAAAAAAAAAAGCAAATTTCAAGGAAAAATTTCCTGTGCTTCATGCTCTGCTTTTCAATTCAGCTGGTTATAGTTTTCCTTCTCCTGTGTGATGTCTGTAACAGACCCAAACTTCTAACCGAAAGAGGTATTGACCAAAAAAATGAGGACTTGTTCACACAAAGACATTTTACTCTGGACTCCTGACTTGTTGGATCACAAATCCAAGCAGTTCATGAATGGTTTCTGTGTACCAAGTTTAAACTTATTGCTGATTTTAGCCATTTGTCTTTAATGTGATGATTTTTTTATTAGTTTTTCTGGAATGTCTAGTTTTGACTTTGTGCTGTCGGAAGCAAAATAGTTGATACTACTTCCACAAGTTGTTTGTGTTCTGCCACTAAAATAAAGGCCGCAAATGATTTAGATTTTCTTTCCTCAAGGAGGAATAGATGGATAAAGACAAATGTGGTACTTTTTTCACTCAGTAAATAATAGCTGGATTTATTTATTTTTGTACTTTTCTATGGATGATTTTAGCATGAGAAACAGAACGTTTCTAATGTTACCCCTCTGCGTAATTTAATCTCTGTATGAATACATCTGTTCTGCTGTTTGCTTTTGAACACTTAAAAGTTGGATTCAAATAATTTAAAATTCTGATAGACCTGTAAATATAAGAGCATTTGCATTTCTCCAGTTTAATTCTTCATCTTCTCTTCGACTAATTACAATATCTGTATGATCTGAATTAACTCGTCTCTTCGCTGTCACAGTGGATTCACTCAGGGTTCAGCTCTTATTGATTCATTATGAGGCAGCTCATGTTTTTACTTCATCGTCTTATTCAGCCACATTTCTCCCTCGGGTTTTCTCTGCCTCGTCGATGATTAGCATGATTAAGGAGGTTGAAATGGTGGGAAAGTTGATTGGCTTTGATCATGCAAAAGAATTAAGCGAAAGCATTTACGGCGGCGCTCAGCACAGATGGACGCAGCCGTGCATGGAGACGCTGCGATTAGCGTGATTGGTGGAGCACTCCTGTCGGATGACATTCTATACCTGCAGTGTTTGTTCACATGCCCTTGATGAAGCCAGCAGTATAGAAATACCCCAGGATTAAATCAGTGCTACCTTGGCTGTGTGTGGTCAGCACCTCCAGAGCTACATAATACGCTCTGGCAGCCAGGCTGTACTCCTCTCTCTGGAAGTGAAAGTTTCCTCGCTCTCTCTTCTGGTTGCCGACGCGGATGCGGTCGGCGATGGGCAGAGTTTCCGGATCCGGTTTGTCTCTGATGTCCAGCAGCTGCAGTTGGTAGAGTAGTGGAGCCCATGCAGGGATGTCAGGTTCTCTGCACAGAAATAAGCAAGCAAAGTTAATACCAGGGTATGTTTTCCTTTAAGAAAGTTCCCGACTTTTCTCAAATTCTCTTTACGTTTATTTTTTTCAGGCGTTTTCTGTAAAAGCGTAATACATATCTGTGTCAGAGTGGATGACAGAGCCCAGTAGACGTCTTTTTCTTCCTTAACTTTTCCCTGATTTCCTAATGAATACATTTTCCTTGTTGTGCTTTTGTCACATCATGCACATATTATTTATTTCCATTAAGAATTCGATGGAGAATAAAAGGATTGACTTCCACGTCACTAAAAAAATGGATACAGTCCCATCCTAAGTGCTATGTGTTGCCATTGGGAGTAACTTGGAGATTACTTGGTTGCCAACTCAACCCTGTGTAAACACTTTGACATTGTAACATTGTGCAGGAAAATTAAACATGGATTTTAAAATGTTTTACAAATTAAAATATGAAAAGTGATGTGTTTTCTAGAAGCATCTTTTGCTGCAAATACAAAAGAAAAAAAGTATTAAAAAAGTATCAGCTTTGCACATCTATAGACTGAAATTTCTGCCATGCTTCTTTGCAAAATAGCTTTAGCTCAGCTGATTACAGCTGATGGAATGCTTCTGTGAAAATTTTTGCTGATGATTTTTTACTTTTCACCTTTATTTATGTCAGTACTTTGACTGGACCATTATAATTAATGAAAATTCTTGGATTTTAACTATTATACTGTTGCTCTGGTTTTATGTTTAGGATCACCCTTCTGGGAAGTACACCTCTGCACCAGCCTTAAGTCATTTTTAGTCTCTAACACATTTCTTTTTTATTTTTTTCTCAGGATTGTTCTGCATTTCTTTTATCCATCCTCCAAACCACTCTGGCCAGCTTCTCTGTCCCCAACAGCATAACGTTTCCACCACCATGTTCCTCAGAATAGATGTCAAGGTGCTATGCAATATCATATGATTTATTTTATTGTTGACTGTTGCCTTTTTATTCATATTGATGTTACACAACTAGGTTGTATAATGTGACATTATAAAACTCGGTTATCTTCTGATCAAACCAACAAACGGTCATCATCATGGTGCTGAAGGAGCATTAACGTTAAGATGGCAGCAGAATCTCTCAGTACAGATTAATTTGAACTGGATCCAGCAGCCTACGCACTTCAACAATAACACCTTCAAAGATGTCTCAGCCACGCCAGCTCATTTAAGCGGGCAAGTATCTGAAACTCGTACGAACACTATGGCTCAAGAGTCACTCTGAAAGAAAGTTAATTTGGTTTTTAATCATGTGTCTCCTGTGCACTCGTGGCTCACAATGGTCCATAAGCAGTTCCACTGTGGAGGTTCTGATTCCAGATGTGTGACTGAGGGAGGTAATAAGACGGAAAGATCATGGGTTGGCAGTAGAGTTCAGTACATCATATTACAAAAATACAATTAAAAGGTTACTTTTAACAACTAAATGTGAAAAAAACAGATCCCCTGGGTTCAGTTAAAACAAAATTTTTTTAATACTAAGTCACAATTTGGTGAAGTTTAGCTTTCTGCTTGCCTTGACACTGTTGCAGTTTCGTGACAATAGTAGCTCTCAGAGTCATGTCAAGTCATGAATTATTCAAACTGGTTGTACCACTGACACAGTTAATGTTACTCCAACACAACTGGTTGTGTACACAGACAGTATGCTGCTGCGTCAGCTGTTGGGATCAGGTTACCCTTTCACCTGTTCCCCTCCAGAGGCCTCGCCCTGTATCACACACAGCACACACAGGGGCGTGAAGTTAGCAGCCGAGCTCAGGCTTCAGGAGTCTGAGCGCAATCGCCACAGTCACCACTATTTTGGTGGTGTCAGAGTATTATGAAACGACTGTCTGCCAGCATATGAACGCAGTCTGTCTCCACTTTGAGCCACTCTTATCAGAAAACACTGGATAACATTCAAGGCTACATCTTATGTAACAGTGTGCTGCAAATAAACAATCAAGACTTGCAGTGTAGTTTGTGCTGTGGAAATTTGATGAATGGTTTTAGATCAAATTTGCTTCATTCTGGTCACCAACAAAAGTGATTACTTTTCTGCAAGGGAATGAAATCAAAATCACTAAACTAAACTGAATCTCTGTGATTTATTTGATCTCCCAGTTGGACCTCTGCAGTAAATAAAATAAATGAAACCTTCCCTTCCTCAAAGTCTCCCTCGTGATTCGAACTAGTGCCATCCCTCTTCACGATGCTTTTTGTTCTTTAATGTTTCCAGTGCCAGTACCTTAGTTATTGGCTCAGAACCTGTTTTAAAAATTTTAAGCCAAGCAGGAAAGCAACAATGCAAAAACAAGCAAAAAAAAAAAAAAAAACTTACATATTTCCTATCTTATTTTCAACAAAAGCTAATTTTACACGAGCCCTGCCTTCTTCAGTCGTCAATAGCTTGATTGGTTTTCATTTAACTCGTTTCTGTTTCTTTTGCTGCTCGGGGTGTTTTTAGCACCAGACTGTGTGCAGCATTTCTGAGAGAGTGTGGAAACACCAGCCAGCTACTGAGTATGTGAAACTAAAACAACATGTATTTGTTCAAATTGCTATTTTTCTTTCTTTGTGTGGACATCTGCACTAGACACACTCTCATGCCAGCTTTGGGGCATGTGCATTATGTGTGCAGACTGTAATGGATTTTAATTCTGGTCCAATGCTGGCAGATTAGTGCAGCCAAAGAGCTCGTGCATTGTGTGTGTTTTAGTTGAGTTTTACATTGCAGCTGCACAGCAAACACCCCTGTGTGCACATAATAGGACAAATGGTGAAATGTTATTTCCCATTAGGATAAGAGATGTCTATAATTTACAGAAATTGCATGTGACAAGCTGCAACTCCAGTCTTAATTATTCACAAATGCTCTGTGTGTGTTTACAGCCATTCACAAGCCTTCAGGCAATATCTCTGTTGTGCACATGCAACAAAGCACACACAAAGCTGACAGTCTGGCATCGTCTGCAAATGTTACTCCTTCCCACAGGGTTGAGAGTATGCGTTCGTTTAAGAACTAAGATGTTGTTGATGTACAACAATCTGTGAACGACTTTATTGGTGAACTTTGTTGTATTTCTCTAATCTGCTGCCGCGTTGTGCAATTTGCAGCAGGCTGATTCTCTCAGATAGTGTGGAAAGGGGTAAAGCTTAAATGCTCTGTTTGCAAATTGCAACTATACCTTTAATAGGTATATTAAAGTTATAGTTCTGACTTGATAACTTTGTACTTGCGGTTTTCTGTATGTGGCTCAAAAAATTGAATGATTAAGGGGTCCAAAATGAAAAAAAAAATGAAACCTAACTCTTGCTAAAAAAATTGCCCTTTTATTCAGGGGTTCTGTCAATCTTCTCTTGAGGCATCTTTGCTTGACTCTTCATATTGTGGAGGACTTTGGGATATTGAGCATCTCAGCTGGTCTTGTGCCTACCCTGTGAATATATTCACTGCATACTTGATGAATAAATTGCAGGGTTTTTTTCTCCATTTCCTTCCATTTAACATCACAGACGACCATAGTGAATTCATACAGTTTCAAGAAGGATAATGCACTATGTCTCAAAGCTCAAATACTCTCAAGCTGATTTCTTTTTTTTTTTTTTTTTTTACCATAGCAGTGTTTTAACTGTACTCCATTGGCCTCTACAGTCATCACAGCTCAACCTGACTGATCTTTAAGATGTGGTGCAGTAGGAGACTGGAATCATAAATACGCAACTGTCAAGAAAGCAACTGCATGTTCCTATCCTGTCAGGATTGATCCCTACAATCTCTAGAATATTTGTGACACCTCATTGAATCTATGTTATTAAGAATTACTGTAGTTCATAAGGCAATCAGGGTTCAACCTCAGACTAATAACTTACTTAACTTACTTTTTAAAGCAACTAGTTTGAGTGACTTAGTTAAAATAGGTAACTTTATCATTATTCTGTATCATTGCTGAAGGTAGGGGTTGCTTTACACTGTAAAGCATTATAATCTATATATGTATGTATGTATGTATTTGCGCAACTAACACTGGCTTTTGAAGATTTGGATAATGTTTGGCTTTGTAAACAGCTCCAGTGAAACCCCTCACTCATCATGTCATTAACTATTGATCAGTTTCCAACAGTCAAATTATCCACTTTGACTCTGACTCACACAGACTGAGGCACATTATTTGAGGGGTGATGACTCATTGATATTGCTGCTTAAGTGCAAGCAACACTAACTACTGTGAATGTGCCACATTGATGCACTGAATACTAAATGACGAATTATCCTGTGGATAAAGTGTCACAGAGACTCACAAAGACACTGATGGGCAGGATGTAGTAGCCTGGCACTGTGGGATTCGACAAGTGTAAAGCTTTTAAGATCAGCAGTTAGTAAGAAAAAAGGAAAAAAAACAAAACAAAAAACAAAGCATAATGCAGCGCATTCAATCACAATCTTTACCTGAGACACTAATGAATTCTGAGATTAACTTGTGGACATTGAACAAACCCAACTTGACCAATGAGGAGTTAGAAATGTATCCTATTTACAGATCTGTGAGGTTTTTGGTGTTACAGAGGTCAACAAAGATTAGCACAACACCAGTCAGCTACTGAGCTGAGCTCAGCCAGAGAGCCTCCAGGGTCCTATTAGTGCAAACAGGAAGCAGACGGTGGTGAGGGTAAGGAGATTCCTTCGCAAACTTGAACAGAGAACTGCAAACTACGGATGGTTCATAAAGTGAGCAGCAATGGCCTCAAACTACCTTCCAGCTTTTGAGCAAACTGATCGCACAAAAAGGAAATGTTAACACCTTTTTCTCGCCCTTTGTGAAAATTAATATTAGGGCTTTATTAATGAAGACATTCTGTGTTTATACAATGAGTAACAGGAGCACCTGCTGCATTACAACCACAAACGGTTGTGAATTTTAGTAGAATTTAATATGAAAACCTAAAACAAAATAGGACATCACTGTGAAACAGAAGAAAAATATGTGTGCCCTCTTATTTGTTACCCTTTAAACATGAAAGCAGATCATTCATTCTCCAGTTTCACTTCATCTTGGGGTGAAACAAGGAAGCAGTTTGTTGTTTGACTTAAACCAGGAGACACAGACGGGGTGTTGGGAGGCAGGGCAGAGCCTGAGGCCTGCAGAGATCAATAGCAGACTGACTTAAAGATATGGGACATTTGCTGTGGTTGCAGCTCTGATAGCACTGACAGACACAGGCTCAGGTGCCAGACAGGATCTGTGTCAACAAACTTCTTCTGAGTGATATTCTCTGTAGGTCACCATGAGGACTGGGATACAGGATTCATGGACCAGTGAGGTTACTTTAGGCAGAACACCATGCTGTCAATAAAGAAAAGGTGTTTCACTTCATATCGTTTTACCTCAAGCTGGTATATTACTCTGCAAATATAACCTGACTTAAAGAAAGCTATTCACTTCCCTTAAAACTAATAATTAATATAAATAAAGGTCTCCATGTATGCATCAACACGTTCTCTGAAATCTAAATTTCTAAAGAAAATAGGCTTTGGGGAATATTTACAATTGAAACAGATTCAAAGCTTCTGCTTGTTCTTGCTTGGATTCGATGTTTTGGCAATCTGCGTGGCGGCATGGTGCAAACTGTTTGTTTTTCATACCATCTAATATAATGAATTAAACGTGATAAAATGTAGTTTTCAGAAGCTGAAATTTAGTTTCATTAGGCCCCAACCAGGCCTGATGACCAGACCAGATACAGAAGTCACTTAGAACGTGTCTGACAAAATGAAATAGACAGAAGGATCTCAAACAGCAACACGGCATGCCCTGATGTTAGAAAGTTCAAGAACAGATAAGAAACAAAGTCACTGAGATGTTTGAGTCTGTATAAGATTATAGCAGAATTTCAAAGTCTTCAAAGGGATCTTGGATTTCAAACCATTGGGATCTATAACATGCCAGTGTGACGAAAAAGGAGAACTAAAAGAAATATATAAGGTGCATGGCAGAAACAGGTTTCTGTGTTAATAATTAATTTCAAAAGAATTTAATAGGATGTAAAAGATGGAATTTGAAAAAAATATATATTAGGCTTATTCCCCACGGAGTTAATATACACATTTCAGTCAGAAATGTTTCTGTAGTGATCAGACTAGAGAAGAAATATTTCCAGTCATTTTATGTTCATAAGAGAAGACGTCCTTATGTCATGAGAAGGGTATGAATTCATTACTGCTAACTTACACTGGTGTGTCGTGGCTGAGCCTGCTTCTTCATGAAAGTGACTCAACCTGCTGTCTGTCATGCAGACCCCTCGCTGCTGGGAACAAAAGGAAAAACCTCCCTCCGAGAAAGAAAACAGTGGTCACTTTGACGTCACACACTCCATAAATGATGGAAAGGCCAGCCATGTGCCTCATCCCGGTCTCTATGGTTACAACTTCAGATAGCACACTAATATGGTGTAATAAATATAGCCTGGGGCTTGTATGATAATACAAGATCCACGAGGATTTATGAGGTTGTTGTTTTTTTTTTCCATAAGCGTGAAACAGGTCTGCTGCTGCTACTGCTGCTGTTTTTCAGCCATGTGTTTGTTTTGACTCTTGGATGCAAATGCGGCATCCACTAACCACCATGCAAAGAGGCTTAGCTATAATCCGGACGTTGCTGAGACGTCACAGATGTTTTTCCTCTCTTATTTCTGGTTGTAATTTGGAGCAAAGCAGCCCGCTATTGTAGTCACAGATCAAGAAACGAAACTACGGTGTGAGGCCCTTTCTTAGCTGCTCCCTCGGCATGTGCTTCCCTCTCTTCCTTTTTATTTCCTCCTGCAGCAGTGGGGCCAATGAAAGAGGACTTGGAGGGATCAAAGGTATCTACTGCCAACATCCTGGCTGCTGAGCTCCATTAAAGTCCTCATATAACCTGCAGCATATTTTCACGGGCCTTTTAAAATGCACACCAACTCTGCTTCAGACAACATGCAGAAGATGTTTTTTTTTGTTGTTGTTTTTTTTTCAGACCTTTTAATTTTGGTGAGCATCTGAAGACTCATTAAGCAACAAAACTTAATTAAGTACAGAAAGTATATCTTTGCGTGTACAGAAGCTGACAGAATTGGGAAAGGTTTCTTTGTATATATGTAGTTGGCCCTAACAACTACATATATACAAAGAAATTAATCAATTGCACTTAAAATATGAAATGCATGTACACATGTATTTCATGAAGGAGGCTTCTCAGTCATATCTTATGTAATTTTATACCATACATTACGTGAAATAAAGAGATTCTCTTTGAGGGTTATTTTGGAACAAAGACTATTTGGACGCAGTCACGGTACTTTTGAGTAAAAACATCACACAGGGGAGGAGCAGCAGAAACTCTTATCAGGAGACGTTCCCTGGTGCTAAATACTCTGGAAGCCTCAAGGCGACCTTCACCTTCTCCTCCGGAAAAGTTGTCTGGGTTTCTTTTCCCTAAATCAGCGCCTTTTGCAACACATCTGCACAATTTAAAGAAAGTAGTTCATGTATGAAAGTGGCTTGAAAAAAAAACAAACCATAATCTTGGCTCGGGTGGGAGATCAGCAGAGGCTCAATAAATACTGACTCACAGCGGTTCATTACAGCGTCTTTCCAAGCCAAACGTTTGCACTCGTCTTGACGGAAAAAGGACAGTTAATGCAAAATTTATTAAATATGACTGTTTCACTGACTAAAAGCACTCTGAGATGACTGAGATTTTCTTTAGCTTTACTGTATTTGATTTGTTTTGTGCATTGTGCAAAGGTCTTCAAAAAAAAAAATCTGTACTAAGGTCAGTGATTCTGAAACCTCTACATGCAATAAACAGTAAAACAGATTAATAGCACAAAAAATGCAATGTTTCCTAAGGTTGGATGTTAAATATTTTCTCACCCTCCTTTTTCAGACACAAACTATGAGCCACAGAAGGTTTAATACAATATTCTTCAGGGAGAGTTTTCACCAGACAATGCAAAGTTATTTTCTACAACCCATTTAAAGTATAATGGATGCATCAAGAATTATAACTCCGAAACGTAACGTGACAATCGGAGTTTGCTTTTAGCTAGTTTTGTGCTTCGGTTTTATCAGGAGTCTGAATGTGTCTTATTTTACAAAAGTCAAATCCAAGATATTTTTATATGATTCTTTTCTGAAGACTAGACAACTCAAACAAATATGTTAGTGTATAATTTATAAGCATGCAAATATATGTAAATCAATTACCATTTCTAATTATTTATACAATTCATTAAATATATTTAACTATAAAGAAAGGAAAATATAATGCGTGAGTTTAGGCATGTGAGCATAAAATGTGTGAGTTTTTTTTCAGATAAGAAATAAAATACGAACCATTTCAAGGTAAAAAGTTTTTTTTATTTACCTCTTGGGACTACTGATTAGTATTTTTCACTTTATTTAAGAGTTTCAAGAGGAATGAGTTAAAACAAAGGTGTCAAATCCTTTGTCCTCTAGCAATATCCTACAACTGGTACAACACACCCGAGTCAAGTGGCTCGATCATCTTTTCAGCATGTAATCAGTTCAGCGAGTTCTGTCAATGATACTTGAAAACTGGAGTTTGAGACTTGAGACCTGAAATGAAGCCCAACATCTATAAGCTTCTATAGAGATAGAAAGATAATACCTGTTTACAAGTGTAAGTGAAACTATTTGACAATCCCCATAATGGATTTCTTAAAATGATCCTTCCACCAGGACAAGCTGCTCAAGAATGGACCCAAGAATTTGACAATCTAACTAAACTTTGTTCATTTGTTGTTTTTTTCTCTCCTCCATTTCTGGTGAAAATGTGTTGAGCATTACAGAAGACATGATTAGATCCATATGAAGCTCCTTAGTTTGTCAAACCAGTCACAAGCCGACTTCATCTCCCTTTATTTTTATTACTATGTTTCAGATGTGAATTGTAGACATACCTGCTTCAAACAGCTAAATAAATGTCAACAGTATAAAGGTCTTAAAAAAATCAACACCATTCTGTCGAATCACAAGTGAAGTTTCTGCCTTATGCATTAATCCGTAATCTTTCAGGTCTGGACTCTTATGTGAGGCAGCGACTGCATGAATTATTCCTCAAAAGGGCTTGAGGCAGAGCTTGGTTTTAAAAACTCGAAAAAGCGGTCTAACACGGACGTCATCATTTAATAAATGTTCCTGTTATAATATATCCTCATGATATGTAATCCCAGGATTGACTTTAAAATCCTGATCAATAAACATGAACAAGCCGATGTCTCTGAGGTGTGTACTGTATGATAAAGGGCAGGATCTCCCGAGGCTCCAGGGCCCGAGGTTTAGTTTCACAGTGGATGCTCTGACAGGTTCAAGTTAAGTAATAACTGCTTAGCTCTTTCTTTGCTCAGATATTATGTCTACAGATTCTATAAACTGCATCTCCAGCTGTTTAAGGCATAACTATTTGAACTTGAAAGGTCTCTAATGGCCAAGCAAATTCTGACTGAAGCACCAGTAAGTCAGTTAAGGTCTTAAGATCTGCCTGCTTCAATGGCAGTGTAAAGACAGCTTTGTTTAAAAAGTGAATGACTTAAAAGTCTGCATAAGCAATTTTGCGTAAAGATGATGGAAATATATTTGACCGTGTTGTAACGAGCATTCATGTTTGTTACAGCAAGCTCCTTTTTCTTTATGAATGCCATTTTGGTTAGGGTTTAAATGTCATAAAGAGATAGCAATCACAAAATAATTTCCTTTCCAAGCCTGAGCTGTCACATGAACATGGGTGAAATCAGATAACTCCCACAGGGAAAATGTCATCGTCCCTGGGATATCATTTTGCAAATTAGAAGCAGAACATGCAGCCCCTGGTTATCAGAGTCTCTGAAGGTTGATTGGATGGGAATACATTTTAAGGCACAAGATGTTGCTTAACTACCGTAGCTGACCTTCACACCGTACATTGACAGATTTTTTTATTTTATTGTTTCTTTCTGGCTGCCATGGAATAACATTGACCTGTCAGTAAATTGCAATTTACCCGCAGCAGAGACCAATCAGACTGATCTAAGTCTGAAAGATCATGAGGATTTTTTTCATGCCCTTGCTAACTGCTTCTCCGAGCAAAATTAGGAGTTATGATCCTCAAAGTTCCTGACCTCAATGACATTTTGTAAAGTTCTATTTCTGCTTTTAAGCTTAGTTTTTTTCTTTTCTTCTTCTTCTCCTTTTTAAAACACCAACACAAAATTTCTTTCTGGCGAGATTTTCTAAACATGCTTTCTAAAGTGTATATTCCTAAGAAATTGGATGAAGGTGTACCTGTTTGAACTAAAGATACAAAAAAATATACAAACTGTCTCGCTCACACATGGCTACTGTAGGGTTTTGTACCAGAACTCTGAACATTGGAAACATTTTTATGAAGAAAACAAAACAACAAACAAAAGTAAACAAGCAAAGATTTTTTATTTTTTTTTTACCTTTAGCTTAACACTTCTTCTCGACTCATATGCTGATATAAACTACTTTCTGTAGGACTCAAACAGCCATTTTGATTTTACAATGGAGTTCATTCTCATTATTAGTCAGGGGCATGCAAAACGAAATGCCTGAGGTTGAAGAGGAATAACCTCCTTCAAAAGGCTCAGTAATGAGGGATATTCCCATGTGTTCCTGCTGTGATAGTTCTGTGTTTGATTTTGGCCATTTTAAGAAAGAATAAAAATGGGAAAACCCTAGTTTTTTTACTTCTTATTTGTATTATTATTATTATTTACTTGAATATTTATTAGTATTGCTGAAATATTTGTCAAACATCCATATGTCTTAAAATATTAGAAAACCACACAAAAGGGTGTCCTTATTTTATCGCTTGACTGTTTATCCCCAAATGTGTCAAGAACCTCAGCTGTACCAGGTGTGCCCAAGTCCAGTTCTGAAGAGCAACTATCCAATGACTTTTACATGCACCTCAAATACATCTGAATCAAATGAACGGCTTGTCACCAGGCCTCTGTCTGGCTGAGTGGCTGCGGATGAGGGGATTAAGCCACTTGACTCAGATGTGTTGGAATGGGGGGGGGGGAGAAATCTAAAAGCTGCTGAACAGCTTTCCAGGACTGGAGCACCCCTGGTTTATTGAGTGTTAGCACTCTGTCACGTTTGAAGAAAAAAAACCCTAAGGTTGGCTCTCTAAGTGTTTCTAATCTAACCCAACAATGACTCAGCTTCCATTTTGTGGCCAACCCTGCCTGAGAGTCATTAGCAGCTACCTCCTGACTTATTAGACACGTTGTCACACAGGAGCAGCTTGCGTCTGAGGGCTCCTTAGTCTCTCTTCCAGTGCAGAGATACAGACCATGAGTAATAAACACGAGTGAAGCAACACTTTTTTTTTTCCTCCAGAAAAAAGGGTTGATCCAACTCCAACCCAATTTATTGCAAAAGGCAAAGGTCAGCCTTAGAAAGCATGGAAAACAAATATATTTAGCAGTTTATATTGCTCGGTTTGAACACCGAAACGTTTGTGGAGGGGTTCAAATAAAATCTCTGTTTTTGTCCTCTGGCTCAGTTCTACTAATCTCATCATATTTATCCAACCACTGGGAGAGTCTCATTTACAAAGAGTGCTGCTAATGAGCCTGTGGTAATCTTCAAGGCTTAAACACTGCACGCCTGATTTTGAGCTCGCAGGGAGGACGTCAGCGGGAATCTGCCAGTCATTAACTCTGAGAGGAATATTTAGAGCGTCTGTGCATGTGTGCGAGCGTGAGTTTGCATGCGGTGCGTTGCTGCAGACGTCTGATGACGAAGTGCTGACGTCTCAGTGGGATGAGTCATGTTCCACTCACGCTCGCAGATCCACAACAACATCACCGAGGTGTCACTTGTCACTCTGCAGAGACCTCTTTCCTCTGGCCTCCCAGGCTTGCGTTCGTCACCTCACATCCCCCCCCGCAGCAGGAGAAGCACACCGTGCTGCCCACTACCAACACATAACGGTTATTTGTTTAGACCCACTGCTGCCTCAGCCAGCGAGACCATGATGCATTCAATGCGTTGACCTGACGACGCAAACCTGTATCACATTCTGTGTGTGTGTGGGGGGGGGTGTGCGTGTGTGTGTGTGTGAGCAGCGCGTCGCTGTCAGAAACAGCTTGCCCCTCCACTTTGCCATCTGCTTCCATTCTGCTGTAGTTACAGATGAGCAAAATGAATAAAAAGGGCTCATTAGTTGCCCAGCAACTTAATCAGTTATTACAAGACAATCTGCTGCAGCTTCTGTTGTGACAGAGGAGTGTTTTGCTTTTCAGTTGGTGTGAGGAAGTATTTGGGAAAGTGTGAAATAATGATAAGATATAAAGTTTAAGAGTGAACAAATAAGAAATGGGACCAAGCGGGCTCGTGGTCAAAGCTCCAAGAAAAAGAGTCTGTGTTTGAGCAATGGCAAGAAAATTACCGAATGCAGCTAGGAATATAAATGCATTGTTTTATTAAGTCAAAGCAAGCAAAGCTACAAACAGCACTAACATGAAACAGTCCTGTGTTGGGCATGCTGCCCAACCACATCTGAGGGTGAAAGTGTTTATAGTGCTCTGAGCAGCTACTCTTCTGAGTAGCTGGCTGCAAGAGAGAGGAGACACAGTTATAATTTTTTCAGACTGGAATAATGAGATGGTGGCTCATCAAAGACATTCAGTTTAGACTTTACTGTTATAACAGAAAGGAACAAAGGCAGTTGTCTAAATCTCTGGAACATACAAATGTCACAACAAAGCAGGCTCCTTATTGTGATTGTTTTTCATGCTTTTTTATTGCAACCACCAGAGTTCAATTAAACATGTAATCACCCACTCACTGGGGCACTGCGAAGAATCTGGCGCACTGATTATTTGCTACAAAACGCAAGCAGGCCGTAACTGCGTATTGCTTTACAATAAAAGATAAGGAGAGAGGTCAGTTGCTTTTTTGCAAAAGCAAAATAAGTTAAGTGGGAAACATATTCAACACTGTGAAACAACTTTTTTCCAAGAAGGTGGTGCTAAGAGTTGGATAAGAGTCAGCCTGGGACCAGTTAGAAGACCGCTGTCTGAAAATCTTAGAAGGATAGCAGCTCAACAGGTCTGAGATTTCTTTACCAGGAAGGCGATTTTTTTAGGTCTGTGGGGAGTGGTACGTTTGAAGCATTGAATAACAGAAATATTACAATAGGAAATTAAGCCTTAAATTCATTAAAACCTCAATTATTTAAATATTTTCCTGAAGATTCACACATGACACAAGCTGTTGCTCATGTACCACGAGAACAAAAGGTTTTCTAGTAACTAATTCTGGTGTGCATTATCTTGCATTCTTTTTAAAGGCCTATTTTATATTACACAATGACTGCATTATTCCAATGACACTATCTACTTTTCGCAGTAATTTTAATTAAATTCTATTCAGTACTTTTGAGGACATTTTATTTTAAAATGGTGACTCAACTTACCCCAAAGTAGAAAAAAATATGTCATCTGTGGATTTGACAAAGAGCTTGTTAAAGAAGTCATCCAATTTCTCACTTTGTTCACTTTTTACTGGTACAAAAAAAAGACTTTTTTGCCAGTTTGGAGGATAGAGAAGTGGTTTACAAAGTCTTTTAATTTGGAGCATGCATCATGTTTTTTCTGTTATAGTTTAGGTTTCCATTCAACAAATTTTAACAAGAACAAATTATGTCCTTAGGTTTTTGTTTTTTTTTCTCTCTCTTAAACGTTGGGTTAGGATTTTGCTATTAAATATCCTTTGTCTTACTCCACCAAATTAACTGTTGTGGTTATGAGTACTATAGACTGCAGCCACAAATTAAATATAAATAACAGCTGGTATGGGTAAGAAGATTGCTGGTCAATCTGACCTTGTTTGATTATCATGTGTCGCTTTCTTATGCCGTACTCTGGAAAACAAACTGTTGTAACATGTTGCTTATTTCACAAAGCACAACCCCACAACATGTCCACATTTAAGGGGACATATTCTGCTTAAGCACCATCTTGTGAGACTCTGTCATGAGACGTGAGCATGAGACAGCAGATAAAGCTGTAAATATAACATAATTGCACTTTTCAACCTTTTATTTTTGAGGTAAGGTTCTCTGTAACCACATCAACTGCACACAATGACATCAATTGAGGAAGGATGACAAGCAACAAAGCAACACACAAAAATTATATTTGTTCTTACTCAATATCTCTTGTACTTATGATGCAAGTTTTACAAAAAGGGAACCATATGACAACTGTAAATAGGTAACTACATTGGCAACATGTTTTATTAAAATCTAAAATAATATGACTGAATTATAGATACTCATTTCCCCTAAAGAAATGCATTTCATCAGCTATAATTATTCCCTTTCTCATAATGTTTTGAAATGTTAAGCAACAAACTTGGTGTGAGTTATGCAAGGACTGAGGTCTCTTTGGTGTAAAGTTAGCCTGCTGCCTTGATCCTTTTGGGCAATAAAAGGAGTAAGTTACAGAGCAGAGAGCTCCAATCAGAGTCATCGTTCACTTCCTGGTTCTGTCAAGCTACAGCACACTTTGTTGTCAAATAGTATGTAAAAAGATTGTCTTTGAAGATGTATTACCAAAACATTTTCCAAATGGTCTTGTGTCTAATCCTACTAAGCTATGGTACAGATTTTTAAATAAAATATCAGACAATATCATAAAAGTCCTGCACCCAATTCTTTGTTCTGCTTAAGTAACAGTGTGCTTTCAATGAGCTGCAGCTTATTGAGCAATGAGTTCAAACCAGCAAAAAGTCTTAGACCGTATGGCTTTGTTGTTATCTCTTCTGAGGAATCTCACAGCTTCGAACGCCTGTGGGTGTGAAACTACTTCCAGCCAGCTTGTTTTATCCGATTTTTGTGTCACTGATGAGCGACATGCATCATAATTCTTTACCAGCAGAAGCTAGACATGGTAAATTCAGATTTAATCAGTGACTGAATATTATAATTATGAAATTACGAAATAATTCTGTCACTGAAGTGCATCACACTCCTACCACTCCCGCCTCTGATCACATCTTTTCTAGAGAAGGTGAAGTTGATGCTCCACAAAGCACCGTATTATTTATTAGCTTCCTTCGTATCATGATCTTGTGACAATACTGTCAGCTCCAATTGTTGAATGAACTTTAAAATCAACCTATAAACGTTTCCATCCATTCTTACTTCATAAACAGTGCGCCGCTGTCTGACGTCATCGTTCTTCTTCTGTGCGTGTGGGTCACTTTGGGGTCGTAAATCGATCACACAGAACTCTGATTGTGGTCACATTTAATTAGTAGTATGAATGACCAAGCAAAAAAAAAAAAAGAACAGATTTTGGTAAAAAAAAATAAAAAATAAAAAAATAATAATAATAATTTAAAAAATCAGCATCAAGATCTTCTCTGCAAATGTAATTTGTTTGTTTTTGGGGCTTGTCATTGTTTTATGTATTAATGCTTCTGCACTTCACACATAACAATGTGACTTTTCAACAGTGTTGTTCAAAGCTGCTTTGTGTTCATCTTTTTCTCTCACGCTTTTTTTTTTTTACATTTCGTGCTTCTTGGCAAGAGAATGAATCATCAGCAACATGCCTGAGCACAACTGAAAAGAATGAGTTTTAAAAATTCTACCATGGGTACTATAAATACAAAATGGTTTGTTCAAATACAAATACAAAGATAAAAGGAAGTGATGACACAGCTACTTATGTGTATTACATACTTCACAAAAGGGAGTTAACATTGATTTGAGAGAAATATATTTACAAAATAGTCGATCAAGCAAGATACTGACAATGCTTCGTCCTCTTATTTCGCAGTTTCTACTCACTTACACTATCCAGCAAAAGCTCAATAAAAGCATATTTTGCTAGAGGACATTTACTTTCCCATTAAATTTACTCGTAGTGCAGAAAGCAGAAGTAGCTTTAACTATGAGCAGTGCTATATTACAGACAATACTGCTGATGTGAGAGATAAGCCTCCTGCTGGCAGAGGGGAAAGGTAAACATCCAGGTAGATTAGATGACAGACATGTGCAGTTCAAACAGTGATTCAAGTGGTAAAAAAAAAAAAAAAGTGCAGCCACGGCGCCGAAAAAGCAGCCATCTAGATTTCAAAAGTTATCCAACCTATTTGCACCGTCCAGAATTTAATTATTGCTTGAGTTTAGTTCAACTTTAACCTGTTGAAAGTACACGGCAGTGTAGCAGCACTGTTGCAAACTGAAGAGAGCGTGCTCATTGGGAGCTGAACCCGATGTTATCTGCAGCACTGCAGCTGTCAGTGCTTGCTGGCCCGTTCCCGAAGTATGAGATCTGGGTGTGGTTTTCTCGTCAACTTGCTGTGACCGTGCCGGGAAAGAGAATCGCAGAGACAAAAAGGCTACAGTCAAACTAGTTTAGATCACGTGACTTCACAGTCAAGAGTTCAGCTGTTGGTTTTATGGCAAAAAAAAGAAGAAAACACAAAAAAAATCTGCTCTATAAACAAGTTTAAGCTACACCAAACATCAGAGTGTTTGCTAGAGTTTTCTTGCAGAGAGGAAGCGTCAAAAGAGACAAATGGTTCAATTTTCATATTGTGCTTTTCACAGCAGAGCGTCACAAAGGTCACATTATTCATTTTAGCCAGGTGGCTCTGCAGAGTGAGTCACAGAGTGATCAGAGGACATCCACCTTCTTGGAGAGGACAGCATGCTTACGCACGTGGACACAGGGGAGGAGAGACAGCACATAAAAACTAATAAAATTGACAGAGGCCAGTGCAACTGTCTGGCGAGTGAGTCATTCCACCTGTGTAATTGCAAGTGCCTATTGTAATGAAAAGCAGAAGTGCTAGTGTTTCACTGTGTCATGTTACACGGGATGATAAGAAGAGAGACTAGTTTGCAAGAAGGAGGAAGAGTGAACATTTATTACATCTGGCATGAAGCTAATCAGAGTGCAACTTTTCACTTTTACAGGGAGAACAAAAAAAAAAAAAACATAATCATAATTTCCCTCATTCTAGCGGTGAGTTACAAACACATAGCCCATAACGATGAGACACATCAGTTAAAACCAAGCAGATCTGGCAGTCAGAAGTAGAGATGCACTAAGAAATCACCTGGAGTCTTGATCGGCTCTGGACCTGTGAGCAGGTGGTCACAAACAGGAAAAACTCCAAGAGTTGTTTTATTTTCATGCCACCCAGAGAAGCTAGATTAGATGTTTGGTTTCTGACTGGTTTGTCAATGTTAAGGGCAAATCAAGCTAAAATCATCAGATTCCAATCTCCAGAGGCTTCCTCAATGCATATCTAGTTCTGATTTCACAATGTTCTATGTTTCTGAAAATGTGTCTCATTATAACTGGCTAAGTGTACGTCATTTGGTAGTCAAATGTAGAACATTTAACTTTTAAAAAACTAGGAAGTAAGGAGGGTGACTAGAGTAAGGGAAATTTGCTCTAGTTAACCCTTTTGAGCTTTTAACTTCAGCCTGTCATGAAGGTTATGCTAGATTTATAATGTATCTGTGATTGTTAAGGCAGAAAGCTGGAATAGTTACAGGCAGGACAAAGCCTTACAAAATCAGAAGATTTGAAAACAGCCTCAAATTGTAGCACTGCTACAAATTTGATACCAAAACCAAAAGATTAGGTTAACTTATTCAACTTAAAGTCAACCAAACAGGTGTGAATTTTCAATTCAGAGCCACGCAAAGTAACACAGGAACTTTAGTGCATGGTGAGGTGGCTTCTGTCATTTTTAATAGTGATCTTGACTATAGGCTTTGTGAGGGTCTGGATTATTGGTTGGAATCTACTCCATTTTAGTTCTATGCCTTTCTCCACTCTAGGCTGAAAATCACACATTACCTCATTTGTGTTTCTCTACCTTAGACACAGAGGAACTGTATGGAAAAAGTTTTTTAGACTTTCTTTGTAAACATGTTTTGTCAAAGCAGCACATTTTTGTGCTGTAAAGAACAGCTGAAGAAAGACACACAAACCAAAAATGTCATGAGTCAGTGACATCTTCTATGTGAACAAAAGTTGCTTAACTTTTCTTGATTTCAATATGCCTCTTTCTTGAGAATCCTACATCTGATTCAACCTCTTAGGAGCCTGTACACATCTCTTTTAGTCTGAAAATAACTTCCTGTCACGCCTGAATTTTGATAAAGATGCAGAAGCCCTGAGACATTGACTTGTTTTCACAATGCCTGCAAAATAAACTTTGCGATCAAGCCCTTCTTTTGTGTGGAAGTGTGCTTCCCCTGAGTTGCAAGGAACCTGTGGATTCCTTGAACCTGTGAATTCTGGTCAGCTGCCCTCCCTAATGGGTGTGACGAAGAATTTGCAACTTGGGAAGATTTTCACACCTATAAACCATTTCTAGAGAGTCAACACAGGCCACCTCCACAAAAAGGTGTTTTGCAATAATCAGTTAGTTCAAGGTAACTATCGGCATGTTTTCACTGCAAAAACCAAGACTGAGCAAAGTTTCCTGTGGCCATTGTTTCCCCCCTCCATATCTATTGCAGGAACTATGCAGGGTAAAGACAGTTTCCAAGGAAATATAAACTTGAAAATTGTTGTAGTAAATTTGAACTTTTGAGATTACCCTAAATCTTTGTGAAATGAGAGTTTTAAAGTGGCAGTATTATATATTTTCCAGGCACCTAGTGCCATTTTATAGCATAAGCCAGTAACAGTTCTGTTGTTATACAAATGGTGTCTGTATCAAACATGGCTTTACAATTTGACAATTGACCTCAAATTTGAAATTGGCCTCTGTGTCTTTAAGAAGTTCTTTCTCTTCTTAAAGACACAACACTCTACCTTCGGTAAGTCATCCCAGCAATGCTCATTTACAGTTGTTCTTAGGAGCCATGGACTGAAAAGTATAGTTTGAAGTACAGGTTTAGGAGTTGTGCAGTTCCACCAGGTGTTTACTAATTTGGTGGAGCTGCAGCTTAAGGAAGAGCTTTATAGAGATAGGTGGCTCGCCCTCATGCTGCAGGGAGAAGTGATCTAAACCAACAAAGCCTTAATGTTGTGTTTCACACTGTATAGTGCACTGTATAACATATATTGATTGAGTATTGGCCCTCACTGCCACTGGGCATAATTTACCCAAGCTGCTCAGTAGTCTACACTGCTTTGGAAGAAGCAGAACAACAGTCAGTATTTGAATGCAGAATATGCAAGGTTTTAAGAAATTGTTCTCTTGGGAGGTAGGCATTTTGTGTTTCAAAACTGAGAACTTTATTTAGTAATTAATGAATCAGTTTAATGTGGAAAAAATAGAGCCTATGGCAATGGTTTGGCGATAAGCAAACGTGTAGAAAATGTTCTGTTCAGTTATCACCAAAATATCATTTTAAAGCCAAATGCAAGGAAATATGTGACGAAAACCTGGTAGAGGCTTTAAAAGACTAAAGTGGCAATAAGAAAGCCATTGTTGAACAAAAGAGGTGAAAGTTTACCACATCCCATGTGGGACAAAACCAAAATGTGGAACAAGGGACTTTGGTCTGAGGAGGCATTCATATGTGCCCTCTATAGAGTCTTGTTGAGCTGTTTTACAGACCAGAACCAGCAACCGAGCAGAGATACTCTTTCTAGATCTCCAATGCTATTTGAGACATTTTTCCAAAAGATCAATGAGAAAACCTGCATCTACAAAGGCACAACAGAGGGTTCAATACAGCTGTACGCAACACTGATCAGATCCTTGTTCCATACAAACAAACTTTTATTTTGCTTTATAAATTTGCACTAAGTTGCCTCACTCTGTTGCATAGAATATTGATAAAATACGTAGATTTTTGTGATTGCAAATGTAAAAATGTTCAAGTGATATAAATATAGTTGGAGATTCCCCTAAGCTTCTTAAAAGGGGGCAACATGGTAAACTCACTGAATGTTCAACTATTTATCCAGATAAATATTAGTGCCTCCTACAATTCATTCTGATGACCCTCTTAGTTGTAGCAATCAAGTTAATGCTCCCACCATCTCTAGGGGTGTGTGTGTGTGTGTGTGTCCTCGACAGTGCTGCCAGCAGAACACAGACTGTGTGAGCTACAGATCCTGCAGACTGCAGTGATGAATCATACTGTCTGACCAGCTTTGCACTCCCTGATGTGCTCTTAACAGCTCTGTTTGCAGCAGAGGATTGACAGAGTTCAATCAGTGCATATGCCAGAGAACAGAAAGAGGCTAATGAGATTTCCCCCATTGTCTCCCTGTCTGTCACATTATAGTACAGGCATGCTGAGGCCACTCAATCCACACTCAAACATGACATCTGTTTCTGCTCGTATTTTTATTTTATTTTTGTATCTCTTATAATCAAATAGTTAATGAACTGTTTAGCTTATCTGCAAGAACTAAGAACAACAACGACTCAAAGAGATCTGGCTCAACTCACATCAGAGAAACTGACAATATTTTTAGCTAAAACACTTCATCTTCCTTGACCCGAGAAAAAACAGTTTAAGGTAACGCACATCAGTTAAATGAATCATATTGGAAAAGCAGACACGGAGCTCTGATTTTGTACCTTGTGGTTCAAATAAGGTTTGACTGCACAGCACACAACCCTAATCAGTGGCATCAAAACAATCATTAACCAGCCTCCTGCTGCCTCCTGCTCCACACACGACATGGAAAGAGATTCCCGACTTCTCATAGGCTGTGTTCTTCGCAGAGTGCTCGCAATACAAACACTGGCTAATGTGCAGCACTTAGAACAGGTAGAAAAAATAAACTGTTTTATACAAGAGAAAAAAAAAACAAGTTCTCACTACAAAATGTTTGAATGTTAGATTTATTTATTTATTGACGACAACGGTCTATATTTTCTCCTTAGCTATAAAACTAGATGTGGATCATAAATCTAGCAATGAATTCTGCCCCTTTTTTTCGTTTTTACTGCCACATGACAGTATTCAGCAAACAAATGGGAGCTAATGCAGCTTTTCTGCTGATGAGTGTTCTGTCTGTAGAAAAATGCTGGAAAATATTTTATTTTATGGGTTTCTCAAGCTATAATGATCACAGCTTGCTTCCCTCAAAAGCCTATTTGGATCAACACTGTGTGCTTTAATCTATTAATTCATAATTGGCTCTAATGACAGTTGATGATATTGCCTTTTTAATAAAATTGCATCACAGCCTGACTACATATTACCGTCAATTATCCCTGTGTAAGCACCGACAACTAAATAAATCAGCAGATTTGATCGTTAGACGGTTTTATGAAGTGTTTATGCGGTGTGACACACAATATGATACAATTACTGATTTGCATGTTGTTAGATATGAACAGCATTACTCGCTTTTGCCTGTTCAGTTTATCTTGAGCAAACAATTGAACTGTAAAGAACAGGTTTTAGGCAGCAGTTACTAAGTGATTTCTCCGTTTATACTGGCTCTTCACTGGTGCAAAGGTTACAAACCCAAGCTACTGGCTGTAATAAGAGTAGGGTTACCCCATAGGTTAGGAGGTTACAGACACACCACGGATAGGGTGCTCCTGAATGGTGTTCAGACAAAGCCATCTGCTCCTGTTTATGGTCCATTAACCCCGCTAACCCAGGATGCACAGACTTCCCCCACAGCAACAGGTTCAAGAGGCTTAAGATGACATTTTGATGTCTTTATTGTCAAAGTAAAGATAAGTACCTGAATCCTGTTGAGCCTGTTCTGAGTATGTTTTCTCATTTCCAAGATTACAATAAACAAAAGCAACTGGAAAATCCTTACCTTCCCAGAAGTCCATAGGCATACTGGGAATCTGCCAGCAGTAATGTGATCTCCCCCTTCTGCATGGACATGACACACTCCTCTAGAGCCTACAGGTGTCAAGAATTGCATAGTTAAACAAAAACACATGTGCGTGGATTTGTCACGTATTTCAATTAACTAACAGATTTTAATTATGTTATCTTTTCCTTTTCAGATTTCAAAGCTAAATGAGTGAGCTTGTAGAAGTGCAACTCCTCAACTGTCACCTGGAAAATGCCCACATGTAATCCACTGGAACCATGAAGGGACCAGCGTCCTCGTGATAGTTAAAAGGTTTTGACCCCGACTTTTCGTGATCCGGACAATTAGAGCTGCTGTCACAGATGAACAAGTGGGAGGACTTGAGTTGCTATAAATTTTAGAGGAGATGAAAACAGTCGGTGCATCTAAACAGAAGGGGATAATATGGAAACTGTTTATGGCATCATTGTCCTTCTTCTTCATTGACTTGGTAGAAAAGTTTGCATTCAACTGATTGTCTGTGTGATGAGAATCTTCCATTGTTATTCTGTGGGTCAGAATCTGCAAAGTTTGTGAAGCCCTGGTCCAGGCTATCTTTTATTTGGCAAGAAGACAATGTACCATTATGAGCAAGTAATTACCCTAAAACTTTGGTGAGAAAATCACTTCTACCTCTGAATATTTTGTAAAAGCTTTAGTGGGGGGTTTGTACACCATCTCAAAAAGGCACAAAGACCCATTTTCAAGGTCTACATGAGTAAACAACGATATTTCTATTTCTATTCCCTTCTGAAATGTTTGAAAATTTGAGTTGAACCTTGAATTGATTAAAATAGGACAATATATCAGAAAATTTGACATCTTCATATTATTGAATTTTGAAATCCTCAACGTCTGACACAAACGTTTCAGGAGAGTAAAAAAAAAACAAACTCATCTTTCTAAAATATTCACAATGTTTAGTTAAACTCACACCACCCTTTTGGTTCTTTTGAGTGCATTTTTTAAAATAACTGAAACACAAAAAGATGACTAATAGATTTGATTTTGACAAAAAAAATTAAAAAAATTAAAAATCCAAGTGAATTTGAATCATGAGGATTCGTGCCCAACAGCAACATATTGGGAAATGTATTGGAACCGTGTTTAGAAAGCAGCTCACACTTTAATAACCTGTCAGTCTGAATAACCCTTTTGTTATTTCCAGATTTAAAGAATTACAAAGGCAAACATCCCTCATCCTACATTGTTAAGCCTGCGCTGTGAGCCCATAACAATACAGATTTGAGGCAACACACTCACACACACACACAATAGGATCCTTCAAGATGAAAAAGAAAAAGAAAGAAAGAGTGTCACCTGTATTACATCTCCTTCTCCAATAACAAAGACAAGTTTGCAGTCCTTCTCCACCACAGTTCGGTCCTCAAGAACGCCCTGCATCTTCACAGTGACCTCTTGACCCCAGGTGGAGCGCGGGACCTGTTCGTCTCCTGATTCCAGAATTTTCTTCCTCAACAGCCGGTCCTCTGCATAACAGCAGAGTAAAGTACAAATCTAAGACTCTGGATTTATAGTAAACTATCCACAAGGAGTTCCAGTTACTGCAGTTGGTTTAGCAGTTTGACATTTAAAAGTTACTTTACCTTCCAATATCAGGAGTTCAGATGATTTATTTCATGTGTTCTTACCTGTGATATCCTCCCAGTCCTCTGCCGCGAAAAGCTCCTCAAACTGAGCACATGTCCATTCTTCCACAGCGTATTCTGGAAAGAGAATCTCTGCTGAGCTGTCCCTCTCCACAACATCTTCTTCTGTCGAGGGGTCTTGAAACCGAACCATCTTCCAGCTGTTTGTTTTCTTCAGTTTTTTCTCTACCTTGCATTCTGCTTGTCCTCTCTCTTGCTCGCAGTTGGATAAGCTATTTATCTCCGTGTCTTTACTCTCGACTGCATGGTTCTCGAGTTCAGATGGGTCTTTCCCACAGAGTTCTTCACCTTGTTCTGGAGGCCCACAAGGCAGTTTGTTCAGAGGATCGCAGTCTGCAGGTTCAGAAATGCGTTCCGCCACCTCGGGCTCTGTGGGATCCAACACACCACCCCTCTGCTCTTCACAACACGGCTCTGTCTCCATTTCACTGAGCGATGGAGACCATCTGCATTAGTCCCAAGAAGAGATGATCCTATTTGATCAGCCGATGACCCACTAAAGGTGTAGGGTTGTTGCTCTCACCAGCACCTATTCTTTGTTTAGACAAGAAAATATATATCTCCATAAAAACATTTAGGAATCCATGTTGTGTTTTGGATAATCCACCTCACAATGCATTCCTGCTTTACCCAGTCACATATGATGTTTTTAAAGCTTTGTCCCACCTGCAAAATCTGCAATTCCGCCTCCCTTTGACCTCTCCTCAACAGCTTGCATCCATCTTAGTCAACTTAATTCATCGATGTGGTGGCTACAAAAAGAATAAAATATCAATGTAAAGAACCTGCGCAGTGAAGGACTCACAGCCAGCAGGCTGTGCAGTGGTAATCTACAGGATTAGAAGGAGAAAAAACCTAATCTGACAGAACGCCTGTAAGCTTCTTAATGACTTCACTGTCGTTCTGCTCAACACATGTGTAATATTGTGACAATTTAGTGATGTTCACCAATATTTTTGAAGAAAGAAGCCCCCAATTTGGTTACATTGAGTTGCATTAGAAAGTATTTATTCTCAAAATCCAAAATAAGACAACCAACAGCCATCAGAAAGTAAGGGGCACACCAGATTATTGATTATGTAAAAAGTGCCATGTTCAAACTTTTGAGAATCAATGCATTTTTTGCCTAACATATAAACATGGTCTCACAGAGAGAAAAGTTCTGTTTTTTCTAAGTAATGCTATGCTTATCAAAGCTGTGAGCAAATATTTAACAAAGCCAAACCTTTTAAAATGGTTTGGGGTTTAGCTTTTTAAACAGTGCCATCATTCAAAACCCATTAGAGCTGAAAACTCAAGTTTACATGCAGTGAAAATTAGATATTATTTTTCATGGCAGCATAGTGCAGTTATATGTAGAAGTCAATCATAAGTAGCATGAAAGTATTTATTTCTGTGTGGTTTGTTTTTCTAAGGGATAAAAAAATAGTTATTTCCCCATATATCAAAGGTAAATTCATCAGCACACTGTCAGTATGGAATATTACAATCTTAAAGCACTATTAGGGTGTAACATTTGACAGGCTACAGCATTTCAGGTGCATTGAAATTCTACCTGCTAATAAATATTTTAGCCACTTGGACATCTGTAATGCCATTAACTGATCCAGATATTAGCACCTAAAATCAGAAGCCTAACAGAGGGAGCGGAGGATGGTGCGAAAGAATAAGAAGTAATAAGAAAAAACTGTTGATCATCACTACCAACACATTACTAGATATTACATTACTAGGTATTAGAATTTTCTCATTCCGAGACATCAGATGGATTTCTATTTCTATTTGACAAACACTGTAATGTTTAATAAAACAAATGTGGCAACAATGGTGAATGAAATGTTTTTGACATTGCTTTCAAACACAGATTTGTTGATCACTGTAGCACCAATATCACTCTGCATTTCTACATTTCATAAATAAACACTGCCTCTCTGACTCATTCTTTAATCCACATCAAAGGATGTTATCCATCAGGATTAAATTAATCCAAATTCCATTTCTGGCGTTTAATTTCTCTGACAGGCAGATGTTTTGCATGTGTCAATATTGTTTTGTTGTTGTTGTTTTTGAAGGTTTTGTATTCAAAACCTTAAAGGATTATTTAGAAAAACAAAAGTTTGTATTCCTACACTTATGTTGTTTATTCTTGTTTTTATGTGTCCACACAGAAGTATTGAATGAGTCTGATCAGTATTTGTATTTTTCAACATCCTCTATTAATATTTCTGGTTGCAATAGCTATCTCATCTGATATAAAATTAATTTTTAAAGATTACATCACACTACAATAAAGGTACAATTTTAATGTGATGTCTGGGCATGTATTGTCTCTATATAGTTACGGTCAGCATATGAGATTGCCTGGTAAAATAACATTCAGATATTATTTAGGAAGGTCAGAGGTAATATTAGTGTTTTAAGCTTAACTCTGCAATTGAGGCTCTTATTTTGAACTATAAAAGGGAGTAGTTGTTGAGTAAAAATAAGCTTACATAAGAATTGAAGAAACCTTTATCACTTTCACCATATGTCTACATTTTAGCCACTTTGCAACTTAGCAACTAACAGTTAAAGTAAGATTTAGCTTTGTAGTTTTCCATTTACACAAAAAGGATATTTTAGTTTTTAATGTTTCTGGAATGAAATCATGGTCCCCAGTTCAAACTTTAAAGTACTTAAAGTGAACAGGATAATAATAATAATAATAATAATAATAATAATAATAATAATAATAATAATAATAATAATAATAATAATAATAATAACTAAACACAGCTTCTTTAAAAAAAAAACACTAAGAGATAGATTAAACCTTTGCTCTGGTAAAAACACAAAACAGAAGACTTCTGAATTAGGACCACAGAGCTTTCCCAGGCCCATGAAGAAGACAAACAGGGGTTGAATATTTTTCACTGATTAGATCCTTAAAAAAAAAAGAAAAAAAAGAAGCTAGTGATCTTTATCAGTTTGTGAAAAACACTTTTAGTTTTTCAAAGAAAATTGCACGTAAATTATTTTCTCACTTCCACTTGATCCCAACATGTATTGTTTTGTCTGTTGAGCTAGGTGGACCTTTACAGCCTTTCTTAAATGTTTTATGTGAGCCTACATGTTGTATTTGCAACATACTAAGCAGCAATGTTGATAGTTGCAGTAAGACATGTTGCATAGCCAGAACTAATGGCAGGATGTCGATACAATAAACCTTTTACAATAATAGAAAAATTATAAATAAAAAATGAATAAACAGCATATAAACAGCATACAAACAGCAACGTCCTGAGTAAAATGACATTTGTTTTCAAATGCATTTACTTCCTTGTATAAATGTTTGTATGCGTGTGTGTGTGTCTGTTTAAGAAGTAAGAAGATTCAAAGCGTATTTACCTAAATCCAAAGGAGTGAGACTTGGAGCGAGACCCATGGGCCAAATACATCAAAGAAAAAAAAAAAACAGACTTCAAGAAACCGGAGTGGCAACGACGGCCAAAAATACTGACCAGAGAACCGAAAGTAAAAAAAGAAACAACAAAAAAACGAAAGAAGGAAAAAGCTTTGCACACATATTTACTTTAATATTTCAAGAATGCGTGTGTGCTGGTACTTGGGGGTGTGAGTGTACGTGTGTTGGCTCCGCCCCCACGCCTTCTTCTCCCTGACGTTCCGGGCAGAATGTCGCCAATCGGCTTCAGTTGTAGAAATGGCAGCGCTGAGACAGGAGCATCGGTATGGGCTCTCCTGTGGAAAAATTAACAAAAACAATCCGAGTCAAAGTCTTTACCACGTCAAACTCACTGACACGGCCATCCGGACCCTGGAAGCCTTCCAGAACCTGAAGGTAAGCAAGATCGCCGGCTTTAACTTTAAAGCCGCTGGTGGCGTTTATTATTCCTGTAGGAACATTTTCTGTTTTCTTTATCGTCTCTCTCCCAACTCCGGGAACTGCTTTGGAAAACGTCGCCGGGTTTATTTTTTCGCACGGAGCACAAATAATATTTTGTTTTGAAAAACCCTCAAAAGTTCAAATAGCTCTTTATTTTGAGTATGGACTGTCCAAATTCAGACCAAAAGGCGCTGGTGGCTGATAAAAGCAGGCTGATTTAAACGTTTTCTCGCCCACTCAGAAAAGGCAGAACTGAATTTATTAGGATCTAAACATGCAATTCTTAATATTTTTTATTTACTCCCCCATATTCCATAATTCGAACTGACTTAAGCAAAAACAATATAAACTGGGCTAGATTTTTATGCGGTGTTCTTTTCTCTCTTTTTTTTTTTCTTTTTTAACCGAGTCTCCCTAAAAACAAACTTTTCGTTTTTCATCTGACTATTAAAAGCAGATATTTTCTCTCGGTTTATGTAGGCTACATCCCACCTAGTGCTGAATTTTCAGACGACGTCCACTGAACGTTGTTTTGAACGTTCTCTGACCGCCGCCGACGTTTTTCGGACGTCAAAATGAAACACCATTAAACTTTCAGCTGAATGTCCGCCGGAAGTTCACTGACAACTTTCAGAGGACATTCGCAGTAGGTGAAAATAAAATGCTATGGTTCTGCTCGGTCGGTTGAAACGCTAATATAGCAGCAATTTATTTGGAATGCAAGGTTTTCATGTGGAACAGTTGTCTTCCATATCCTAGGGATATTAATCAAATGTTGTAACAAACTGGAAAATAGATGACAGCCACTTAAAACACTTAGCAAATAATTTATTAATTTTACAGAATCTTCAAATTTATTTTGGCAGAAGGATGAACGCATATGTTTTCATTTGTTTATTTTTTTTAAGGCAAACTGCTTGGCTTCGCTCATTGCAATAAATTGAATATTCGATCGAGAAAATGACTTGCCTTTTCAGATTCGGAACGCTGTTTTATTGCCTTTATGGCCCATTAGATTAGTCAGAGATCATTGAGTCTATCCAAAATGCTCTCTCCCCGCAGCAGTGTTTGATAAGACAGAGCTACAGTTGTGGCTGCAGGAGGAGGCTCATTTAGTTGAACGTTTTTTTTTTTTTTGTTTTTTTTTTACTTTTCCGCTGTCAAAACAAATGACTCTGTTTTTGTGTGCGCCACATTCCCGAGTCGCATACTGCTTCTAAACCTGGACCCCGACATTGGGTGGTTGAGCTGGATAGTAAACAGCTGGGTTCGGTGGCACTGGCTCTGAAAGTTGTTGTGTATTGTTGATGCCCGCCCATCCCCGGAGCTCATTGGTCCGTGAAGCGGAGGAAACTCCGGAGCTCTCCCACAGCCTGACAGCTTCCTCCAGGCCACAGCAGGCAAACAGAGAGGGGGGGGGACAGCATGTTTTCCAAGCCGTAGACCACCCCAGAAAAGACCGGTTGAGGACACCCCCTGTGAGGGTGGAAGGTTTATGTCCTGCAGAAACCCGAACCTGACAGCTGCTGCTACTTCACTGATGCTTACAATCAAGGGTGAAAAGAAACAGGCGAATGCAACCTCAAAGAAATGTATGTTGTTGTTTTTTTCTGCATGGAAAGTCACTTTTACTGAAAACAGGTCTAATCAAAAAATATAAATAAAACACTAAAATGCAGCATTTGACAGTCACAAAGTTAAATGGAGATAGCCTATAAGAAGAAAAAAAAAACATTGCAATGAAAAAATAAAATCAGTGCTATTTATAAGTGTAGTGTAGTTGATTCGAATGTTGATCAATCTATCAGGCCATAAGAAAATAGTTTTATTATTCCTAAAGTGGGTGTGGGCTGGTTTGCATCTTTATATTTGGACCCAGGCAAAACAATAATGCGTCATAAATGTAATTATATTATTTTCTGAAGACTTTATTTTACACCCCTTTTGATTCCTGTGTGGATGGCTCTTATGAAGAACGATACAAAGACCCAGTAACACCAAAATAATTGAGCAATCTCTGATTTTATGTACCTGAGTCACGTAACAGTGACTCCAGATAATATTCAGAGAATATTATCGATAGATTGTTAAAAATGACTGTTGCAAATGATCCTCATTGGTCTAAGCTGCTGTAAACTCTCCCTGGCGAGTTCAGTTTGGCACAGGGTCAGTATCATCAGCCCTGTGAAGGATGATTCTCTTCTGTTACCCAAGTTGAGAAGAGCCACAGGAAGAAAACGATAAAGAGGTGAAACGACCAGCACCCTTTCGAAGCCAAGGCTGCCATCTTCATATATTTTTATACTAATGAAACCACTTGTTTTTTTGTTGTTGTTTTTTTTACATAATTTTATTGAGTCTGAACGTTCCATTATCGCCTGCATGTTTGCTGATATACTTAGTCACATAAAATTGTTTCACATTAGTTTTTTGTTTGTAAATGATTTTTTTATTTACATTACAGCATTTTGCTGCCAAGGAGGCCTGCTTTATAAAGTAAATAGAAGCTGAATGTCTGTTGACGTAAGGCTACAACAAACTTCACAAGATTTTGCAAAGTTTGACAAACACGAACTAACACATATCAATCGCATATTTCATTTATAAGAATAATGGAGCTGTGGTGTTGATACTTTAATAATGTTGTTACTGGTTGATAGCTACTATACATCCAATACAATGCACTGTGATAAATATAGAAATGCATGTGGAATCAACTCAGTATCAAATATTATGGTGCTCTAAAGGGTTTGATTAACATAATGTAATCTTCACTCTGAAGATTTTTTTTTTGTTCAGATTAGGGATGGGCAACATGGACAAATTTTTTTTTTACTGAAAACAGGATTTAAAAAATGACTATTTCATTGTTAAAAGCAGGACTCAAATAAGAACAGAATAAAATAAAAAATACAAAGAAAAGCAAAAAAAAAAATTTCAAACAGTGAGTGTATTTATCTGATCCATGTTGTCAATTTTATTGGTTTGCAGACACTGTTACTTACAACAAATAATATGATCACTGTCCATGTCTAGTTCGGATTCAGTTTTCAAGGGTACAAAAGTGCATTCGTTTCACCGTTCTCAACTATAATCTTATTAAAACCATATAATAAAAGAGGAGTTGGTGTGGCCCAGACAAGTCTGAGTGGAAATTTGTCAGAACAGATCAAACATGAGTTGTTATATTCATCTGGTGGCTGGGATAAATATATGGTACTTGCTTTGTTCTTTGGTTTTAAAACTATATTTAACCAGAATTTTATTTTACACCTAATTACCACTGGAATTGCGTGTTTAAAAAAAAAAAGAAAGAAAAAAATATTCAAAAACACATAAATCGCAAATGTGACATGAAGAAAATCTTCTGGTGGCAGTAGAATAATTAATTACTCCCACTTCTCTTCAGATTAGAGCCAGAAACTCTTAACCTTTACACTTACTGTGGAACGGTGGTTATAGCAACAAACACCGAGGCATGCAGAATGGCTACATATTTTAACCTTTAATATTTGAACTGCTTTGTAGATTTGAGATGAACATGATTTGCAATTTAAATTGGACGTTTTCTTCCCTTCTTTACAGGCTTCACTATCAAACCAGCCAGTAATTTGCTTCAAGGGAAGCCAGGGGGTAAGATGTTTTCCATATTTTCTTTAATGTTTCAGAAACTGAGAATTATTAGATTTTTTTCCTGTTGTGCACATTCCTGAAGGTTTCTTTTTGCCATCTTGGTAGATTATTTCATATCAAATTATCACTTCCATAGGTTCATAAGAAAGTCTGTTTTTTCCCCAAAGGTTGGTGAATGATGGGGGTGAATGATTATTGTTGTGCTAGAATGATATAGTGGTCGCTGTTAATCCAGTTCACCTCACAGCCTAGGGTGAAGGTGTGATTCATTTCCACAATAATACTTTGTTGCGTCAAGTATCCTTGATTAGACATGTCTAAACAGACACCTGGTGGATAGTCTTTGAGAGAGAAAAAACATCCTTTGGTACAGAAAGTAGGAGGACCTTCCTTGAAGCGCCTGAAAAGAAAGTTGCCTACCTCCATCTAGATTAGCAGGGTCAGTATTAGACTCTCCCCACCTCTGCTCGTTAGGCAAGTACATTTTAACAGCACAACTGGCTTTGTCTATCGGGGGCCTTTCTAATCACTACAAGAACTGATTCCACAGACAAAAGTGACTTTTTTGCTCTGTACACAAATACTGGCCCTGTGCACTCACACGGGGCCCTAAAAGTCCAAAGACAGGGTATGCCATCACCCCCTGCCTGCCAGGTTACTGGGTCAGGCGTGCAACTGGGGAGGCTTTGTTCTGGGGAGGGGCCTGGGGTTAGGGGATTTGGCAAACCTTAGGGAGTCCCCAAGTCTCCATGCTTGTTGTTGGCATGAAGACATGAAAGACCTGAAAAACTCTAATGGCACGCAAGCAGTGGGATTTTTTTTTTAATTGGAAAAAAAAAACAAGAAAAAAACCCCACCATGCTTGTTGAAGTGCAGTGAGATATCAGTGAAAACACCTGCTGATTAACCTGCTTGTGAGAGTGTGAAGCAGTGTCAAGTGACAGCAACTGAAGTTTCCTTTAATCACTGAAAAAGAATTGGTGATTATATCTTGGCTGGCACATTACATATTCAAATTGCTTTGCAGAATTCAAGCATGGACTCCCTCCCCCTACCGACAATATTCCCAGGGTCGGACGATTGGACACTAATGAATGAGATGCGGCCATTGCTCGCGTGGGGGGAGCCCAGATTAAGCTGTTACTGGGGGGAGGACGCTTGTGAATTTGGCAGTCTGGCATGAGACACACCAAGATAATATACAGTATGTCTATCTATATCGGAAGGTTACAGGATTAAAGATGTAATACTTCCTGTGGTGTGTGTTTGTTGGCTGAATCTTTTACAACAGCTCGCCCCTTCCCCCAGAACTCGCATAAGGTTCAATAGGTCATTTGTCCACTGACAACCGCCAACTGTTGAGCTTTATCGTAAAAACCACAATTGCTACTTTTTGATTCTTGCCCTCGCTGGCTTATGTCAAATTTCCTGTAAAGGGGGCACTTGTGTGGCCACAGAAACCATAAGAATTCCTCAAATCACAGTCCTGGCGTCACTCCAGGGTTTAGCGGTGCCGGGGGCCAGGGCGCCTATCAAGAAATAGCAAGCTGAGGTTTTCGGCAGCTTCTCTCCGTCTCTGCGGCATTTAGCCCTACTACTGGAAATAGTCCTGCCAGGCTTGTAATCATGCAACGCGAGGCATAGTATATGAGACCTTTGAATTTGACATTCAAGCTGAATATGTAACTTTGAAATGACAGCAGAATTACCACTTTTTATATTGACACATATTATTGTACATGATGAAAGGAAAATGACATGACTTCAAAAATGATACAAACCGTGAGCCCATATGCTGATCAATAAACAGCATATGGGGCAGAGGTGCACAGCAAAATCTGCTTTGAATTCACAGAGGGATTATGAAATGTATTGAGAACTGGTTTGAGTTCTCATGGCCTGGAATTTCACATCTTTGTGCTTATTTTCCTTACAGGGCTTTGGGAGAACTGCCTCTGTGGTTATAGATTTTCATTTTGTTGCAAAAAGATAGAAAAGATATAAAACAATACAGTTGAATGCCTGTTAATGGAAAAGCGTTTTCCCCCTTAATGGTTTTTCTGGGGCAGGGTGGGGGTGGGGGGGTGTTGGCATAAATGTTTTAAATTGAGCATATTTTAATATTATACAAACATAACTTGATCAGTTTTCAAATACTTATTTTATTCCTAAAATTACATAAACAAAACCCTAAGATACAAAAACAATTGCCCCCATGTAAAGTCCTGAATTAACTGTGATTAAAGACATGTTTTATAAACCTTAATCCCGTTTCACAAGCAACACCCAATGTAAGCTAACTCTTGAAAAAAGTCAAGCATAGAACAGTGATGTAATGGTCTTGGGTTGCTTTGCTGTGTCAGGACTTGAAAGATGTTTAATTAATGAAACCACAAATTCTGCTTTTTATAAAATGTTGATGGAAAACATCTGGCCATCAGCTAACATCCAGGACAATAAATTAAAGTACAAATTGGTTCAAAAGAAAAACATTCATGTTTTGGATTGGCTGAGGCAAAGTCCAGACTTAAATACGACGGAGGCCATGACAGCATCTTAATCACACTGTTTATGCTTGATGAATTAAGTTTGGTTTGGATAGCTTTTCCCTGCCCCCCCTTTTAATAAGTCAAATCATCACTATACAGTTGTGGTTTGTATCTACTTAGGTCATTTTTGCCTGTCAGTTTGATTATCTAAACCATGTAAATCTGGAAAACGAACAGAAACAAAAAATATATATACATATTTAAGGAGCCAAATACTTTTTCAGACATGTGAACATTATATTCAATCAGTCTTCATTTCTTTGATTGACTCATTCTGCTCTGTTGAACTTAGTTAACACTGTGCACAATACACTAGACAGCAATTTGAGATTTTATACTGTAGCATCAGGAAAACGGTTTGTGGGCATATTTTGTTGCTAGTAAACATGGACATTAAAGTAGAGATGTGTATGTTTTGCTCTGTCAGGTGTTAACGACAGTTTAATTCCACTCTCGCCTGATAAATGCTGAACTACAGTAGCCTGGGTAGTTGTTTTGGTTTATAGCCCTGTCTCTTTTTATGTGCACAGCTGTCACATAAAGGCAGCCTGTGTGTGTGAGGATGAGGGGAATGTGGAGGTCCTCTTAAAAGATATTCTCATGACGACTGTGTGTGAAGGCAGAGTTTCCCCTGGGCTCCTTTCCGCAGGCCCTGTTGATTATTGTGCCGTTTCACCCCGTGTCTTGGCTGAATCCTTGGGAGACATCAGGGCTTCCATCTCACACTTGGCTGCTCTGCCTCTCTACCCCAACTTCGCCTCGTGCTCGACCGAAAATAAGCTTTTGCTCTGTGCAAGTGTGTGTGTGTGTACGTGTGCATGCACACATCACTTTTTTTTGTTTTTTTCTGGACACTAATTAGAATAACAATAACTGGAATGCGGTTTGATGGTCGTTCTCTCCCAGTAGCACAGCAGTGAGAGGGAGAGCTGTCCCACGTGTTTCTGAAAGGGCACACGCCTTTCTATTGAGCCAGATGTGTTAAGCAAGGCAAATTGTCCGCATTCTCTCTTTGCCTAAGGCTCTCTGGAGTTTTTCTTTTTTTTTCTTCTTTTTTTGATCACACAGTATATTTTAGGATCAAGTCTTTTGGGAGTCCTGCTGCGAAAGATGACTTTTTGAGAGAATAGGGGTAGTGCTATTGTTTTCTTACACTACATGGATGAATAAAAAATATATATTTTTAAGCAGATCTTAAAACTAGATAAATGCAATGGGTGTATCGTAGTATATCACACAGGACAATGTGTCATAACTTTTTTTTTTTACTTAGCCACAGTGCAGGAACAGATTAGATGGTGAATCTTTTATTCACCATCTAATTGAACAACTTAAGAAATATATCTAATTTTCTGCTTTGTGACTTTATCAGTAACAAAGACATTTTTACCACTTTTAAATACTGTACAGTGGACTCAGCAATTGCGCACGCACACACACGCATACACACACACACACACACACACACACACACACACACACACACTGTTGTTCTTCGGGCCAATTTCTGTCCAGCATCCACTGTCTGACAGATGGCCCCACATTTAAAGTCAAGGTCCTGTGGCACCAGAACAAGGCCTAAATCGTCAACACTCCACGTCCGCACTTGACATTTAGCAAAATGCCCTTGTGTGTTGATATGCTGCATTTAGTTTAGCCAAGCGTAGGGTTGTGTATGCAGTTCAGCATCTTAAGGACCTTGATTTCATTCACGTCTCCAAAACTTTTGTGGTTTGTTTGGAGAAAATGCTACTTTGGCTGACGCCTCATGCTTTTAAGTCTCTGTAGCTGGCCTGTCATGAAGGATCTGAACTCACTGTAAAGTCGCTTCCTTTGTTTCTTTGAAAGAGTGGTAATTGTTTAAAAAAATAATCATTTTTTGACTCATCTTTATCACTTGGCGGATATTGTGGTCAAACAGATAACTAACTCATCAGAAAAGACACATGGAAAGGAAAAGTGGGTTAAACAGTGGAACAGGTGGCAGCACTCTAACAGCAGGGGAAAACAATCTCTGTGAAATGAGGTCTAATTAAGTTCTGAATCAATTCATTCATTTACACTAAATAACTCAGATTATTTATGTTAGTAAAAATACATATTTCAAAAATACTTGTATCTTACAATTTAATTGCAATTTATTCAACTGAAGACTAATCTTGGTTTTATGTTTAGGATAGTTGAATCTGAAAAAACAAAAAAACAAAAACAAAAAACGACTTACCTCAAATTAAACCAAAATAGCTATGAGCTAGTAGGTATTGATTAAAGTCACATAACCACATTTCCATTCAATAGGCTTTACACTGACCCACATCTTTTACACCACCTTTGGTGTTCAGTCTTAATTATTCAAGGATCATTTTATGAAACTAACTAATAACTAAAACCATATTAATAATTATATCAATAGAAAAAAAAAACACTTATTTCTGATAAGACTGCTGGCACATAAGTGCAGTCACACTCCATCTTGATGTGGAAGGCACCTTTGAGGAAGGATTGCATGGCAGTGTCAAGTGCAGAGAGACTGCAAGCATTTGTTTAGGTTGACAGATTAGACCCTTTTTGGAAAAAGACTGATTCTGCTTGGCATAACATGCAGTACCTTGGGGGTTGCTCGACAGTTGCCCATCCCCATATCGCTGCACTAATTCGCGTCAGTCCCAGCCACCCCCCTCTGCCTCTTTTTCCTGTATCTACCAACCCCCCTCAGTGAGGACACCCTCAAACATCACTATAGCATCATTCGATGCTCACTAAAAACAGGTTGAAAGTGGTTTGAAATGTGTTTGTTGTTTAAGCTGTGCTGCTGGCAAGGTTTAGGCCTGAAAACTTGTTACTAATTTATTTTTTACCAACATTGCCACCCTACCGTGACTGAAAGTGTCACTAAAGGTAGCGAAATGTTTGCCTCTGGTGATAAAAAGCAAACTTGCCCATTGAATGATGGATGGTAGCATCCATCATTTTAGTAATAATAGCAATGCCTAAATCAAGTCACTCCTCTCTCCACTGAACCCCACATTCCTAGAGGAGGAACTATTTAGAGCCATCCCTCATGCACTGGCTCCACGTAGTCACTGAGACCACCCCCATCTTTTCCATGCACATGCTCAAGCCCCCAATCCCTCCTTTTACCACCAAGCAAGACACAGCCACACGTCCCTGTCGTTCATGAATAATCCAGGCTGCCCGACAGGCCATTGCACTCAGCTTTGTGGGGGGAAAAGCTAGAACAAAAGACTGGCAGCTCACAGAGCAGCTTTGGCTGAGTAGGCTCAGATGAAAAGACAATAGTAACTAGTGTCAGTACAGGCAGGGGCAGGAGGAAAAGACTTTAGAGAAAATCACATATCGAGGCGGTAGTTCGCATCTCGTCTCATCTCAGCTCTGCCATGCCAAATACCAGAACTTTCATTCTTGCCTTCATCTGCAAAGCAAAGAGAGGCAGTGATAGACTCTTTTTTTGACCTTTCCCTGCAGATACTTGGCTTTATTTTAACAAAGCAAAGGGCAGGCCAAGTTTTATTGTTACATACATTATATTTTTCTCAAGACAAACAGTCTGACCTGCTCCTAAAGTCACAGAACTTTAACAAGAACAACAAAAATACTGGCCCTTGTCCTTGTTCAACTGCTGAGCCCCCCTGCCGGTTTTCTGTTCCAGTCCAGTTCACACCTTATAACAGCTTGAAAGTATTTGACATCTCAAAACACACAGGGCCTGGATTAGCAGATGTGGTTGGACTGGAGCCACAGAGGCAGTTATTGTATTAGGCTGTGCTCTGTTTGGGGGCGGGGGGGTGCACTGAAAACGGGTCGTCATCTGGTAGCTCTAACTGTAACTGTCCAACAGCTACCCGTAATTCTTCCCCTTATAATGAGGGGATTTACTGTGCATGAGTCTCACTGTGTCACTAATAATGACCTGATGGATTTTATTGAACTGACACAAGTTAGCAGAATTATCTGATTAGAATAAAATGGACTTAAGCTTCCTTCAGAGTAATGATTATCAGACTTAATGTCTCAGGGATCATAATTTGAAACTTGTAATGCATAGGTAAAATAATTAATTTGCTTTCTTTCTAAGCTAGTTAGGTTTGTAACTCATGATACACAATATTTGCTTTATTGGACAAGAGATTAAAAGTACTATTTAAAAAGACAAGGAAAGTAATGGAAATGGAAAACAGTTGGACAAAGCTGCAAACAGTTTTGTTAAAAAAAATCTGCAACTAAAGTTTTAGTTCTCCGAAGACTGCAGGTTTTCAGTAAAACTCCATGTAATGTGGCCCTAACACAAAACAAGCAGGCTTGAAATAACATTTAGTTTCGCTACAAATGGAGTAGTGGTTTCACAGATCACAAACTATGTTTAAAAGACTATTTCGTCAGTGTAAAAGTATCCAGTCCAAGTTTCACCAGTATAAATATTTAGATTTTTCAAGTGATGGTCGTTGGACTGAATTTATGTGGCACTTGTCTAGAAGTACAGATGACTCAAAGCATTTTATTCTAAAGCCACATTCATCCAATCACACTTACAAACACGTGTGAATTCATAAACCAGTGCGCAGATTGGTGGGCATCTTGGAGTCACGCGTCTTGCCCAGGAGCACGTCAATGTTTGGCAAGAGCAAACTGGAACCGAACCAAAGGTTTGGATTGCAAGATGACTACCACTTACTCACAGCTGCCCCAAAGATAAGAAAATGAAGCAGAAAATCATATGTCCACTTCAGTGTTCTGACTGAGAGCCAAAAGAGATGTGAAATATTATCTTATTGTGTCACCCAGTCATGTTGACAGCAAATGGAAAAGGCTGAGACACTTCCTCTGGGTGAGAAATGCTGTGAACAGACACGGGCTGGAACGTCACTGCAAGGGTAGTGACACTTTCAAAAAACTGTTTTTTAAAAGAGCAGAAAAAAAATCTAAGGGTTTTAAAATCATAACTTTTACAAACATTGTTACGCCTAAATCATTGCAGTTTTAGGGTACCAGATTGTCTTGTTTTTAACGTGAATGCAGTACAACACCCAACAGCTTGAATAAAACCCAATGTGTTGACAATGCACTAAAAGAATCGCATGCAGTTATGTAGAACTGTGTAACCAGAGCTCCTTTCCATGGCATGTAAGCACACGTTTCCCCAGTTCTTGACCTGGGAGTGTTAGAGTTCCATTTCTCTTTCAGCTTTTAGCAGCAACTTATTAGCTGCACGTGAAGTTTTGTTAACGTGATAAAAATATTGTGTGTGCTTTGTTTTTGACCAGTTTTTTAAGAGTTTACTTAGTCATTGATGACTGGATGTGGCTTTTCCACAGAGTCTGACTGACACCGGCCTCTGTGTTGACATTTAACCTCAGCCATAAGCTAGATGTTTGACCTCACCCCTGCATGTGACCTGTGACACTATGAGGCTTGCCCTGCTGAAAAACAAAAACTGCAACACACAAATACACTGACAAGCCTTGGGGGAATCTGGCCAAAGTTTCACATGGAAATGCCCATAACTGTGTCTTTATGCAAATCTTCACCTTCTACTTGACTCGCAGGGAAACAAGCATGTTTTCGTCAAACGTGATTAATAGTCAGCGTTAATGGCTGGGTGCGGAGATACCTTGGCTTTGATGATGAGTATATTCCACTGAGATCATTGTTGTAATTCTTTGAAGCTGGTGATGTCACAGCATTTTTATTTTTTTTTGCAGAGTTCACTTTACTTGTTAAAAGTATACTATACTGCAGAGCATTATAATCCTAGATATGTTATCTAATGACAGTCAAAGAACTTACTTTGGGTAGTGAGACTTCTTTTTGCTGCTCTCTTTCTTTAAAGAAACACATATTTTGTACAACAAAGATTAGATTATATGATGACTATATAAACTTTGAGTAGAAATAAGGTTTTGCTGCTCAGTGGTATAAAAACATAAAAATAAGCAAAAAATGAATTGGATATTATCCCTTTTATTTGAAAAAGAAAGCAGTAGTTATTCCTTGTTGTTGCAGAAGTAATGAAACATTGATAATTATGCATTATCTGTTAGATTTATTGTTATTTTTATTGCAATATAAACAGAGACAAGAGAGAACACAGTACATCACATTTGTGAATGTGTGAAGTGACTTTAACTAAAATAAAATGGGCATAAAAAGCCAATACCACAAAACTGAACTTACCTCAACACCATCAATTATTAGTGAAACCATATTGCTCATCACAAGATGCAAATTAAATCAGGAGGTCTGATCATGATTTTGAATAGTGATAACTGATGGCACCCAAATCTAATCAGTAAGTATTTGGATACCTTTAGGTTTTGATTGAACAAAAGAAATGACAGGAGTTGAACAAACTGATTAGATTTTCTTTTAGACGTGGTACTCTGTGGTGCCATCAGCACTCAGTCCCTTACTTGCAGTAGACAGATGACTTCAGTTTGTTGACTAGAATAGAAGTCGTCAAGGGAAACTTGAACTAAGTTTCATTAGGAATCTTTGGTGTCTTAAAACAACTCTTAACAATTCAATTCAAAAGAGATGGAGCTGTAGTAGTACAAGGCAGTAGAAATACATTTTGCTATGTTTGTTCCAAACATGGCCAAGTTTTTTTTAAAAATTTTTTTATTTAAAGACATTGTACTAAGCTATCTGGCTACAAGCCAACAAATCAAGCAATTACTCCATGACTTATGGTTCATGGTTCATAGGAACAGAGGCTTCTCTGACTGGCCTCACTGTGGATTCATAGCACTTTCGGGATGCGCTTGTGATCCCGTGATTAGCCGGAACGGCTCTACTTGTGGGCGTCGGGGACTGCTGGGAACTAATGGGTTAAATGACATATGGTTATGAAGCTTGGGAAGGAAGCTGTGAATAAAGTGGGGGTGACCTCTGAACAGTCTGACCCGAGTGACATTGATTAGAATTAGAATGTGAAGTGTGTACGGTGGCATGGATCGGGGTGACAGGCAGATCTAATGCATGGCTGCAGGGGAACTCGTACTGCTGGCATCAACTGAAAGAGGGGATGTGGTGGCATTATTACGATGCTAAACATTTCATCTTATCAGAGACCTTTTGTTCAGATTAAATCTTGCATTTATTAAATAAAAAAAAATAAATACAAGAGATGCACTGTTGAACCTGTGTTATTAGGAAACTCTGTTAGTGGCTCTTTACATGAAAGATCCAGGAAGGCTCGACTCCCTGCTCATATTTTTTGCTTGTTTTGGCCGATCGTTCCTAGTTAGTGCGTTGTGTTTAACCGCATCCTGTTAACAGCCAGACATAAATGGGTCAAAATTAATGGTCAGCTGTGTCTCAAGTGTCCTCGGCCTGGCGGGCCGCTTTGCGTGCTGTATTGACTTGGGTGGACTTGTGCGCATGAGGGGAAGCTAGAGGCGGATGGGGGTAGGGTGAATGGCATGCGTTGGGTTTTAGAAAAGAAGGAGGAGGGGTGTCGAGGAGACATGCTGTTCATTGGCTTCATGTTGCAAAGAAAAAAAATGCTTATGGCTTTGCTGCATGACTGGGCATTTGTGACAGCTAAAGTCCTGCCTGTCACATCTGCTGGGAGCAGTGTGCTGTCAGGCACAAGACTGGTAATCAATCACTTATGGGGTGTGGCTAAAGAAGCAGTTTCAATGAAACAAATTCAGGCTTTGGTTGAAGTTTTTCCATAAATAAATGGAAGATTTAAAAAAAAAAAAAAGCCATAACTGAATCTAGGACATTTTATTGACAGAAGTTGTAACCTGCCCATTTTCAAACTGATAAACTGAGATACGGCTTCAGGGAAATGCAGAGGGAAGTAACTACCCGACGAGGTTTTAAAGGATGTTACCTGTAGGTTAATGACTTTCTATGTTGAACTATCCTTTTAGTGGAAATGGGTTTTTGGGTCATTTTATGTAACAGATTTCTAACGGAGGTAGATTTTACGCCATTGGCTTGTTTGCTAAGAAGAAGCAATGGGCAGACTCTTACACGAGAGGCTAGAACCTGAGTAAAAGAGTTGTCACTTTTGTTTTATGTTATGTTGTGGCTATCATACTGGATCTCCTTATGACTGGCTGCAGGTCATCTTCTTTGACCTGGGAGGCGCCTTACAGCTCTAATGACTGGCCAGCCTGGCAGATTATTTAGGTCACATTTATTGGATGGAGCAGCATAACAAACCAGGGACTGTCCTGAGTAGTAAAAAAAAAAAAAAAAAGATTTTTTTGTTGTTTTGGTCTTTCCAGCATTTCTGAAATTACACTGAATTTGTTCAGGCTGTGTTTAGGAGAAGTAAAATAATCCTATTACATAACGCGCTGCTCAAAATAGCAATGACAGCAGATAAATGCAATCCTGTCAGCGAACACACAAAACTGCTAAAGGTTAAATATTACCTCAGTGTTACGGTTTGCACAGCTAGTGTAATGATTAGTCTTTCGTCTAATATGCAGTACATTGAAAAAATATGCATATACCATTACATTGTGTCAGATTTCCGACACAAAAGTTTATGAACAATATCTGCATTTTTTGTGATAGGCTACTACAATGAAAATGTATAAAGTTAAAGGAAAATAGTAAATGCTTTTTAACTGATTTTACAAATGCATGGAAAACTAATCCAGATAAAAGTGGAATGGTTTAAATTAATGACCTAGTCAAAGTCCAGATGTTGAATATTTCTATTCAAACATGAACTCATTTTCCATGCTAAACTTAAGCTATATCAGATAAAAGGATGGGCAAAACAGAAATGTTAAAACTATATTTTATTTTGCTTTGTGTACATCTGTCACATAAATTCACACACAAAAATAAAACAATGAAAAATAAATAAATCATGCCGTCATTTGCAATGAAGCATTACAAAGTCGTGGAAATTCAATAGTTTTGCAGGGGACTACAAAGATATTTTAGCTTTTAAAAATTTTCCTAACAGTTTTACACTCATATTTCTTCTGTTTTTATCTTTGGCAGTACATAAAGATCCCAGCACCGACCACTGAATCTCCAGATGGGTTCAGAGTCTTCTCATTTTACCTTTCCAGTGACAGCAAAGACAAGCCTCAGTCCAGCTTTGACTGCATTCACCAGTTTATCTCAGGGTGAGCAGCACACAGAACTTTTTCCACTGTCGACCACAAATGGAATTTAAAGTAAATGTGGTGTCAGGCTGCAACCGCGGGGCTTGACCAAACACTGGCCCTCTCTCTTCAACCTCACAACAATGGACAAAATGCCTGCCGGACCACATTCAGCTTTAATAATAACCTGAGGGCTGTCAAGCCACATCGGACCTCAAAGGTGTGACCGTTGACAACAGAGAAGCAGCATTTGTGGCTTCACAGAGTCAATGGACTTCTTCAGAGATTACATCTGCACCAGAGTTTTAGCCTCTAGAAATTAGAACCCCTTGCTGTAGAGGTCAGAAGAGGTCAATTTGCTTCATGTGGTTCATAGAACTTGTTGTGTTTCACAAGAAGTTAGTGTGCACTCAAGCAGTCCAAGAATTATGTCACTGGATTTAATTGTAAAACTAAAATACTACCAAATATATGAGCACATCATTTCTTTTGCTGCTTTAGACAAATGTAATGTTGGCTAAGCTACAGGACTCAACTTGTTTTTTTTTCTATGTACAGGGAGGGCAGGGATCACTTGGAGAGTCAGGGGAGCATTCAAGACAAGATCACTGTTTGTGCCACAGACGACTCTTACCAGACCACACGCGAGCGCATGTCACAGGTGGAGAAGGACATCTGGAGCCGCACAGCGATTGAGATCAAGCCAGGACCAAGTAAGTTTTGGAATTAAGAGTTTCAAAGTTCTCTTACATGTTCTAGTGTTACAGGGGTAGTTCAGAATTTACATTTTTTGAAGTGAGGCTATATTAAAAGGTACTAAGCAGGTAATATCTCACCAGTAGAAGATAATTGTCTTAAGGTCTTCCTTTGGACAAATTCAGAATCTCTTTAATGACTGACTTTTATGGTCTAAAGATGACTAAAAATCTCAAGACTATCATAGTAAGTTTATGTGAATGTAATTTTATCAAGATTTATAATCTTAGCATGTTTGTATTGGATGATTATTTGTCATTCTATTTAAAGACCTGGCTTCAGGTATTTAGAAGTATCCTTTTAAAGCATATTTTGGTTAATACAGATAACTTGAAACATATTACTGCTTCTAAGTCATTACTTGTCACCAATTTCCCTTGCCAGTAATATTCATTTTAAGTGACAGATATCTCGTACTTGCTCTAAGAGGTTTGTTTACAATTATTTATGCAAATGAATAATTTGCATGAAAAATCTGGCTAGATATTTGTCTGAAATCTAACCAGTCCAATTTATTCTGGCATTTTTACCATTTTCCAACTCAGATTTTTTGATTAAAAACAAAATTTGCTAAAAAGACGGAGGCCTCTCAATAATAAAGGCTTAAAATATGTAATTGCACTCATGGAAAGTTTATTGTTTTTGTTTAACATTTAAAGGTGTTGAAAAAATCTGTGTCTAGCTGTTGCATTTTGTCACATGTAAATATATTTCTAGTAGCTGAATTTACTTGATGAATGATGGGGCAAATTTCAAAAATTCCTACTAAGAATTATGCAGGAATACGGTTTCCCATTTTACTCAAACATGTCTTCTCCTGCACATCGGGAGATTCATTTAAATGGGTTATGGCTCTCAGTATGAGCCACATGGCAGGGAAGAGTGCACAGTTGTTTTGTGGTCACGTTCCGTCTTTTTATGGTACAGTAATGCTATACTTCTCAGAAAAAATGCCTATACACTAAGTCACAATTATATGCTGCAGTAAAGAAGAGAAGAAGAAAAAAAAAGTTGACCATTTAGATAATAGTGTATGATTTTAATGCTTGGAAAAGAAGACCTGGCAACTACGTTGAAGACTTTGTAAGCACCTGGTGCTAAAATAAGTTAAAAAAAAAAGAAAGAAAGAGAGAGAGAAAAAAAAACATTGAAAGCTATCCCCAGTAATATTACCACATGGCTAACAGATGCTAAGCTTATTGTTTGGCTAGTTCTCAGAAACACTTCCACAGTACGGTAAAGTTTCAAAGCAGTACAAACAATTATGACACAAAAATGCCCCTCGAGCAGTTCTAGTTTAAACTTCTGAAGGGATGTCTCTAGTTGCTGCTTGTTTGAAATGTTGCACTGCAGGTTGTTTTAGTCAGAGCTGAATAGCTCCATTACTTGGTTTAAGGTAAGTGTTAACCATGCGGTCTTTTAGAAACCTTCAATTCCGAGCAGCGCCTTGCAAAGGTATTCATACATCCTGGAGCGTTTGAGCATTTTTTGCATTGTAACCAAAAACTATAATGTTGTTTATGGGGATTTTATGAACAGAACAGCTGTACTGAATTTAAATTAAGCAGTGGATGAATTTTTAAATTTAAATAGTTGACTTAGAAGGCAAGAAAATTTTTAGTGTAAAAATTAAAAAAAATAAAGTTTCAGGAGTACAAATGCTTTTGCACGACCCTGTATATTTCCAATTGTTTGAGACAATAACACCTCCAGGATATGTAAATAACAAAGCCAAGTATCAACCAAGCTCTCTCTGTTGACACAGTGTTAGTCTTTGACCTTTAATAACCTTCAAACCAATGTATGGCTTAGGATTGTAATGAGATTACGGTCGGCAGACATCCACAAGAAGTGACCTGGATCCAGTTGAATTAGTTCTGTAACATGAAGAAAACCTTCTCTGAGTTAATTGCTTTAGTTTCCCCACCGTACCTGTTTACTTAGGAGAAGCCCATTCTACTATCTCATCATTACACTGGTGCAGCCTCTACACACATAAAAAAAAAAAAAAAGAAAATGCATGAGCTCGGCATTGAGCTCTGTGTATTAATGCATGTAAACTGCTTTTTCAGACTGGCATGTAAATTCAGTCTTATCTGTTGCACCTGCATAAAGCTGATTCCATTAAAACAGAAGAGATAAAATGACAAAAATGTATTGTCTGCCTGTCATGTGTGGGCTTGACTTATACAATTGGGGCATAATTTGTATATCTACCCTCAGGACAGGATTGGGAATGATAAGACAGCCTTGTTTTCTCAGGATACTTTCACTGCCTGCGTCCTGTTATCAAATGAGTTGAAAGCATGTTCCTCTTTAGTTGAGCGCAGTATTTAGCCAAATCAAACAACTTGAGATTATTGGTGTAATACCCACTACCTCTAATTAACTTGATCTCTTTAAAAACTCTTTATCTACTTTATTAATAGGTAAGTGTGTGAAGGTGCAAAGGAAACAGGGCCTAGCCTCCAGCTCTGACAGCGGTAACAAGCACTCCCCCAGCAACAAGAGGCCCCTGCTCCCCAGCCCGGTGGCACATCGGCCCTTAAGGGATCGCATCATTCATCTCCTGGCCCTAAAGCCCTACAGGAAGCCTGACATGCTACTATGGCTAGAGAGGGAGAGGGCCAGCCCAAAGGACAAGGCTGATCTGACCTATGTACTAGAGGAGGTAGGAGACTGGTGGATTAATATATTGCAATTAGAAATAAAAAATAAAATAAAATATCTTAGACAATGAGTAAATCTAACTGCCTTTGGGATCTGGTATAACACTGAAAAATTAAACATTATATATAAGAATTGTATAAATCTACCCATGCCTGGTCATCAATTGTGCAAATAAAAATAATCCGATACCATTAGGTCTATGTCAGGCATATTTCCTGTGTTCACATTGTTTGAGGGTCCCAATGCAATCATCAGTTGGAGACTGTGCAGGCAGTGGCAACAGTAATTAGGGTTGTGCTTTAATTATCTTTTAATTATCTTTTAATGAGAAGATAGTGTTTTTGACAGAAGGGTTGGGATGACACAGGCTGGGATCCAAGTCATCGCAGAAACTGTTGGTTGCTTTGGGTATGTTTGTGTTAGAGGGGTTAGTTTGTATACAAGTGATAAAAATAGTGCAACAGTGCTGTGTCAGAGGTTACAAGTACAGCTAGACTTGTTTCCTTTTACACTACTTTCTGTCCTATAACAGGAATGTTGGTTTTCCAGGTTGGTAAGCTGAATTCTAAGGATAGCAGCTATTCTCTGAAGGATGAGCTGTACAAACTTGTCCAAAGAGACTGGCCTGGATATCTGGAAGAGGAAAAGCAACTTATCCACAGGCTTCTCATCAGGTGGGAATTCATTTAGGCCAAATATGAAAATTTAGCAAAAGACAAGACGATATTTAAATGTTATTATTATTATTATTATTATTATTATTATTATTATTATTATTATTCATTGTTACAGTGTTTGTAAATATTTTCACTTTTTATACTTTGCACATAAATTGCAAACTGTTTAGCTTAGCATAAAGGTGTGAGACGGTGTTCAACAGCAAATATGGCTTTACTTTTAATGCACTACAAAACTTGTTTAGCCTCTTGTGTAGATCAAGCAGAAACAGTCTAATATGGTCATTGCTTATTGAGCTATTGTGCCGAGCACTATTGGTGTCAGTCTGCTTTGATATTTGTTTTTCTAATGCTGCTTCTAAATGACAACTCCTTTGCTCAGAAGAATCTTTTAATCGAGACATCAAAGCAATGGAAAATTTTTCATGCTCTGTGCTGCCAAGTGGCAAGACTTGCGAGGCTAAGCAGTTAAGGAGTGATCTTTAAGTGCCTGCCAGAAAACATGGAAGCCATGTGCTCCAGTGCCATTTTGGAAAAAGCACAACTCCCACTAGAATCTTGCAGCACTCCTGCTGAGTGTAAAAGCTTTGCAGTTGTATTCATTCGAATATTTTGCCAACAACAATAAAGCTGTGGTTTGAATAAACCTGGGAGCATCTTCTCTGCAGTCAGTTTATCTGATAAGTTACTTGTTCAAAGCATTCTAAGAACTGTTGGTTATTGCTACTTAGTGGCTAGGAGCTCCACTATTACTGTCACTATTAATAAGAGGGCAAGAATTCACTGCAGCAAGTGACTTTTGGTAATGGCATCTGTTCAAGGAAGGAGCTGAAGGAAGCAGATTACCAGGAAAAAAAAAAGGCTTTGGCCAAAAAGAGGTTAAATATGCAGCTATTGTTTCTCATACGAGTCTGTGTTTAGTCTCTGTGGACAGCTCCTGTGTGTTATTTTACAAAATCACAGTTCCATAACTTCTGTAATTATTTCTTCTGTGGAAAGACTTCCACATCTATCTTTTCCTAGCTGTAATTGCTCATCCCATTGCACAAAAATCTACAATTCTGTGTTCTTCCTGTTTCGCTTTATGGGCCATTTACCTTAAAGTTAGTCTAAGTAAAGGTACTGTGTTCTAAATGTCTTCACAGAAAACTTCAGCCACTGCACAACAACCAATCGAGGAGTCCCCAGTCCATCCATTCATTGCACAAAACTCTTGGGGATTCTCCCTTACGGCTCAGTCCTGCCAAAAATATCTCAGTGGTAAATATTCATGTTGCAAGATTTGTCTTGTTTTTATTTCCTAATTTTCTTATGACTAAAAATGAGGCATTACCCTCTTAATTCAATGTACAAACAAAATGCATTAGCAAAACTAACTCAAATAGCTCTTACTGGAATCATACGTACAATAGGAAATAAAATTACATGGTTAGTTATTTCCCAGAACCAGGAAATGAATAGATAAGTGATGTTATGTTCTGTTTTATGGAAATGTCTGGATACACAACTAGTCTTCATAGACAAAGAGAAGTATATATTTTAAATCTATAAAACTTTGCATCCATTGCAGGACCAAAGATAAAAGGTGACAAGAGTTTTCATCTCCTCTCTGTTTTGATTTAAATTTTTTGTGTCTCAACAATGATAAAGTTAAAAAAAAAAAAAACAACAAAAAAATTCCAGAAGTAGTTCAAATTCTTTAAACCTGTTTTTGTTTATTTAGTCATATTCACTTATTTGCATATTATTTGTACAGTGGATTTATGTCCTAAAAACTGCTTAATAAATAGGTTTCTAATTGGAATATCAAAACAATCTATAAAAATAATAATATTGGTCACTTAGAGAATATGATTAAAAATTAAACAACCAATATGCCTCAGATATTGATTGTCTTGGACATCCAGACATCAAAGTCAATCATGTAAATTGAATTTACCTCTTCTTATTTGACATGGACTTTTCTCATCGTTTTTTTCTGTATTCGGTATTTCTTCTAAGCTCACTGTTACTATTTTTGAATGGTATGTTCATTCCCCAAAGTGAATTCAACACTATCTGAAGAATTACTAATTTATCCACAATACTGTAAAAACCCTCTTCGAAATTTTCTAGTAATATTTAATTTGTTTTCTTTCCCCTTTGTTCTAGAAACGGTCACTGGTTTTGGACGCTTCCAGCATCCAAACCCCCAAAAAACAAAGGCTATCGGAACACTGTCTGCCCTTGCAGTCGCCATCTCATGCAGACTGTGGCACCAATGGGGCTCGTAACTCCTCCAGTCATGGAAACTCTTGTGCGGCGACAAAAACAGAGTTCGACATAACCAATAATCATCTTCAGGGAAACCCAGTCGGTTTGTACTCGCCACACAAGCTCAGCATGCCGTGTGCTATTTCCAAACTAGAGAAGACGGAACCGGCTCCCACTTTACCCAGTCCCAAGCCTCGACACAATGGCACCTCTATATGCACTGAACAGCAGCTCGCCAATGGCCAGCACAAAAAGAAAAGGTCCAAGAAACACAAAGACAAGGAGCGAGATCGCTTAAAGCCAAACTGGATTGAGACTAGTCCAGACATGAAGCAGAACCAAGAAAATGTTAAAGGTGAATGCCAAAGTTTTATCAGGTCATAATTTGTTCTGTTCTGCTGTTAAGATACAGTAAGGACAAGGTTGCGCAAGAAGGCCGTTTAAAGAAACAATAAACTTTCCAAGATTTGAGTTACAAGATTTTTTTTTTTTTTGTAGAATTAATAGAGGAGCATTTAATAGAATTTGATCTAAGACAGCAGTAAGAACAGTGACTCTGTTGTCTGTTGATGATTGACTGTGTAACAGCTGGGTGACCTATGGCCGAGCTAGTCAGCAGGCAGATTTACCTCCTGCTTTGCTCTGTTGACGTAACTGCTCGCCTTGGATCGGATCAGTTATCAGACACCATTAAATAATTTATCTCGATATGACAGACTTGTTGCCAGATTATATACTGAAATTAATCTTTCTCATGAATGTGTCTTTTAAACAGCTACAGACCACGAGCGAGACAAAACACCTGTCAACCGAGCCTCAACTGAAGAACTGCCCGACTATTTCATGTAAGGTTTTTAAAAAATTTTATATTAACCTTTTTATAATGAGTAAAACATAGCCAACTTTCTTTACAAGAGTTGTCGATTCAACATTTTACAGCGTAGTTTTGAATTTCTGCCTTAACCTACTGCTCAAAGGAAAAACCAAAGTTTCCCTTAACAGTACGGTTCTGCTTCAACTCATTCAGATAAACAGAGGAAGATTATATAAATACGGTGTCACAAAGCTTCACTGAAAATAACTCACAAAAACAAAAGATCTTATGTCCTACATTTATACATCTGCTCAACACACCATGCTCTGATCTAGTTCTTGCAGAGCCATCTAGTGGGCGGATTTGGTACATACTCGGTTTCCAGAGATTAAGACGTGTTTCCATTTGCTTTTCAGAAAATACAGCACTGTAACAACACTGGAGCAGCGGCAACTGTACCACAACGACTTTTGTGCCGAGTACGATGAATATAGAGCTCTTCATGACAGAATTGGGGCCATCACGGAGATGTTTGTTCAGTTGGGCTCAAAGATCAACACTCTCACACCGGGAACACAAGAATACAAGGTACTTTTTGTAATGGGAGCCTGCTGGAATTGCTTCATTTAGGGAAATACCAAAGAGAAAGTGCAGCATGTACAGGGCAGTAACCACTCTCTTTTTGTATTTTTTCAGCTTATGGAGGACCAAATACTACAAAAATATCGAAAATATAAGAAAGTAAGATATTTTTCAAATGTTTATTAGCTTAATCACTTATTTTGCAATGTCCTGACTTTGATGAATGCCATATTTGTCATACTTGCATAGGTAAATTTAACAAAAACAAAAATTCTTACAATGATTAAGAACTTTTTTGTGGATTTAATGGGAAACATCCATCAATAAAAGTTTAACACAAACTCTTTTCCCTTTCTGTTTTGTTTTATTTTTTTGTAGAAGTTTCCTGGATACCGGGAAGAAAAGAAACGGTGCGAGTACCTCCACAAAAAATTGTCGCATATCAAAGGCCTGATCGCCGAATATGACCGGACACAGGGATTAGTTTCCTAGTGACTGCACACTACCCACACTTGGTTGCAACAAAAGTGGACCAAAAGACTCAAGGTGGACCCAAAGACTGCCCAGCCAGGTCCCAGAGATGCTGAGACACTTTACTTTCCTCCACAATGTCAGTGGAATGGAGGGTGTAAGGTGCTCTGTCAAAAGTGGGCCGTGACCGCCTACTCGTGATCAGATGTTACCCTTTAAAGCTCTGTTTTTTCAGCTCTATTTATGGCTGGAAGAGCTGGTTTCAGTTCTGCTGTAAAACACGACAAGTAAAAAGGAGAGGCCAACAGATGTGATCCTTCCTACCTAACTAACATAATTTGTAATTATATTTTTAAACTGGTTGAAACTTTAAAGTGTCGATTTGTAAGTAACTAAGTGATGGTACAATCAAACTTAGGGGTATAAAGAAAAATTCCACTGAGGTGTTTATATTTAAATACAAAAATTGTTTGTGGATTTTAAGATAGAAAATATATTTAGGATTATAAATTATTAATTTAGTACAATAATAAGAAACATGCTGGCAGCAATTACATCGTGCTAGTTATAAGTGCACTGTAAGGCTTTTTAAATTGGATTAAAATGGCAAAATAAACATTTGTAGAACTCAGCTTGATTAAAATTTGTCATTCATCCAAAAACCTGCAGAACTGAGACCTGATCTAATATTGATCACTAAAGTAGGATATACGGAGTGGCTGCAGAGCCAAAGGTTGAAACGTGTCTATGAACTACAATCAAAATGAATTTTATGCCTGCTAATGTTCCGTCTCATTTCTCAGAAATGCCAAAAAATACTCATAGCGGGGAATTATTGAAAACGTTAACTTTGTCTTGGTAACGAATGAAGCTTTTGCCATGAAATTCGCCTGGACTTCAGTAATGACCCACATACAAAGAATGGAAGACAAATAAGTCCTTAAATTATATGTAATAAAGCAGAATAGCACTTCCATTTGTTATATGAAGTCTAATTGTCTCGGTATGAAAAACAAATGTTCCACATAATGATTTTACCACCTTGAAACTTCACTGTTTGTTTGCTGTTTTTTAAGGTGATTGCAGTACAATTTCTCCTCCAAACTTGGTGTAATGACATTCAAAGAGTGAAGCTTTGGTCTCATCTCCCCCAAATTCTCCTTGTGTTGTGTTTGGTCTGTCCAAATGTACTGCAGCAAGTTTAAAAGGTCTTAAAAGTGTGTTTTTCAGCAATGGAGTTTTGTGCAGTAATTCTTATAGAAGTCAGGGCAGATAAGTGCATTACTTACCGTTTCCATGGAAAACTGTTCCTTATGGCCTTTGGACAATTCTCCTGATTGTTGATTTACTCTTGGTAATCTTAAAGAGAGCACGTGGGTATGGTGGGCTTATGGTTAAATGTTATTTCTGCCTCTAGATTATGGCCCAAATGGTGCCCACTGTGGCATTCAGAAGTATACAAATGTCTGTAACCGCTGTCATCAATATGTTTTGCAATAGTTTTTACCCATCATAGCATGCTTCTTGGTAATGAAAAACATTTTAGCAGGGCCAATGTCAGGATTATGGTATTAGTGATATTTCCACTGATAAAGCAGTATTTTTCTCTGCTTTTCATGCATTTATGTACTTAATTTTCTTCAAGTGATATTTTTAATGTCATTCCATTTCACATAACTTATTCAGGGACTTGCATAATTCATTTCTTTGTATGTGTGGGTCACTTGGGTGGAGACGAACATATGGCGTAACTCATGGTTCATGTCAAAAAGCAGATTAAAGCTATGTTGATGAAGATCATATTGGTTCCACAATAATAGTTCCACTGTATATTTGCTGGATTTCACATAGTACTGTGCACTTTTAGAGTCAGTTTCACAAATGTAGCCTATAGTGCCATGAACTGCCTTTTAATATGAAATGATTACCAACATACTCGTCTCTCAAGTCTTCTGACCACAGCTTTACTTCTATAGAAATAATGCTGTTCACACTGTAGATGGATGATCGTTTTATTGTGTAATTTTACTGCTGTTAAAGCCCTGACTTAAGTTTAATAGAAGGTTTGGCTAAAAACAATGCATTGTTATATTCTATGAGTGTTACATTAAGGTGTTATTCAGACAAATGTGACTAAAGTGTGTAATTTAAGGATTTGCAAGAGATTGGTCCTGTGGGTTTTTTATGCCCAAATTGCTTGGTTTAAGTTGGTTGTAAGGACTAGCGAGAACACAAAACGGATCCACATAAAGATTTTAGACCATCTGATATAAATCAGTGTGCATCTAATCGGTCACAACCTGTACTTTTAATTTTACCTGAATAAGCCCTGGTTCTGATGTAGAAACTGGAATATTTGTAGTTTTCTCTAAGCATTTGCATCATAGTAGCCGTACTCACACCTATTGTCTTAAAAATGACTTGTAATGGATGAATGAAGTTAACACTCTCCTTGACATGCACTGTATGTCAGACATTTCCAACTCTCCTAGTTGCCCATGTTGCCAAATGCTCCTGGTTTATCCTGCAAAAATCAGTGTTCTCAAATCATTTCTATGAATGGCTTTTAGTCCAATTGTACTTTTGGTTACTGGTTATTTGTTGTGTTGAAGTTGTCTGATTTCTGTTTGTGCCATGTGCTTGTATCTTAATTTTTTTTCTTCCATCATTTGTTGTCTTCTTGTCTGTGCGATAATCACAAACTGTACAGGAGTTCCTACTACCATCCAGCTCTGTCAAGAGATTCAAAAACACAGAATACCTGCAGGAATCTATGTAATTTGCTCCTGATGATTTCTTTGTGCAGCAACTCTATTGCCAAAAGTTTAGTTTAGATGTTTTAATTTTTCAGTCAAACAGACATTTTTAAATGTGGTACTCTGATGCGCTTAAAGGATTCGAGTAAAAATAGTTATTCTGTTTGAGCACATATGAAATAACAAAAAAAAAAGTATTGGCACTGATGACTGGAGGAAAAACTGTAATCCCATAAAGTGTAAACCAGCTTCAAATGCTGAAAATCATAAAAAAATAAACAGGTATATAAAAAATGCATAAGCACAATTTAAGAGCATATCCAAAATTTATTGGGATTTGGCAGTGTTCTACTTAAAGGTTGAGATTTGAACATGGTTAGAGCAACAATGAGACTCTTCAAACCATAGTTTGCTGAAAGCAATACATTTTAAAACAATTTTCTTTCAGAAGCTAACAAATATGTACCTCTAACATAGTACAAGTAATATTACACGAGGGAAAAAAAAAACTGTAAACCTGTGACAGTATCACCAGGACATGTGTACCATTTGTGAAAAAAAAAAAAAAATTCTATGTATCTTTTTCTTATTTACCTGTTGCAGGAGCTAACTACTGAAGGTGCCTTTTCACTCAGAGAGCAGGCAGATTCATCATACAGTTATTGTCCTATGGGGGAAAGAAAAACTGCCAGCAGTAATTTCAAATCTTTAGCTTGACACTGTTGCCACTTTTTAAAAGTGCTTTGTTCCATTTTTACATAATCTCAAAAGATGCCTCTTTAAATGCACAAACGCATATTTAATACATTAGATCAAAGTTATCCAGTAATACAGACTTGGTCTTATGGATTAAAGACATATTTGAATATCAACTCAAAGTCAGGTCTGCTTAAATGTGCTTTGAAGCAACAGTCTAAGTTTCAGTTTAATTTAATCTTCATCTGCTTCCACATTTTTTCCATTAAGGTGTGTTTTAATAGATTGCTGGTACTGGAAACAATAACACACCAGTGGAAATGTGAAACAAAACCTTTTGTCAGCTATATATTATTGCATTTTATTTGCTTGGAACAAATTTATTTATTGCTTTTAATGTCTGTACATTTTTTGAGGGACTATTTTTGTGCATCGCTCATTCGTTCTTTGCACAGCCAAACTAAACCATTGTGAAAGAGACAATGGGATATACTGTATTTTTGCAATATCTGGATGAATACAACATCTCTTGAGAATAATCTTTTACAAAAACAAATGTATTGTCGTCTGAGTGAAACTGAAAATAAAAAGCTCTTCAATTGTACAATTTGTCATTTGTCCTAAAGAGGGCAGTGTAACTACTTCTGAAAGGATTAAACACAAGACAAACATGTTGCATGGAGCAAACTCTTCTTGAACAGATAAAATGGCCATGATTAGTTTTTCCTCTTCATCCTGTATCGCTTTTCTTCGAGTTAACCTCATCAACAGTATTTATTGTTGAACTCCAGCAGATTGTTTCAGTAGCACATTAAAATCTAAGTGTTTTCCCTCATTTGGCAGAGAAGCCGCTAACACTCTTCAGTCATATCAGATTAGCAGCATTTTATCACAAAACAATAAGCACAGCAGAAGCAGTGGCCTGAACAATAACACCCAATTTGTACTCCCATTATGTACCCACTCATTATTTCATCTCCTCCTTCTTCCCTTTCGTACCGGCAAACAAACTATTCCAATCAACACTTGGACAATAGTTCACTTCTCTCAGAAGGTAAACATTCCTGATCAAATGCGAAGATGAATTAGCTCATCATCCCTTTTCCTTAAATTTTAAAGCATCTTTTAAAAAGTTTACGTAATTCAAAAATGTCTGCAACTCTGGTAGTGATCTCTAGTGGTGGATCTTTGAGGAAAAAAAGTTTATGACCTCTGATCAAATCAAATAACTGAGTAATATTCTGCTGGTTAATATTTTCTCACTATGCACCAATTTTTAATCACAGGCCATCAATTCGGGTACAAATTGTTACCTGGTCTGGACAAAACATCTTGCATAGTTAGGTGATGTATAAAACCCAATATAGTTCAAAAGTATGAAATAGTCAAAAGGCCACATGACCAGTAATCTTCAAACAATTCCACAAATAAAAATATTAAACATTTTTGAAAGCAGATGAACAGCCCTGCAATGTAAACAATTGTTGTTTCATATTACTTGGGAGACTATCAGGTGTGAAACTGCTGGTAGTGTAGAAAACAGGAATGCAACAAAGTCAAGTGCTGTTAATTATATTTAGAGATGCACCAGTTAGTCGGTCAGAAAAATAAAATTGTCCCTTGACTGTCGGTCAAACCTGAACTTTTTTTACTGGTCATTAAATGCATCACAAATAAGCATTCACTAAATTTTAATCTGTAAGCAATCAACCAGTAGAAGGTACTTTGTACTTCCTACATATTAAATCACACATAGGTTAGGGACATGATTTGATATGTTAAAGAATTATCCTGCAATTCCTTAATTCACCTTCTTTGAAATGAACAAAAAGTCTCCATTGGAAGGTTAGACTTCAGAAAAAAGTTAAAGTTGCTATCTGACATGAAATGCTCGATTGATGCATCTCTAATTATATTATTGCCAGGAAGCCTTACAGTAAATCCAGATTCTGCTACAAAACCACTCAACACAATTATCATTGAAATGTATTATCTTGCCTGTTATTGCTAGCTTGTGTCATTTAAAATTAAATCGTCGATCTGTTTTAACCTTTGGTCAAACTCCACCCTCCTTATCAGGGTTTGATCCTCAAAGTGGGTTGTGCGAGGGTTAAAATGCCAATCAGGGAAGATATCAGCCCACAAAATCCAACAACTCCTGCACTTGACTTGTAAATGCCCAGCCTATCCAAAGGAATGAAGAGATCGCAGATGTTTTTCACAGTGTCCAAGGCAACAGTCGGTTCTGATCTCAGAGTCTCCAGAAGAAGGAACATAAGGGCATCCAGCTCAGGAATAACAGCGTCCGCTACTTCAGGACAGTCACTGAGATGCTGGTTCATTCTGCTTTGGAAGCGGTTATCTCTCCCTTTCTTTTGCATCAACTGGAGAATTACATACAGGTCTCGGGTCAGACTCATCACTAATGAGAAGAGGTAGTAGCGAGAGGCATTTATGCTCCAGCGTTCCTTGTCGATGCTGCGAATGAGGCCCACATTTCTGGCCCACACTGCATTATCACAGATAAAGTAGAGGGCCCGGTTGATGTTGGCCACTGTGAGGCACAGGCCCAGCACGCGGTCAGAGAGCTGCATGGTTTGTTTAGCAGCCACAATGGAATTGGCTGCATTTCCTAGCCTGAGCACTGACAAAGGAGGCAGAAATGAAAGCAGGAATGAGTTCAAGAGAAACATGAAGTGAACATTCTGCTATAAGCAGTCCACAAGCATCCAACGGGTTACCACACAGCTACACAAACTACATAAGTTTAGCATGTTAGCAACTCTGTAGTACAAAGGTCAAGGTCGACATTCATGTCTACTTTACAGCACTTTTGAAGCAAAGCTTTCCTGCTTTCAGAACCTCTTGGGGATCTTGTTCCAAATGAATGTTAAACCAAAATGTTTTACTAAGAAATTATGAGAAAATTAGTAAGTCAGGTTGCCAAATAAGCAGAGAGTTGTGGTGGCAGCTAAGATGCAAAGGAGATAATTAAGCAGTGCATCAATAGTGCACCCCTTTGAGGCCCAGCTTTGGGCTTAGTAAGGCTCCACAAGAACAGAAACGGGAAATGCTATATCTTTAACGCCTGACCTCGCTTCCAGGCATTCCCAAGTCAAACCAAGTCTCTTGAATTTTTTACACATTCATGAGGGAACTGGGACATTATATATTAAAGCCTTAAAAATCTCAGTTCACCGCTTGTATTTTTTATAAGTATTTTACCAGGCTTTAAAATCCCTAAAGTCAAACAGGTCATGTTAAGTATTTAAAATTCCAAAAAGCACAAAGGAAGAATGCTTGATTTTTCACAATGCTCATAATACTCATAATTATGAAAATGTCTTGAATTTAAAATTTCCAAATATGTAAAACTTTGAGCAAAACACTAATTACTGTTTGTCATAAGGACATGAGTGACACATTCAAAAGGGGCACCATAGACAAGGACAATTTGTTTTCATAAATTAAATTAAATAATAAAAGTTGAAAGTTGACTAATGATATTTCTAAACAATCAATGTTGTATTGCTTTTTTACAATTATACTCACGTTTTCGTCCAGCACTCATATTATTTTCCAAACTTTTAAGTCTGGCCACCAGGTCCTTTCTATCAGGCTTGTTTCGTAGTAAATATATTGACAGTGCACAGGCATACTGGGTAGCTCTGAAAGCCAAAACAACACAGGGAAAGTTATCAAATTTATTACTTAAGCAATGTCAGCAATTTGGCAGATTTATTATTATGTTTTTCAGAAATACGCCTGGCCAACTTTATAAATGGAAAGCGCACCTGAATATACGATCTCTCCCTTGGCTTTGACTTGCGAATTTCACAACGGCGTCCATTATTATTAACACATCAGGACGGGCTGTTCTGCTCAACAGCGAAGTTTCCTCCTCGTGTACCCGCTGTCAGGAGCTTCTTGTTGATGCCGGTATAGTTCTCTTCCTTTCTTGACTTTAGTACATTGTCAGCACTAGCTCCTCATATTTGTTGCCCCTTTAAAAAGATATAATACTTAGAAATGTAAAACTTTCACCGTGTGTCTCGTTTCGCTAAAGCTCAGCTGATTTACAACACCTGCGGAACTAAACACTGTTGTTTCACCACAAGCCTTTACGGCAGCGGAATGAACGTCGAACAGATTTCCGAGACGGACCTTTTTTTTTTTTTTTTTTTTTTTTTTGCTCAGTTGTTTGAGTTGCTATGGCAACTTGTAACATTGCACAGTTATGAACGTAGGCTACTATTACACATGTAAAGCACCCTGTTAACACTAAAATATTTTTATAACTCTGAGACTACCAAAGTCAATAAGGATTTTTATGATTTTACCATTTAAAGAGTTCCTCTTTTTAAAAACAGCTAAATTGTTATTTTCTCATTGCTTTGTTATTTTATGCCATGTATGCACTCAATACTATACAACTCTCTTCACTGACACCGTGCCATGCCCCACTCCACCTGTTGCTGTGGACTGATGGTCAGCTGACTGAAGGGAGACAGTGTTTTATTAAATTAATAGTCAGTTTATTTGCATAGCAACATTCACACAAAATGCATTTTAAAGTGATTTAGATTAAAATCGAGAAATAACAATTAAAGACACATTAACACATGACACCAGTGTCAGTTAAGGGATTTTAAATCAATGTTCCTTATCAGCTGACACAAAGGCATAGATGCACCAGTTCTCTGTACCTAACCATGTATAGAGAAAAACCAGCAAGCTGATGTCAACAGTATGAGAGAAAGAAGTCATTACTAAATTACTACTAACATCCACAAATGGCACATTTTGTAAATTATTCATACGATGTGAGACAAGCAAAGACAGGGACAAAATATTTAGTCAATAAACTAATTAAGTCTTCTGTTCATCACAAAAGAGTGGCTGAGAGGGCAATGTTAGATAAGCTGAGCCACTCCCAGTTCTCCTGGTTTTCAGTCAATTTGTCACTTGATGTTTCAAAGTCTTTTTTCTTTTCTTTTTTTTACAAGAAACATCTTTCACTGTTTGGTCTTTCTGAACTAGAAGTTACAATATCTGGATAGTGATACAATAGCCATAGTAAAAGGAGGGTACAGCTCCTTAAAGTTGAGGGGTTTATGCATCCAAACCAAATAAGGTATTAGAATAAAATAAAAGACATCTAGCCTTTAGCAGATGACGACATAAGTGGTCTTGCTATGTCATTTTTAGAGAAAAAAAGCTTTTTCCAAGCAAAATTTTGATTGAGTTAATAGAACATCCCCTACTGCAAAATGCATTTTTCTTATGAACAATCTTCCTATGTGTTTAATAATGAATCCCACGTTTTTTTTGGAAATGTCCCAATAAAACTTCAGAGACTGCAAGTAAAAATCCCTTCTTATACTAATTTCTGCACAGCTGCCGTATTTGTCATTTCCATTCAGATATTGAAGTGGGCTGTTAAGCCTTTGTTTTTTGGTCACCATGTTTGAATAGTTTAAAGGTCAACTCCATTGAGTATTCACTCAGTATGTAAAAGGCTGGCTTCGTTAAGGGATGCAGTTAACCTAGACATTATTGCTCTCAGTAACATAAATATAATGCATTGTGGGAAGGGGATGGTGTCATTAGCAACAAAACACCTCGCTCAAACCTGTTCGAAATCAGTCGCTTCAGCAGTTATCTGGTAGAATGGCTTCTTTAATTTGTCTCTTATTTCACCACAGGGAGTTCAGAGGAAATGCGATTTGGACTGTGAGGGTAAAACAACAGTTTTTTTAATGATAAATAGGAACCAATGTGTGGAAATAGCTGAGTATTTTTCAGCTGTACATATTTGTCTGATTTTTAAACATGAGATGCAGTGAGTGGCAGTGTATGTGTATCATTTCACTAAGAACACCTAGCCTTGATTACTGTCAGATTTGAGAAATACCATACCATACCATACCATACCATACCATACCATACCATACCATACCATACCATACCATACCATACCATACCATACCATACCATACCATACCATACCAACTTTATTTATAAAGCACTTTAAAACAACAAATCACTTAAATAGAGCTTTTCTGACACCAAGAATAGACTAAAAGAAACCAAATACCACCATTGTATGTATTTTTATCAGAAACCGAGAAGTTTTCATTTCAACACCATTTTTATGAAAATGTTCTACTCCTATTTTATGAAGTCAAAATGAACATTTCCTTTAATTTGTTAGTTTGAGTTGATGATGTTGTCCCTGAAAAATAAACCACATTTTAAGAACGTGCCGGCAAAGGACAAGGATAAGTCTGGTAGCGTCACAAAAATCCCAGAATAATATTAGATCACCGCATGCTTCACTTGTCTCAGATAATTTGCTTGTTTTTCCACAGCTCACATATTTACTCATTGTTGCACAATAATCTAGAAACCTTTTTTAATTACTTTGAAATCTTCATATCAACAATCACTCCATCTTGAGACATGTCCAGTCTATTTAATTAAAACTCCAACCGATCCTTTATTTACAGAGCAGTGGGAAATGCCTTTAATCATCTGTTGCCACACACAACCTCGTATGCAGCCAAAACAACGAAACACTCCTTCCCAACAAATGGCCTGGGGTGAACGACAGGCACAAATTAAAGAAGCCAATTTATCCTCAAATTATTTAGTAGAGAGGGCTGATTTTACAAGTAAACCTTTACTTTGCAATGCTTTCCCCTCACTTACCTCAGTGTTCAGCGTCAGTGTTCATAATTTAGCAGTAAGAAAGAGACTGACCAAAACCACTGCTGACCAAAAGTAGCTTGTCATTTGAAAGAATAAAAAGAAAAAAAAACAACATCTTCATTAGACTTTTGTGGAGATATTTTGTGTACTCGTGAGACATATTTGAAGGTGTGTGTCCTATTATTTCTGTCATAAAACTAACAGTATTCAGAAAAAGAACATCATGTGTACAATCACTCAGTGGTAGTGGGATGGACTGGGCTTGCTCTGCTGATACAAGATGAGCACAACGTGCTATAACTACTCTCCATTAACAAATACTCAAGGGGATGAATCACCATCAGTTTGTAACCCTCTATTTAAGTGCACTCAGGATATGCAGAAGGACATTGATCCACGCCACTCGCCACATACGCAAATCCAAATCTGAATGACTCAAACAAAGCCAAATAAAAGATGCTTAGTGAGCCTAGTCAGCGTATGAACTTGAAATGTATTATGATGCTGCATCAACTTTCACTTGTACAGAACAAAAACATAAAAATAAAAAATCAAGTCACCATCAAGTCTGAAACTAGATAATCAAGAAATTAGCTAATTGCAACATATTATAAGTGCCTGGCAAAGATTTAAAAAATGCAACAGAATGTGAAAATGAAGTACACCTATTATGCTTTTATTACAATTAAGAGGATAAGTGGCAACCTGGTGGTGCAATCAAATACAACGGTCTTTAGAAATGCCGTGCTCTGTCAGAGAAAGCAAATGTTATGGCTCCTTCTCGGTCTGCAGTTCTTGGTTTTATATCAACACAATCCCAGGAAGACAAATCTCCAGCAGTCACCTTCGAGAGGCTTTTCTTGTTAATCTGTGTAGAGCACAGGATCGCTTTGAAACTATTTTAAATCCACAAAGATTTTCCGCAACTGGAAAAAACAAATGTAACTGTTAACAAGCTCCCTGTGGGGAGAATATCTCAGCAAGTTCTCTTGAAGGTCAGACAAGTGTAATACTGTAAGAAATTTCTGTTATATCCTAAATGTTAGATTGCATAAATTGCAATTCCTACAGGACTCTGTTTGAACAGAAAACATCAATGTTTGTGAAAGGACAATCAGAAAAAAAAAGACTGGTGATGGAAGGCCTGCAATCTTTTCTTTGTTTGCAAATGTATTTGTTCCTGCCACCTGTTTTGTGCGTCTTCACAGGATTCACAAAGAGAATTGCCTTGAATACAAGTTGAGCAGATTCCTGCAATTTGCAAGTCTTTTTTCTTCAAGTCATACTTGTGTTTAGATCATTCATCTAATAAAAAAACAACAAATGTTTCGATTAAAATATAAGGCAGAGCTCATTGGAGAGGGTGAGTTCTACTTTCTGTGACATCCTTCACCCAATCGTTGTACGGTCAATAGCACAGAAGTTCGACTTATTCCCTGCTTATTCTTCTGCACCAACATTACCAACAGTTTTCAGTTGTGTTTTTAAGTGTGATCTTTGAAACGCCAATAGGTCCAGGCTTAAAAATGCCAAGAATTGTGCACTGGCTGAATAATTTACATAAATGTGAACAGGCTTTTCCCTAAATGCAATATCTCATTTAAAAAATGCCATTTGATCAATGAATCTATTTTAAGAGCAAATATGTTTTTTTTTCTTCTCTCATTTCAGAATCAGGTGCATGTGCTAATTCAGATTTGCACACATTTAGCAAATTTGTGAAAAATCTATGTCCCTCAGTTCATGCTAACCCTGGACTGTTTGAAAAGAGAGACAAAAAGACCGCAGAGCAACTCATGTTGGCAAAGATTCCTGTGAGCAAACATTATTATTTCAAGAAACATTTTCTTTAGCCAAAGACAATAAGCACATAGGCTAAATCAACAAAAAAATTTGTCAGATATGGTCGCTGTGAATATGATCCGGGCAGCTTGAAGTTAATGTGCCAACTCCAGAGTGAAATCTGAAGGCATCTATTTGACAGCTGAAGCTTGAACACAGGCTTAAATTACATTACGAGTTCCCTATTATTACACTTTTGTAAAATCGTTATAATTGAAAAAAATAAATAAAAAATCAAGATAATTACTAGCCGTCACTCTACGATCATTTCTCCACCTAATGGTCTTCCTGTCACTTTCTACCCAGATGGAGAAGTGGATGAAAATGTCTCCGTCAGGAATGATGGGAAGGAAGTCGCTTGGCTGACCAAAAAGATCATTATCTGAGAGAGGGATTATCTGGAGGTGTGGAAATCTTCTCAAAAGCATAGCCACTGAGTCAACTGGAACTGAAATGTCTTACTGCTTTATTTTGCAACTACACCTGGTTGAATTAAGCCACTTGTCAATCAGAGAGAAGGAGGGAGAATGTGAGTGTGCATGCTGCTACATTTGCAAGTACACATGGATAATTGTAGGTTTACAAGCCATTAAGCCTTGGAAAAGTGTCTTTAGGTTTCACTTAAGTAAAATCTGGTGTAAGTGACAAAAAGCAATCACATTAAAGAAGAATATGGAAAGGCCTATTTGTGTTGCTGTGCACATGTTGACTTTAAAAAAGATGTAGCCATAAACTTGTAAAAGACACTCATTTGTTTTGATTATCTGGAAGATAATTTGCTTGTTTTTCCACAGCTGGCATATTTATTCATTTGTTGTGCAATAGCATAGAAAGCCTATTTAATTAATTTCAAATCTTCATATCAAACATTCCATCACTTTGTCCTGAAACATATATCCATTCAATTTATTTAAATCTCCCACAGATCTTTTATTTACGGAGAAGGGGGGACATGTCTTTAATCATCTGCTGTCAGAATAAAAAATAAATAAATAAAAACTTTCAGCTGTGAAAAAAACAGATTCATAACAAACTCCTTAGGGTGAACAATAAGCAAAAAAATAAAGACGCCCAAGTTTGACTAGTGTGGACTTCTACCATTTAATATTTTCTTATTTTTTGTGGAAGAAGGTGTGTAGTTGTATTTCAATCAGCAGTGCTACAATTTATCCCTGAATGAATTGGATATTATCAATCTGTACAAAATTGACACAGTCTTGCATGCCAACCTCGTTACACAGCCAGTCTCTGACTGAAATGTCAGTCTAGCCCTCCGCACATTGAAAGCATACCAATATTAAATTAGTAATTTCTCATACGTGTGAGCAAGTCAGCCAATAAGGGGAAATGGTCGTTTAATGAGTCAAATGAGCAAGTTTTATTTTACAGCTATACTAAATGTCAGAATGTCCTTTAGAGGCTAAATTAAGCCAGAGGCTTGAGGCAAAGATAAGGTGCAGACCAACCGGGTGTTTATTCACTAATATTGAACAGGCTCACAAAGAGGCAGAACAACCTAACCTGTTCCTCAGGCCAAAAGAGGACTCAGCAGCAGCAGCAGCACACAAGCATCTTAACAAGCAGTCTTTTATAACATCCTCAAATTAACAAACCTACCATGAAACAGGGGAAATAACACACACACCCACAAATAACACACACACACATATATATATATGCATATTTATTTATATATATGCATAACAACACATTTGCAACACATTTGCAAAATCCATCCAACTATTCTGACAAACAAATATTGTCAAACAATAAAACACATCTAAAACCAGACTTCAATTTCTGCATTTAAAGCTATAATTATAAAACCATAAAGTGCACAGAATACTTCTGATTAAATGAACTTCTTTAAATCATCCTGAAGCCCCCCAGAGAAAAAGACAGAGGGAAGTGATCTGCACAACAAATACCGCATTAAAACATCAACAAGGTTAGGTGATGCTGCTTGTTGTTATTTCCACACACCGTTATATACTGACAATACAAATTTCTCACATAGACTGTGACTTATGACCACTGGATGAGGCATTAGACAGACAGAGAGCCCAAAGCTCAGATTTTAGTTTTATAGTTAGACTTTACATTATATGTCATCTTACAGGGTGTGTATGAACACAAAGCCTATAAATAAATACTGTTGCTGTAATTTATATTGGCAACTTAATAATAAATATTGTATATTTCTCATTAAAATTCCAAGCAGTTGAAGGTGGACTCTCAGACAACTCTTTCTTCCCAGTCCAGCTGTGTTCATATGTGAAGACAACAAACAGCCTATAGCAAAGTGCTTGCTTAAAAATAGATTTAAAAAAAAACACACAACTGAATAACACCCAATAAATCCAATGTTCCAACAAGGTGTTTTCACATTAGTTCACCAATTCCCACATAAAAAAACTCATGTTTTTCATGAAACATGAAAAACTCAAGTGCATTAAGCTCTACTCGAGCAGTACTTGCTCATATCCTGTTTTTCAGGCATGTTTTGACAAGTTGCAAATGTCAAAGTCACATCAACTGAACCACCAGCATGTGTTGTTTGGTTTTCATAGCAAAAATTAATATAACAAGACGTTACACCGCCTTTAAAAGTCTTATGATTGCAACTAATATGTACATAGTCTATATTTTATATACTAAAATAACAGCAAACACACACACACGCATGTACACAAAGCATTTTATTTATAGTCCTGCTGACTAAAGAGCCAGAAAGTAAGTAGCTGCCAGTCAATATAGGGCAAGTTGTGTTCAGTGTGGGAGGCTGTCTCAAAATCTGGAGACCAGAGCCTCAAATATCGAATCTCCCAGCAGTTTCAGCCTCAACAACAGAAAAAAGTTTTCCTTTACAAAGTCTGTTAGGCCTGAAGGTAGAGTGGATATGTAGGAGGTCAGAAATCCATGTGGCAGATGCCCCAATCAGCATCTTTTTTATAAAGTTACAGAAACAAATAATTAATACCATCCTTCTCAAATCCAAATGTTTTTATTACCTTGTGCAAAGTTTTTGTTTTTATTTGAGTTAATAAGAAAAAAAGCTATTGTGTTAATGTTTGCAGGCTTTCTGTTCAGTAGTTTTATTGATGTCTGATTGCTCATTACGTGTTTATTTACCTTCTCAAATAGAGACCTTCAACTAAACGCCTCCACACAAAATTGTTCATTTATCATCTAACCAAGCACTGAACATCACTAACTATAGAAATTCTTGAAAATTGATCAAATCAACACAAAAGACTAAAAGAGGAGTACCTTCAGCTAGTTTCACTGTGACAGGGACGCTGTAGCCGACAAAGAGACCAAATGTGTATTAATAATCTCGACACACACTCTTCTAGGAAAGGAAAAAAAGGAGTATCAATGCAAACTGAAACTGTAAGAAGGCTGAACATCCTTCAGAATGTGGCTGTTCAATCCTCAGCCCTGTTAATTGTTGGTTAAAACATTTCTCCAACCTTGACTATTTAATGTTTGATACAGCCTTACGATTTCTTAAGACTTAAGAAAGAAGAGGTTATTTTGTGAAAAGATCATGGAAGGCTGTTTGTTGCTGAACAATGTAATGTTGCTTGGAAAGAAATTCAGTCAAAGATAACGAGAATAAAATTATAAACAGGACATATTTGTTATTATAAAGAAATAAATGTAAAAAAAAGAAAAAAAAAGAAAGTGGAACATACTTTTTACTGGCTGGTATTCTGGTATATACTGGTGAACAAGTAATATTCAGGTTAAATCAGTCCCCTGAATTAATTTTATTTTAACTTTTTTAAATATTACTGCGTGTGTTAATTTAAAAAAACATTTATTGCGTATGTTTATTCTATCCAAATTTAACATGTTGATGATGTTCTCATTTTCTCCTTTAGTCCCACAAAAATGATCACTCTTTGGTAAATCACATATCCAATTTATCTGATAAAATCCCCTTATGATAGGAGATCAAAATCTTACGCAATCTAGGTAACACTAGGAGATGTAAATCCTAATATCCTTATTTTCATGATTATAAAGACAAGTAGATTCCTTCATGGAAGCCAAAAACTTTACAGTTCATGAAACTAATATAGGAAATCATATTCGTGAGAAAACAGCTTCATTTGTATGCTTCCCACCTTCAGCAGTATATTTTGCATCTGCAGTGAGGATCTGATTGCCTATTAAAAACACATAGCCTTCACCGAGGCGGAAATTTTCTGGACGACTCGGATGCACATTGACATGTGCGTCCACGTCAGTGTGCATGTGCATTTGCGTTATTTTGTTCACTGCTGGCAAGTGAGAACATTGTCACCATGCAGACTTGTGTGTAAGGTTTAAGGTTTAATGCTACGTGAGTAAAATGGGGAAAATAGTGTGGATTTTAAAAGTCTACAAACCTCTCTTTCCGTTCCCAGGATGTTGTGGGATGAGAAATGAGGCCAAAGTTTCTCCACCTTTTCTGTTATATATTTCTAGTACAGTCAACTGTAATTTGGTGAAACTGAATAAATCTAGCAAAACGACAGACAGACTTGCAGCTGCTTTGCAAATGAAAGGTGATATAAAGAAAGATGGAGACGTCACCTTCCCAACTTAAACAAAAGTAATTAAATTGTAAAGCTCAGTTTATAAAGAAAAGCTACTTTTTATTCTCACTGTAAAGAAAATTCAGCAGATGAAACCAGTTTTTTTTTTACATATCTACCCAAATATTTCACACTAATTGGAAAGCAGCCAATTAGTGGGAATACATGGTGGGAAAAATACATGGTGGGAAAAATAAAACAGAGATGAGAAGCTTGCACAAACATACAACAAATTTCTGGAGCACATACCACGTTTCATCTTAAAACCATTAAAACTGCAAAGAGTTGCACAGAGATGTCAAGGCCACAGTAAAGTGCACAACAACTTGGTGACTGATGTAATAAATAATGCTAAGCAAATTTTCTTAATATTCTTACTAATACTTTGGCCTCCATGAGTCTCTTCAAAGAAACCTTTGAACAAATTTTGCTATACCAATTTTATATGCAAACCTTCGTCACAACAAAGGACCTTTTGTCAAGATGAACCAATAACTGCAAAGTTCTCTGTTCATATCTTCAAATTATAAAGCGGGTGTAAAAAAAAGTAGGTGATAGTTTTACATTTATAACAGTCTCAGACATTAATAAACAATAGGGGAACAAAAAAGAGGCTTAAGTATCCAGAGTGACCTCTTAAAAGCAGAGAGATGATTCACGATTAACAAAATGAGAAGAATAAAGCGAACACAAAAGGTTTCGTGAATGACCAGCCTCCAGACTCGGCTCCTTTCTTTTTCCTGTCAAGAGGAAAAGCTCTTTAGTCCAACCTTTATGTATCCCAGCTGTCGCTTTTCACATCAGATAAGGAGACATTTGTTATCTCGACAGTATTTGAAAGTGTTACTTGTGTATTAACTTGACAGTATGTCCATCACACTGCTGGCCATTCTAACATTTCACATGCATCTATCTAAATGTTGTATATCAGTAGTGGTTGCACCTGCATAATCTGTCTGTAAGAGTTCATTGTAACCAAATCTCTTGTACAAACATTTAATTAGACCAATCCATTAATACAACTAAAGAACATAAAAACAAGACTCCCTCAATGATATAGGTTGTTTTTTCAACTTTCAGTATCATATCTTATTTTGTCCTTGAGCTCTGTCAAGTGGCAAGTTACTAGCTTTCTTAGCATCTTTACTCCATTCAGCTTCTTTAGCCATTATAGCACCATCACCTCCACCATCATTACATGCATTATATACTAATCTTTGCTATTCTGAGAGATATCCATTGGTACTATGACTATTATATGCATTTTAGTTAATTATTAGCTTCATTTCCCTTCCAGCTGGTGTTTATTGGTATTCTACAAACAAGAGTGAGTAACTCACACTAGTACTGGTAAATTAGTTCAGTAAAATATAGTAAAATATAGTCAGTTGTGTCAGATGTTCACTTTGACAAAGAGATTAATTAATTACAATTCAATTTAAACATAGAATCAATTCTTCACATTTTCAAAGGTTTTCTTTTGCATACATCATGCCAAAGAATACTGGCATACTACAACAGACTACAACTTCGAATTGAAAGAATTTCTCTTTCCTGTTGGATGAATTCAACCTAAAGAAAGAAAGTTTTGGTCAAAAACTTTTAAGTGTGAATATGTATCAGCAGGCTTCCTTCACCGGTGTTGAAGAGTGGGTGTGTGGTAACACAAATCACTTCGGCCATGCCATCTGGTGTACAGAAATCTGGTGTATGAATTTCATATAATGTTAATGCCACTTCACTTTCTTCTTAAAAATGAATTATAAATTATTATCACCCACATTAGACTAAGACACCTGGCCTCAATGCTTTTCCAAAGATGCACTCTTACATTTCAGTTCTCTTAAAATTGTTTTAGAGAAAATAAATCTTTCAGCATGATTCCATCGTAATAGATTACATTTCTGAAACAAGGACCCTCTCAGGGGGGGAAAACATGTCCCTTTGAAAAGTGTCGCTCATGAGAAGTATCTGCTAGCGTTCTTGACCTTGTCATTTAGTGGAACATGCCATGTGTGCTCCGGGTCACTTGTGAGCTTTACCTCCTGAATACCTGAGCATGTACCTGCCATCTTGTCAGTTCTCGCATGTCCAGTGAGCTCTGCAGAGAAGACACACTTTTGCACACACTTTATCACAACATCAAGGTAGAAGAATAATTATATTGCTTCACATATTATGTGACGTAAATGCAGATACTTTGGTAGAACATAATGGAATAGAATTGGTACATCATCTTGAGATGCACGGCCCCATTTTTAGTAGGAGGTGTTTAAACAAACAAAAATAATGAGAGTGCTAAAATGGCTAATAAATTGAAAATATTCCATAAACGTATGAGACACTAATAAAAAAAACACAGGAACAATAACCGAGTGATGTTTTCCACAAAAACAGTGACATTGTCTGTTTGTAAAATTAACCAGATGACAACTACTTGTAGAAAAAGTCAAACTACTCTTCTGTAAAAAGTATATGCCAAACGGTTGTCACTTCTAAGTTTAAAAAAGTTAACCCATTTGTCATCATTTAAAAAATACACCTTGATTGTGGTGCTCATTTTCTTCTATCCTGCGATGAGCTGAAAGCTAATGTTCCTCAAGACTGACACATTTTTTCCTGAAATCTACATAAAGCAAGAGGCTACTGTGCTACGTGATGCGACTGCTCTGTTACATGAAGAGAGATTGTCAGTCTGACCTTAAATCAAAATGCGTTTAGGATGGAATTCAGGCTATTGAGGTACAATTGATTTTGAGGCAGATATTTTGTTTTTTATTATAAAACTAGTGAGATACTGACAACACATTAAAACACACAACTGAACGTACAGAATAAATGGCAACAACAGGCAAATAAGTGTATTTTTTTCACATTATAAGTACCAGTCATGAAATCCAATTAACATCACAAAATCAAGTGTTTTGCCCTGATTTGATTGATAACTGACATTAATCCACAACATAATGAGCTTACAACACTAATAATAATCTAATAATCAATAAGTATTCAAGTACCATGCAAAATATTTGAGCGCATAGAGAACACAATAAATACAAATAAGCAAACAGCTGATATTATATTATACTGGCACAGAAGTCCATGAAAGGATTTTAGCATTTAGCAGGTCCAAAAATTCCTACATCTGTAGGATAGACACTGTAGTGCTTGTTTACATTCCTGTCATCCAGATGACCTTTGATTGTTGTAGATCAAAACTTTATATAAACACGGGTTCCGCTCAATTGTAAACAGCAACATTGTGAGCATGTTAAAGTGCCTTGGAATAAATTAAATGTCAATATATACATAAAGTTAAAAAAAACAACAAAAAAAACAGCGTAGCTTTTAATCGCTCTAAGAATCATTTCCATTTTGTCAACTTTATGTCTCGCTATAGAAAACAAGGCCAGCCATTCTAAACAAAAAGACAAATCAGCAAGCACATCCACATCAGCTGGGAGGTTGGATTCAACAAGTAAGCTGCTCAGTTTTATTTTTTTATTCATAGTTTGTTAAAGAATAAGAGTCAACCAAGCTATTATGAATCTGTGAGCTGAAATTTACACTTTGAAGGAGGTAGGAGGAAACATCCATCAGCTTGGGAGTTACGCATAAATCAGACAATTTATGATGAACACCATGTTATAATGTTTCAAAGACAATTTAGACAAGTGTGTTGAATGATTTGTAAGTAAATTGAATTGTTTTATGTTGTCATTTTTTATCTGTAAAGTATAGCTTTATATGTTAGGATAAAACTTCAAAAATCTTAAATAATTTAAGAGAGGTTAATTACAACCACGCTTTACATAAAATGCACTTTTCTGATGTATATCTAAAGCAGGGGTAGCTGATATAAATAAAAAAAAGATTTTCTTGCTAATACTAAACATCTTCTGCATTAGATTTCAGTCTTGTCTTAAAGCAGAGGTTCCCAAACTGTGGGGCGCGCCCTCTAGGGGGGGGCGCCGTGCCATTGCAGGGGGGGCGCGGGAAGCCGTCTGGATGAAAAAAAAAAACCGCTGTATGCGCTGGGTTTTTACCTTAGAATGGTCAACTCTCTCTTATTCCTATGTCAATTTGATACAGTAGGGCATAGGCGTAGGAAGCGGGAGGGGGGGGGGGGGGGGGAGTGGGACATGATGAAGACTGATGTCAGGTTGATTTCTTTCAATGTTTCAATATTTTTTTCATTATTTCCACACTCTAAGGGTAATGATTAGGAGACAATAAAAAAAGTGCTTGAGGAGAAGTTTAAAAATAAATTAATGAAAATTTTTTCTACACAGTAAATAGAATTGAGATAATAATGTATACATCTGAAAATTAAGTTGTTTAAATTCTCATTCTGTATGATCATACTTTTTAGTTCACATTCTGACACTGTACATTACTGTAGTGTCTGTTGTAAATCCATGAATCCATGCAGGAACATCAGGCTGCAGAGAGTCAGAGGGAGGCAGAGACAGAAACACATATCCGTAGATATTTTAGTTAAATGTTTGCAGCTGAAAATGACAGGAAAAAAACATTTAGGCCTTTTGCTTCAGTGTTTTTTATGGCTCATGTTTGGTAAGTTACTGAATACAGAGCTGGAAAGTGAGACAGAGTTAACAGTGAGGAGCTAAGGAGGGGGGGGGGCAAGAAAATGTTTGAAAACCACTGGCGCAGGAGAAAAAGTTTGGGAACCACTGTCTTAAAGGAAACTTTAAACTGAGCAATGAAAAGACAATACTGTTTATACCATGGCTGCAGCAGATAACCCTAGTATCTGCAGCAGCCATACTAGGGCAGTCAATGATGCAGTCAATAATCATATCATCATATCGTCAGCAGCGGGTGTGCTTTGTGAGCATAAATTTCTCAAGTTAGAAATGTTATGACTCTTTTTTTAAACTGATTTTTATTTGTTTTTTAAGAGTCACTGTCATAAAACTTTTGCTGCGTTCTATGGATGGTCTCCTTCAATCAAAAACAGTAGCACGTTAGATTTTGCATTTACTTTTCTAAATCTTTTCATTGGACCTGGGTATAATTGAAATGAGATATTTCCAACATTTTTGACTTTTAACACATTAGGCTTTACATAACAAAATCAATGAAGCAGCCAACATTAATAAGTAAGTACACCTGCTTTTTCCTGAAAGGCTTTCAGCCATTAAACCTCACTCACTGAAATGACAGGGCAGGAGGCATTTTTTAAGTTGCTGCTGTCACTTTCCTCCCCTGTTTGTTTACCGGAACCACCGGAGGTGATCTGCCTGCGAGACGATAAGCCAGACACTTGCACCAGACAGGTGTTGTTTTCTAACTCTGTGTGGGTGGCCGAACTTTGACGACGTCTCCTCAGACCTTGACGAAAGTGAATTGTAAACAGGCCGTAGGTGATGGGGTCCAAACATGCATTGAAGAGGCCAAATATGAACAGCATGTGAGTGAGCGAATGAGAGACCGTCTCCTCCATTTTTTCAGGAAACAACCAATACCACAAGCCAAGCAGGTAGTACGGCGTCCAGCAGATGATGAATGAAGTCACAATGACAATGCTCATCTTCAGAGTTCTCATCCGAGCTTTTGGGATGTTACTGTGAGAACGCCGGAGATGGATGTCTCTGGACAGAGCTGGAAATAAAGAAAAATATCATCTCTGATCTAGAAAAAAATTTGGACCTGAAGAAAAGAGACTTGTGACTTACTGTTATTCTGAGCCATGCGGCTGGATATCTCCACCAGGATTCGCGTGTAGCAGAAAATCATGATGACCAAAGGCAGGAGGAAGAGGCACGTGAATGTGAACATGTTATAGAGAGTCTCCTGCCAGCGATGGATAAAACTACCATGGGTGGTGCACTGGGTGAAGTTCTCAGGCACTGTTATGGTCACGTTGTGGAAAATAAACACCTGTAGACAAAAAAAAAAGACAACAGCTCGATTAACCTGATTTTAACGTCACAGTGGTTTGTTCTTTGTTCTGATGTGCGTAGGTGTGGAGCAGTGACCGAGGCTCTGTGGGGGGTCAGCGGGAGGCTAAGGGCTGCCTCATGAAATCGGACGAGGTAAAAAAGTTAATTCTAATACATTTCGTAGTCTTACATTTTTAATTTTAGATTTCCTAATACAGTAATTATAATAAAATGTAAATAAAAATAGCCATGCTCATCTTTCTAATTGGCTGATTGTCAAATCTATGAAGCTGCTTTGTTCCTCAAGCAAAGCATGAAATGGACAAGTTTCTGTTTAGAAAAAAGACCAAAGAAATTATCCAGCAGCCTGACTGTGAAGGACGCTGCTGCAAACAGCACACAGAACTGAAGGCCAACTAAAATCAAAAGGTATGAGGCAACATTTATGCTAAACGAAGCATCGCTACTTTTATTCCAGCAATGAATAAAAGTGAGGGGAAAAACATTCTGTAAGATGATGTTTTTTGTTGTTGTTTTTTTTTTTTTACATATTTGTGGCATTGCATGTGGGCTTACAAAAGGGGATCCCTGAATAGAAGTTATTGCTGTTTGGGGTTTATGATCCACCTCTGATTGGCTGATCTCCCCCATGGTGTCTCCTTTCCTGGAAGAGCATGTTCATGGTAAGCTGTGTCCAGAGATTCAAACACAGAATCAGCTTTCTGTGTTCAGACTTCCTGGTTCAGGAAGTCTGAACACTTCCTGAACCAGGAAGTGTTTAGGAACACTGAACCATTTTGATTTGGTTAAAATGTTGATTTTAACCAAATCAAAATTAGACCTTTTTTTTTTCTGTATTCCTACTCTCTGTGTACTACTTAATTTTATTTTTGTCATTGATCTATCTGTGATTGTTGTGAAGCATTTGGTCAGATGAGGCTGTTGTAAATGTGCTATATCAATAAACTTTGTCTTTCAGTAACTTTTTGCAGCACAATTAATTTGTATCCAACTCAGTGCTAAATCCAAAAAGGGAGACCACCAAGACATCCAAAAGAACTGCCTTTTGTATTTGCCATTAAACAAAGCAAAATTGGTAGTAGACGCAGCAGAAAACTTTATCTTTTGACCAAATATAAAGTTTTAATTTTTGATCCTTAAATCTAAATATCACTTTTAATCTTGTCTTCCCACCGTCTACAACTTTTTTCCATTTCTAATCAGTTTTAGGCCGCTTTTATTGAAGTGACATGAAATCACTCAAATTGAGGGCAGGTATCACAATGGCCTTTAGAGAAAGTGCAAGCTGTGGGGTGGAAACATGAGCTGAATTTAAACACTTGGCTGCCCCTCAGAAATGAGAAGAAGTTTTATCAGGACATTTGATGCAGGTTTTGTAGCTGCTCATGCTAAAGGATAATAAGAAACAAAAGTATCTGACTGGAAATGAATTAACTCATGATGTATCAGAAAGAGAAGATAGATTTTATCTTCTTTTACATGCTAAACTTTTTTTTTTGTAAACCTAGCAATGAAGTTTTCTTCTTTATTTCTTTTCTTGAGTCAAGATTTCCACTTACCTTTCAGAAGGTTGACTGCTTTGATCATTAAAAATGGAATGCTTTTTTCAGGTTTTACATAAATCACAAAATTACATTAATGTACAATAATTTCTGCAAGATTTCCGTAAATCCATTCATTACAACTCAGTTTAATGGGGCAAACAGCAGAAAGACTTTGCTCACTGAAGCCCATGTAGGAGCAGACCTGTCTTTCTTTCCTTTTTCAGAATAGAAAGGACATACAAACTAAGGTTTAGTCACATTTAAAGAATAACTGAACTGTCAATTTGCCCTTAAGGTTTCCAGTATCTAAATGGCGCTGATGTTTTTTCTTTTTTATTTGAATGCAGTATTGGAAAAGGACCTACTCTTGACCAGTTTCAAAGCAATTTGATTCACACTGGAGGACATGATACATCTTGAAAGTAAAACAAAATAAAAATAATACAAATTAATCTCAGCAACACAGACAACAGAAAAATGCACAAAAATGCTGAAGAGGTGTAACAAGGCCAAAACCTGCAGCTCAAAAGGAATATGCTATACATAAATGTTCCCTATACGCTTAGACCATTTAAGCTTCCTGTGAGTAACATGGAGTTTTGTTCACTTTCATTTCACAACCCCAAAGGACAAGATGGAAAAGAACCAAAATAAACCTTTTCCTTTCTTTTTTACTTAACCAATGTCGATTTCAATTTTCCATTTTGATGCTGGATACATGCTTCTCATGAAAATTAGATTGGCGGTGAAGTGAAAAAAAAGCAGTCAGGTTTAACTGAGCTGGTTTTGAACTCCTGCATGCAGTGCTGGTGTTCATTTGGTCACACTTCATTGCGGATGTTATGGAAATTTCATTTATCAAAGAATGAGAATCTGTTTCAATAACAAGAGAAAGATTAATCTTTGTCTTTAAGACCCATCTCACTGAACGCAGTCAGGAGAAGAGCCCTGAACACAGTCACATCACATCGTTATATAGTCACAGCAAGGAAAAGACCCACCCAAAGTCTGATCTTATCTCTGCTGCCTGATGGACCACAAACACAATCCTTACCCCCACCTCATAAACTATCCCTCACCTTTTGGAGGGAATGATTTTATGGCAGGAAAGAGAGCCGATAAGGATTTCAGGAGAAACTTCTAATTCTTTGTCAGTTACTAATTTGTCAAACAAGGGTACAAACTACATTCCACACATGTAAGTCCTTTAAGACAATTGCCAGGTCAAGCATTTTACCCAAGATGTTTTCAGGTCTCTTGTACTATCACAGCTGTGGAAACAGCTAAACATCTTGCAGGAATACAAAAACACAGCTGATATAATCAGTAAATAACTGGTAAAATAAAAGTATCATCAGTTCCATCAAAGATAGATCAGAACAGTTGTGATTACAAAAGACTGAGTAGTCAGTCTTCTTTTGACAAAGCTAACCATAATTAAGTGGATGTATTTGACATAAGAAAAGTATATTTTCTTGTAGCAATGAACAATATACTACAATTTTCAATTTATGGAAAATGTAATTAAGACGGAAGATTTGCTTCATTTTAGGAGGCCCTGTGTAACAACCTAACACCATGTGCAAATTACACTTAGTGGCCTTGACCTTTCCTTTGATGCCATGGTAAATGCAAATTGATACGGTGACCTTCCACAGCAGAGACACAGAGAAGTGACCAGAATCCAGCATTCACTGCATTATTCCTCTGTGAGATGAGAGTCTTGGAACTCAGAGGCTGCAGCATTAAAGTCAACCAGTTTTCATAAGATGATTTCCTTTTTGATCTTTTAAAATGTAGCCAATAAACAAACAAAACAATAAATAGAATGGGCTTTGTGAAATAGGGTTCATATTTCAAAGAACTTATTGGAGAAGAAAGTAAGATGAAAAGTTGTTTCAAGGGTCAGCAGTTTTCTTTATTAATTTTTTTCTTCTTTAACAAAACACTCGAGCAGTCTTGATTTTTACTGGTTTGTTTGGCTGCTCTTGCTGTAGCTTCATCATCTCCCTTATTTCAGTCAACTCTGATGTTAAATGCGAGTTAGTCATCTCCAGGAATATTAATATTGCTGGGCCAGTTGGGGTGTCGAGGATGACACTGTATCATATGGAAGACATTGTTAACACTTCCCAGCATCCTGGAGCAGTGAAGCTGGGACAGGGAGAGTGCGCCTCAGATGTCAAGAGTTTATTCTTCTAAGGCAGCCAAAACAGTTTATTTTAAACTCTGACCAATTTTCAAACCTCATCAGTTCCAGGAAGACCAGGATGGTTTTGTCCTTGCCATAGAACAGCTAACACCTGATTATCACCTGCAGAGAATTGGAAATGGGACAGTGGGGATTTTGTTGTCTGATCCCCACTATCCCATTTTGTAGATTTGAAGAAGACCTGCAAGCTTTTTCCCTTTTTCTGATTTGCTCTAGTGAAAAGAGTACAAGTTACACCTGGGAGGCTTTTGAGAGTTATCCAGTGTGTCCCTGGACTATATATATGTATATAAAAATCACCAATGATGTATATACTCCGTAGTATTATTAGACTGACAACGTTGCACAGCGGCCTTTTGATATGCAGTGTGGATACAGGTGGACTGTAACCTTTAGGTGTTTCTCAGCAGCAGTAAGCCAGCAGCTTTCTCCGTCTCATACTGGGCTCTTGTTTTGGTGGAATGTTGTTGTCTCAATAATCTTGTTTTGTTTTGCAGGCTTTTTATTTGAGTGGACCTTCATGTCATCTTTCACACAGCAAATTTGGAAGTGTTCAGTCAACTCCTACAGAGTTGAATTCAACACTTTGAAAGTGTCGATATAGGTCCACTCTGGATGGTGTAGAAATTACAATTTTGAAAGTGTTATTTGTGATATAGTTGAATCAACACTCACAGTAGTTGAAATAAAAGCACACATCAGTGTTGACTTACCTAACACTAGTGTATTTTGTCAAAAGTTAACACTATGAACGTGTTAATCTAACACAGGTGTAAAGTATATAGAAATCTGAGTTGTAAAATGCAACTGGCAGGGTGTGCTGTGGTGGTGCAAGGGTTAAGCACAACCCACATATGGAAGCTCTAGTTTTCAATGCGGCTGTTGTGGGTTTGCTTCCCCTTTTCTCATTACCCAGTTTTTTTTGTCAATTTACTAACAAATAAAAGCCACGAGAGCAATTAAAACTTTTTTTTTCCAGAAACTACTGGTCATCAAATATTGCTCTGTTTTTTTGTTTCATTCTTTTTTAAGTGTCTCCATGGAAAAACATGGACTACCCTGGCCCTCATGGTAAATTTGATCTAGAACCAGCCTCCAAACCTAACTCCTCACTTGTATAAATATTTTAGTAACACTGTTTACAATACCAGAATTTTCACATAACTTTTATACTTTTGGAGCCCTGCCTGAGGACACATTGTGATTATTAAATTAGGTATTATGATCAGTTCCTCAGTACTTGAGCAGTTTACCAAATACATTTTACACTTGGTTAATTAAACATGTATAAGGTGTGCTGCTAGTACAATTTTGGAGCAGCTACTCTATGTATGAATGATTGCTCTCAGGATCACTTTTTTTTTTAAGGTTTTGTTGGCTATAGTTGCCTTTATTTGGAAGTAGTTTGACAGGAAAGTGGGTAATGAGAGAGGGACTGTCAGCTTAACGGTATGATAGAAAAATAGAGAAAATAACCGAACATTTCCTTGATATGTCTTTAAGCTCACTAGTTTTTTGTTTTTTTTTAAATTATGGAACACCCCATAATGAGAAAAATTTCTCATTTTGATGGAGAATATTAGCAACGATTAGCCAGATTTACCAAGCTAGCTCTGATAAATGCTCAACTATGTGAGCCTTCTGTGCTACAGAAGGAGGGAATATAGAGATGTCAGATATTTAAATCTGTTTTATTTTTCTGTTTAAAGACTAACTGATATATTTGTTTAATTTCTTCCATCATCAGATTATTTCACATAACATTTCATATGATATATGAAATATTCCACCAGTGGAACTAGTAGTTGTTTTAATCAATATTAAGGAATTTTTGACTTAAACAAGCTTCTATATCTTTCTCAAAAGTTGCTTATTAATCAGTTTTGTCTTATTTTAAGTGTACTAATATATTTTCACTAGAAACTGTACAAAAAATTACTTGGTAAAATTTTGCCTTCAAATGATACAAATAAAACTTTACTGATTCCAAAGGGAAATTAGATGTTGTTATAACTCATATAGATTTGATTAATGATGGCAAAACCTAACCATGAATTTCAGTAATTAAATTCAAACTAATCAAACTCAATTTCGTAGAAAATAGTTCTAAATAATAACTAATTAAAATGGATTTTAAACACAGAAATAATCTAATCATGGTAAGGCTGAACAATATTACAATATCATGAAATAAGCGTCTTATATCACTTTGTATCAATGTTTTTTTTATTAGTTTTTCTGTTTAAAATATTTGGAATACTTTCCTGTTTTATCCATAGTTTTCACACCACAATGTTTTTTTAAATTATTCTTTTTTTTTTATTTCTAAGAAATTATGAGGAATATAATTCAAATTACAGCTCATATTCGCCTACCATGGACAGACAGTAAAGGCATATCATATATTTTCTGATTCCTTAGAGTCTGTTGAGTATTTCAGTTGTTAACTCTTGTGTCCCTGATGTTCCTGGGTACCACTGGGATAAAAGAAATGTGTCTAGTTTGGTCAAAAAGTATGAAAAAAATTTGTATTGTGTTTGGTTTAATGAGCTCCAGTAGCCTCTGTGTTGGTCAGAGAGACTCAAAACCTGGTTTAAATGAAAGCCAAGAGTGTCCCCTTTAAGAAGATACCAAACACTATATTATAAACTTTTGACAAATGTCCATACCATGAGCCTAAACCAGACATACACCAGTCTCAAAAAACATAATTTTTCCAAAGGGGTTGTTTACTTCATGAGCTGATAACTATGACTCAGCTACTATTTTGGAAGGGCTATCATACCAAAATATTAACTAGAGACATGTATCTTTTCAAAAAATATCGATAGTCTTTGCCACCCTGAAATGGACAAAAATGTCAAATTTTGAACCCATGGACTAGCATTCAGCCGTAAAGTTTGTTTTTATTCAAACTTCAGCAGTTTTCTAGTTGTTCTGCTGAGGTAGTGACATCAATTTGTGACATCACACAAATTGTGACCTCTTATAGAGCAAGAGTGAGATCACAGAGCTCCATGGTCATAATCATTGCAGAAGTTGCAAAGCAAGAAGAAGGATTGTCTCCTGAGAAGAGATTGAATACGAAAGCTTTTCAAGCTAAAAAGGACAATTTCTAACAAACAAATAAAGGAAACTATTGAGGAGTTTTTCAATTTGTCTTGACAAAAAAGGATCAAGAATGAGTCAGCGCAGCCAAGCGTCATCTTCTGATTCAACACAACAAAGTTTAGCTATCGACACACAGAAGCTCCAAACCATCTTGACAGACGTCAGCAGGATGTCTATCGAGAGACAGACTCTGATCAAAGTAAACGAGGAGCTGAAGATTCAACTTGTGAACGAAGAAAAAACTGCACTTGAAAAAGACGAGCTGCTCTGCAAAAAAGACAATGAATTAAAACAACTGTTTGAAGTAAACAGTATTTTAAAGAAGGATAAAGCCACCCTGGAGCAGAAAAACATGGCCCTGGAGATGGAAAAGACCTCCTTGGAGATGATAAGCATTATCCTGGAGGAGAAATGCACTGCCCTGGGGCAGAAAATCACCATCCTGGAGCAGAAAAACACTACCCTGGAGCAGAAATGCACTGCACTGGGGCAGGAAAACACTGTATTGGAGCAGAAAAACACCGACCTAGAGCTGGAGAATACCGCCTTTGAGGTGACAAACGCTTCCCTGGAGATGGAGAACACCAGCCTGGAGCAGAAACGGATGACCCTGGAGCAGGAGAAAGCCGCCCTGGAGCTGGAAAGCACCGCTCTGGAGCAGAAAAACATCACCCTGGAGCAGAACAACACCGACCTAGAGCTGGAGGATAGCTCCTTTGATCTGACAAACGCTTCCCTGGAGATGGAGAACGCTGGCCTGATGTTCTCCAGGGATTCGTGTCAAGTCCTATAGGTCTCCCGGCCGACCTCCAGGGTTTTGTGGAGAGTCCCTTTGGTCTCTCGGCTGACCTCCAGGGTTTTGTTGAGTGTCCCGTCAGCCTCCGGAGCCTCGTGTTCCTTAGTTGTTTCCTTTTAATTCTGCCTTGTTTTCCACATCTGTTCTTCATTGGTGATTCTAATTATGTTTATTTCTTGCTTCTAGTAATTTTCCTTTGTTCTAGTTTAATTAAGTTCTTTTAGTGTCCTTACTCTTTTGTGTTTGCATTTTGGTTGTTTTCCCTTGTGTATTCTTCCCCCCTTTCCTTTGCCACTTTCTCTATCCCTTCACAATCTGCTTCCACTCCCTCCACTCACACCTGTCCATCAGCCCTGGTCCTCCACAGTGGTGCACTTGGTAGCACTGCTGCCTTACAGCAAGAAGGTCCTGGCTTCAATTCCCAGCCCCAGGTCTTTCTCCATGGATTTTACATGTTCTCCCAATGCATGCATAGGTTCTCTCTGGGTACTCCGGCTTCCTCCCAAGTCCAAAAGCATGACTGCTAGGTTAATTGATTTCTGTAAACCCATCCTTAGGTATGGATGTGTGCATGCATGGTTGTTTTGTCCTGTCTCTGTGTTGCTGGCGACCTGTCCAGAGTGTACCCTGCCTCTTGCTAGAGATAAGCACCAGCACCTCTCCTGACCCCACTAGGGACGATGGTGTAAGAAAATGGATTGATGGATCATTCCAGGTCTTTTGTCAAGCTCACAACCTCTCCAGTATTTAAACACCTCATTGTTAGTCACTAGTTGCTGCTTCGTCTCGTCACTTTTCTCGTTTCTCCCTTGTTTCCTTGTAATCTTCCTGTGTTTCCAGTTTCTTTGTTTTGCTTTTTTTTTTTGTTCCCTGGATTTTTTTTTTCATTTTTGTAAGTTTGATTATTCGTTTTTTCATTAACACCAACTAACACTCATGTTGTTGAATTAACACTGTATTTTTAACATACAACATTTACACTGGAAATTTAACACTTTTGAATTTGCTGTGCAGCACAAACTCCTAAATAACTATTTTAAAATGCGAAAAGTTATTATTTAACTTGCTTGGAGAACATCATTTCCCACTTCGTAGTTGCATTTTTTTTATGTGCAAACTAACTGACATAAAATAGTTAGTTTTTACTTATGTTATAAAAACTATCTATTTTTTATGTCAGTTAGTTTGCACATAAAAACAACCCAGTATAACATAAGTAGGAACCAACTTAGATACTGATATAAAAATAAAAAAAGAGCTTAGAGTATCAGGAGGTCTTTTGTTGAGTGATTAACATTTTGAAATAAAATTATATTTTTGTTTCTAAATCCATGAAACATATATGTAACAGGGCAAAATTGTATGTTTTCTGGTGGTACTTAAGCCAATATGGGCTGTTAAAGGTTTCCTATGTTCTCTCTAAGCCACATGTTGCATTGTACTGCAACAGATATCTTGTTATATGCTCCTTGTTTGTATGTCTTAGCCACAAATAAACAACAACCCAAAAACAAAAAAACAAGTTAAAACATTCCTTATCTGACCAAAATCTACAGCTGCATTGTAGGTGCAAAATTATTAAAGATTTAGTTATCGCTGCATCAAAAATATTCTCCAGAGTTTTTAGTTTAGGGCAGTGTTTCTCAACCTTGGTCCTCACCACCCCACCGTCCTGCATGTTTTAGGTATTTCTCTTCTGCTACACCACTGAATTGTATCTCTGGGTGATTAACAGCCTTCTCCAGTACTTGATGGTCATGCAATGATTTGAATCAGCTGTTCTGGAATAGAGGCACATCTAAAACATGCAGAGCAGGCGGGCAGTGAGGACCAGGGTTGAGAAACACTGATTTAGGGCATTAAATGCCCAGATAAAAGTGACTCCTAGCTTTGACAAAACATCACCAGCAGCAGGGAAAACAAGTTGGCTTAAAAAAAGAAGGAGAGAACTCTGATACAATTAAGTAAAACATAAATGGTTCAATGTTCTCCTTCAAGCTGGGCTACCAAAACATACAATTGAAGTGTCATGTCAGTCTTTATTTGCATAAGACTGACATGACACTGTCATAAACATAACACACCTGTCATGAACATGAACAAGTCTTTAGGAATGTTTATGACAGTTGTCATGAAGTGTCATTCCGTAAATAATTACACTTTTAATGCAAAGTTGTTCTAAAAGTTGGTTGCATTGAAAGTCCATTAAAAGTGCCAACTTTGCATTAAATTATAATTTACAAAATCATGCAAAGTTGGCACTTTTAATGGACTTTTAATGCAACTTGTATCTGTATTCTTTTATCTGATTATCTGTAAGCAAAGCAGAAGATCTATAAGAACATAAAAGTCTAAACAACATAAAGATTCTTGGAGGCAGCATTTATGCAAAAGGCAAATATTTCTTTTTTGTTCAACAAACTAGAAATGTACAACACATTTCAAAATTGTATCCATCTCCTTAGTGGCTTATTGTTAAGTTGGTTTAAATGATTAGATTTAAATAAGAAGTCTGACTGATTCCTGTCTATTTTGGACCTGCTGCACCATATGAAACCCAGCTAATTTACAGGTACTGGCAGAGATTTTGTTTAGCTGTCAAGCTCTAGGAGTGTTTTGAGAGTTGATTAGCGACTTCCTCCCTGATGTTTGGGAACCTGCAGAGATTCTGCAGAGCTGAGGCATGGACATGCTGCACCTGATCAAAGATCTAATTTGATTTATACGAAGAGCTGCCTCATTTATGCTCAGCGTCTCAGACTAATTTAATCGCTCTGTAATTGGTGTATTTTCAGAGCCTTCACCCTTCTTTAAAGCTTGTTTTTGTGACTTGGACAGAAGAGGTTATGTGCCTTAAAGGAGATCCTTTTAAAGATGTTTTACTCTTGATCTCAACAAGCTGTATCAATAAAATTGTATTTTAATTATCAAATTAAAATGGTTATACACATGTATTACATACAGTGGTTATGCAAATATGTATTTCCAGAACTTATTTCTGTCCTGGCACTGAAAAAAACTGAATTTAAGCCAATTCATCAGAAAATTATAATATTACATGAGACCAGTAAAAATTTAGTTTTTGACAATTATCCAGTATGCCATCACTGAAACTCTTTTCACAATAGGTCATTCCCGAAGAAGGAGAATACTCAGAGTGTAGCATGCAAATGTATACCGTACATAGAAAGTTGAGTGGAAGGGAAAAGTATGGTACAAATAGTTGCACAAGAAAGAAGGATGGATACAACTTTGACTGGATTGGGAAACAAAACACATTTATGAGCTTGGGGAGGATTCATAAGGCATGACCTGCAGCTGAAATCAGTGCTTTAAGTAATCTGGGTTTCTTTAACATCTCAGCATTTCCACCATGCCAGGCCTCAGATGCAGCAAGTAAAGCAAAAAGAAACTCAACAAAGTACTAAGTTTAGAGTACTTTTCTGTCAGTTTTTCTTTCAAATTCAATTTTCCATTAATTTGCTTGTCCACAGCACCACGAGCAGCCTGCATCTTGATTTTGTAAATAATGACAATTTAATGCAAAGTTGGCACTTTTAATTGACTTTTAATGCAACTTTTAAAGCAACTTTGCATTAAAAGTGTTATTATTTACCGAATGACACTTCATGACAATTGTCAGAAACATTCATAAAGACTTCTTCATGTTCACGACAGGTGTCCTGTTTGACAGTGTCATGTCAGTCTTATGCACACCCCTTCAAATAAAGTGTTACCCGTTTATTTACTATATTATTATTCTGGCTTTTTGAACGGAATTAGTGAAATTAATTAACTTTTCAATGAAATTCTGACTGACTGAGATGCCACTTGTATTTTTTTTTTTTTTATACAACTGTGCTTTTGCAGTGGTGTAGAGCAATATAAGTTTGATGTAAACCCTTTTTCCTGATGTCAGGCTGAGATACATTCCCTCTTACCTGCGGGAGTGAGAGGATGAAGCTCATTGTCCAGGCCACGGTCAACATGATTTTGCTTTTCCTTTTGGCCTCGCTGATTCCCAGAGGATTGAGGATGGCAGACTGCCTGTCCAGGCTGATCACCACGGTCACAAAGGCGCAGGAGTACATCGCCACAAGCTTCATGAACATAAGCAGCCTGCAGGCGGCGTCCCCCGCCTGCCACTGAACCGTGATGTTCCACGCCGCGTCCACGGGCATCACGATGAAAGTCACCAGCAGGTCCGCCACCGTCAGGTTCATTATGAGGATCCTGACGTGAGACTTGCGCTTTCCGCCTTTGCCGGCTGCCCACAGCACAATCAGGTTGCACACGGCGGACACAGCGCACAGAGTGAAGGTAATGATCACTCGGACTTTGGCTGCGGTTGAAAAAGTGGGGAGTTGGAGCGCGTTTCCGTCAGCGCTCTTATTGCAGTCCAAGGTGGTTCCCTGACAGCTGCCGTTCACCGCCTGATCCTTCAGCTGGTGGAACATAATGAACCCCCGGGGTTTGACTGACGGGACAGATGAAAGGGACACCTAGACTTTATATTTGCCCAACATCTTCAACTGAGTCTCAAACTGAGAAAAACGAGAAAAAGTCTCGTGTTAATTGTTCAGTTTTTTTTTTTCCCCCCTCTTGACGCGACATGTGCCACGGGAGAAAGAAAAGATCTGGAGGTTATCTCACACCATTGCAGAAGGCAATTAGGAACTGGCTGCAGAATGCTGTTAATGACGTGCAAAGTCAATGTGACATCTGTATAAAAATGCATCACTGAAGTGTGTGTATAAGGTTTTACAAACACACAACATAACAGAAGCTAGTAACAATTAATAACTGAACTTATAATGTAGCTCATTTAATATCTCGTGCTACTAATTTTAGGTTAATATAAACGGACACGAATGGAAATAAATCACGAGCTGACTGGCAGTATTTTCCGAGACTAAGTATGTGTCTTACCTGGATGCACAGGAGCCGGTGAGCGCTCGAACAGTGATCTCACAGAGCGCGTTTCCACTGCAGTCTCTGCAGCTGTTGCTTCATTCAGCCGCTGTGACGCGCAGAACTGCTGCTGGGGTCGATCGGTTTGATCCATCCACGAGCCCCGCAGAAAATCCCTTTCACTGGAATATACAACACAATGTCATATAATTTCATGACATAAATGTATAGATTCAGATTGAATTAGATTGGAATTTTGCCTTATACTCAATGGAGATTATTTTTTTATTTTTTATTTTTTTATTAAAATATAAAGCAGCGTGGATTTGTGCTTTTGGTTTGGTGATTGTGTGGAACTCCACTTATATGTGTGTGTTTTATTCCTTTTGATCCCATCAAAATTATAATTTGTAGCACGTTAATATGAAGTGTTTCCTTTTGAGGTTTAACTAAAATCCAAGGATTTTTCAGGCTTTGACATTCATATTTCTTTGATTTTCCACTAGCAGACCTAACAATCCTCTGAGAATCTCACCACAAGCTGTAGTGAAAGACATACGTATAAAATGCAGAAAAAAAAGATCATAAGCACTGAGTAAAAGTAGAACAGATCATAAACTGATTACTACCATGAGTTATAATGATTTACGTGACCATTTGAGATCAGTGTGTGAACCTCTACCCCGAACAGATGGTCAGCTCATTGAGTATTTATGTGGTTATTCAGCTCATCTCTACAGATTGTGAATTCATCGACACTTTATACATGTGTGGATGCTCTGCAAAATAAATGTTAAAAGGTTTCCCCAGATATTTCCATAACCTCTAGGTCCTTGATAAGCTTCTATTAAAAATGAATGTGCCGTTACTGGATATAAAAGCATGAACCCAATTTAAAATTGAACCTCTTATCAGAAATCTTGGGACTTTTAATGATGAGTTTGAATTGTTCTTTAATTTAATGTTGATAACATTAAATCTGTGATACTCAGAAAAGGAAAATCTTAGTAAATGAATTCATAAGTCAGTGCTCTGAGTTTTCCTCGTGTCAACCACATAAAGAAACATCCATTTATGTTTGTATTATCATCAATCAAAGATTCCATTGAACTTAAATTGCATCAATGATAAACAAAACATTACATCATAGAACGACTCTTAATGCAATCACATAAATTATGAAAAGTTTTTTGGTATTATGAATGCAAATTATTAGTAAATTAAAGTCTATATAAGCCAATAGTAACGAACAGCGAAGTGTATAATATATGCTTTGAGTGAAAAAGAACCTGACTGATTTACGTTTCTATCAGCTGCAATGCAGATTTACAAGCGATCTCTTTGCAGCCACAATAGAGACAATATATTCTACACACTGAATTGGAAGAACATCAAAAGTTCATTTTTTGTAGCTTACCTTTCTTTTACTAAAATAACTATGGAGCTGTTGTGTTTGGATGTAATATCGCTGTGGGTTTCCTTTGATGTTTACAAGCGCTGCACCTTCCATTCATTTTTTTCCCCCCATCCATTGCCTAAAACAAATTATTCCTCTTTTAAATTAAGTTAATCATTTTTACTTTTAAACCATTTGTTGCTACTGATGGCCATGGGGGGGCTGTACCACCTAAACAAGTCTCTGGAACCTTAGGAGCATGTTTTTTTCTGAATAATAGATGAAAAGTTAGAGTGATGAAACCATTTGCTGCTTTGTTGATGTTGACCAGATAGCCGAGTGTGGTGGTATTATAAGACACGGGGATGAATAAAACAGAAGTTGCTACTTGGAGCAGCGACGAAACAACCTTCTTCAGTTCCTACCATCTGCTCCTTTTTCTCAAAGAACAGGCTTGTGGGGGGTCCGTGATTACAAAAGGACATCTGAAGGTGCCCTTGTTGCTGCTGGTTTACAACCATTTAACAACGAATTATCGGAGGAGCCTTATTGATCCAAACAGTATAGGGGATGGAGACAGAACAAGGAGATGGGATTAAGAGGATTTTCAAAAATCAAAAATGGCTCTCCCAGGCTACAGAATGAATATTTCACAGGAACGAGGTTGAAGTAATGTTGTTGTTGTTGTTGTTGGTTTTTTTTGTTGGGCTCTCTTGTTTTCATGTTTGCATTCTCTTATTTGTCTTAAAGCTGCTGCTTTCATTCATCCACCTAATTATCCACTGCAACATTTTTTTTCACTTGATAGGCTACAGTAAAAGAATACACTAGCTCGATGCATAGTTTTGCCATGCATTGCTATGTTACAATCACATGTTATTGCATCTTATTGGTATTCTATGTGACATATCAAGAGAAAAACGTGTGTGATGAACCTCATTAAAATTAGATGAAATTAATTCTATTCATAAAACGTCTAATTGGTTAAGTCCACGTAAGTGTGTGATTTAAACTTGATAATATAACTCTGTCCCTCCAGTTTGTTGCATTTTATCGTGGCAATTCATGCAAAATTAACAGAGTCATGCATAATTGTAAGATCATTGTAAATTTTCTGCACCAATGGTCAAAAGCAATAGGTTAAGTGACTGCTGAACCCGTTCCAGGTGGCAGCATTTCTTACTTTTCTACTACACTGCCGCCTCAGCCTTACTGTTGTTGTTGTGATAATATATGAAAGGAGAGTGTTGGAAAGTGTAGGAGCTTCTTAAAGAGGTAGAGTCACATTTCAAGGTGCAAATGTCAACACCAAACTTCTTCAAAGCTAATTTTGATATATAAAGTATTTTTATAACAACTGAAGGCAACATAGTTACTTGAATGTGTTACAAACTTGACTTGTCATAAAATGGCACTATGCGCCTGGAAAATATACAATATGCCCACTTTAATTCATCATCTGAATATAGAAATAATTTGGCACAACTGCTTGTCTGATTACCTTAATTGATTGTCTAGGCCCAGGCAGATCATAATTCAGATAACCAACAAAAATTTGTAACATGGGGTGTCATAATGAGTTCCTCAGACTTCCTCAGTGCCTATCTATAACAGGTACACTTTACCACTATGGCTAAATATTGTGAATTTTCAACTCATTGAAATTGCCTAATAATATTCCCCAAAGGCCTTGATAGCACCATATTGTTCTCTCCTTTCATTGTGATGTTGGTTGACCTTCGCTTTGTCACAAACAATGATCTGCCCTTTGGATTAATTTTTCAAAGACTTCTAGCTTTTGTCACTTTCATTTTATCATTAAATAGTTTATTAGCTTCTCCGCCTGCCATCCTCTAAAGTCTTATCTGCATTCTGTCCACCTGCCTCACTATGCATGACAGCTAATTTAATGGCATGTTGGTTTGTGCAAGGAATTTATGAATTAACATGCTCATTTATGAACTAACTGCATAAATCCTGTGTAAACCAATATTCAGTTTCCTGATGAGCAACCGAGATTGATTATCCTGCATTAAGTTAAGCTTTAAATTATTGCAAGTGAAGCATTATGTAAGACTTACCTCAGTGTATTTGCTGTCTTGTGGAAGGTTGTCTTTTGAAAGCTGACGCATCTAAAGTGAATCACAGACCTTCTCAACCAAATGTTGTTCAGGGGGAGAAAGTTCAGAAGAGTTTTTCTCCCAGAAACCAGGACATCACTTTGAGCCATTTCTTTCGTCAGCTCAGGTACAGTTAGCTACTGAACCCTTATCTTTTTCAATACCACTATCTTGGAGACTTTATTGTTCAGCTGGGGGGTTAGCTAGTGTATTTTATTATCATTTTAATATTAATGAGAACTTATATATTAATATGCTACATTATCTTCCAATATTAACTTTGCAATATTCCAGAATGACTTATCTGTTGCTTGTGTGAAAAATGTCTTTGGCTCTGCCTGACATCATATCTGTATAGCATCTCTGTGTGGATGACGTGTCTGACTGTAGCCTTTCATAGACCTCTGTGGGTTCTTTTTCCAAGTCTCCATGAGGAGATAATGTATCTCACCCGTCTCTGGTCGGCTGCAGTAGATACTTTGACTTGTCGTTATGGAAAAATAACTAATGGAACAATGGCTGATGGAGTCCCAGGAAAACCATAAAAGGAGGCTAATAAAGAAAGCAGCCTGTAGAATCATTCAGCAGCGTAGCTCAACTTGAAAAAAAAAGTGTGTTTGTTGTGGGAGCACAATAGAAACATGGCAGACATTTGGTCATCTGTAATAACTTACGCAGGGTGCCACTGTTCCAGAGAAAATGCTAGAGCATGTCGGCTTCTAGACGGAAGTAAGCAAGCAAGTAAAACTTTATTGTTCAGCCTTGTTTGTGGCACAACCAGCTGGCTATGGTCACATGAGCTTAGGGACCTTAGAGACATACAAATGTAAAAGTTCGAAGATGAGTGCCAATGCTTGACCATTCAAAGGCCCACAAGTGGGGATCAAATTCTAAATCTTTACTCTGAAGTGACAGGGGAACCAATGAATTTGGATAGGGAGTAATGTGATGTGCCAAGACTTTTATGAATTGGCCGGAACCTGCAAATTGTCCAGACCTAGTTTTTCTGAGGCGGGTGAATAAAGTGTCAACATAATCCAATCTTGAAGAAACAAATAGAACAACTTACCATTCAGATTATGAGATATTAATGCTTCATAAAAAAAAAACTCAAGCACACCAGCCCAGAGACTGAATATGACCATCATTGGTATTCAAAGTAAAACCATAAATAAAATTTACCCCAAGTTTCCCGATGGAACATTTGGCATAAGATGCTAAAAGATGAACAGTGTCTGTTAGTCCCGAGCACAAACAGGAATTCCTGTTTTGACTTCATTTAATTGGAGGAAATGTTTAGCCATCCAGCTTTTTTAAAGAATCTATGCTTCTGTAAGATGCCCAAATTGTCAAAATGAAAAGGATAGAAAGATTTAAACTGATATTCAAACCGGAATATGAACACTGCATAAAGTTAGAGACTTTAAAGAACTCTTACGTACCATCAGTCCTTAATCATAATCCAAAAAGTGCACCTAGCAGCCGGGAACATCGTGGCATGGGCTGCCTTACAGTAGATGATCCTGTTCAAAATTATCTGAAATTCTTTAACTGTAGATTCTTCACACTTCAACAAATGAGAAAACAGAAGTTGTTTTTTTTTTTTTTTGGTGATGTTTCAAGTCACATCTATATGAAGCTTTTGTCTGATTCTCAGCTTATTCTGCCTCTTCTTCTTCACTTTGTGGCAAATAAGACAAACATTTTAGAAAGAAAGCAGATGTCACATTAAAGGCTTTCATGTGGGAGACGAGTCATATGTCTGTGCAGTTTCTTTGTTTACAAAGAATGGAAATGGTAACAAGACTAGGAAAAAAAACACAAATTAGAACAACAATGAAAAGTATGTTTGTTTTTAATTCAAAAATAGATTACATTTGTCAAAATTATACATTTCCAGCAATTGTTTTTTATTCATTTTGAAAATTGACTCCTAGCCAATGAAAGCACACAGTTCACTTTCTCAGATTAGAAAATTACAACCTGAACGAAGTTTAATATAAACTACTGAAGCGTATGCTAGTTTACTGCACAGTACAGCAAACTGGGGCTCATTGGGTTGTTAAATTGCGGCCTTCATCTCATGCCATTGTGGCTCTGTTGTGTCTCGTCTTCCTTTTGGCAATACCGCACCATTTCTTCATGGAGTTTATGTCTGGTCAGTTTGTTGGTCCTGATCCCGTCCTTGTCATGCAGGTGTATGTCCCGGTGACATGATGTGACAGGAACTTGGTTTGAGGTCCATAGCACATGGACCTAGTGTCACAAACATTTCTCTATGAAGGTTTTCACAACCAAGTTTGATTTACTGCCACCAACTGGAAAACTGATGAACATGAGTGTTTCTTTTAAAACAATAAAGACAGTTGCTGAGCACATCTCTGAAATGACTGTGACAGGCCTCACTCACTTTAACCTCCTGCTTTGGGAAATAAAAAAAAACGAAGCAAAAAAAAAAAAAACAATGGCAATGGAACTTTTAAAGTCCAAATAAAATGAAGAATTTACATCATCTAAAAAGAGGGCTTTATTGCAACATTTACCTTTTGTGGTTTACGCCCCAGAGCTCTTTGTTGTTTTGTCTCCACTCTCTGTTTCCCTTTGCTATAAGAATTTCTTCTTAACAGCTTACGTGGTTAAATAAAGGTTGACTGAATGAATAAGTGAGGGTACGCCTCAAAGTCAGACTGACAGAGTAAGTTATTGCTTTTCTGATTTAAAATCAATTTTGATTGTTCTTATGTAATATTCAAATTTTCTAATAAACTGAAGTTTGAGTTTTCATTAGCTGCAGGCCATAATCAAAATGAAAATAACTTATCTGCATGGCATAGTAAATCTGAACAATACAACTTTTACTTTTTGAAGTTAATTAAAGTCAAACTTTTCTGAATGTGACTGAGGAAACAATGAGTTTCTGCCATTCATATGTCCACAACTATCTTTCTGAAGATTGTATTCAAATGTGTTCAAAATACTGCTTATGCAACGTCACTTGATTTTATTAAGTAATTTATTTACATTATTAATGCTGCTGTTAATCTTGCCCAAAAGTGTCTCTGCTTGCATGCCTGAGATTTTTCTCTGTGAACAACACATCCTGTCTAGATGAGTCATGCTTGTGGCGATAAGGTGAACCATTCATCCAAATCAGATGTTTTGAGAGCTCTGCAGGTCCATATTTATGTAAAGGCCGATGCTTATTTTCACACTGAAGTGAGACAGGATCATAAGTGTACCTTAAGCCACATGCTGAGATGTATGCCTGACACTCGAAGTAGCTCAGATCAAAAATGTATTTTTTATCTGATTCTGCGAAGCACATATTACATACAGTTATGAACAAATAAAGGAAGAAAACATTCAGAAAAGAGGGGCAGTTCTTATAAGTCTTAACTCTTCCGTAATTTATTTGATTTTAGTACAGTTATTCTTCTAGCTTTTTTTGTGTGTGTTTGTTGGTGAAAATCGTTTTTGGTCAGCTGTTGTATACCAAATAAATATATTAGACTTTGACATTTTTAAAATTGTACGATACATTTTAGGCTAGTTAATATGCATATTAGATCTTCAAAGAGGAACTGTTCAGTTGCTGAGCAGGTTTTTCTTTTTTCTAATTTCTGCTTATAGCAAGCGTTTGTGACTGGAAAGCTAATGTTGTGTGGAATAATAAAAAAATACCGCCAGAATGCTTCTTAACAGCAAGACCACGATAAATTACCTCCTCCTGAATTGGTTTGAAAAGAAAACATTTCTTTTCAGGCCACCTCAGCTGCATTTATCAGCAGCGATTTGTTCTGTATTAGCAGAAGTCAATACAATGCAAACGCCATGTGAATGGTCACACAGAAATAGGTTTGGGTGCTGCAATTACTTCTGTTGAATTTGCTGAAGGAACACCAGCTTTAATCTTTTGTCCGCACGCGATATGCTGGAGACAGGCATCAGTGTGCCTGTGATTAGCATCGCAGCAATGCAAACTTTAAAGGACGCTGAAGAGGCTTTGACACGCAGATCTCATAAGCGTACTTGTCTGTCCTTCTCCGTACGTGTTAGATGAACTGCATGTGAAGTGTGTCCATCATGCACTCAGGGGAGGAGAAAGAGAAAGAAAAGGAACAAGAGGAGGACCACATTTACATCCTAATGTAAAAAATATTAGCAGGTATGACTTGTCCAAAGTGTTTGTTTTTTCTTCTAAATTTAATTTTTGAAGTATTACTTAAATCTGTAATAGCATCTAAATAATGACCACTATCAATCTAAGGTATAATAAAATTCCTGAGAGATCTTTCTTGTAACATGAAACTAGATACTGTGATTATAATGACATGATGAGATCCGTACAAAACGTAAAACAACAAAAACTAGATAAAACACAGATTACACCACTGATTCTATAGGTTACTATTGCAGGGATATAAAGGGAACAGTCAATATTTCATGTTTATAATATTAGCTAAGCTGTTGAAAGTCTCTCAGGAGTTCAAACAAGAGCTTCACGACTTATGAGTTCTAAGAACTAAAAGATTTGAAGGCAAAGAGAGAGAAGCAAGAAAAAAAAGATAATTCTACATTTTTGAATGGATACAATAGAGGAAACAAAAGAAAAACCCAACCGGCAGATCAGAATGAAGCTCACTAACAAAACCGACTTGGACTTTGGCTCAAGAAGCTCCTGTAGTTCCGTTTTTCATCTCTTGTAACAGCTTGGAGGTCCCACAAGGTTCCTGAATCATGAGACGGGTTTTTTGTCTTTTTTTCTTCTGTAGATCCTAAATCACCTAAAATCACTGAATGATTATCAAATCAGAATTCAATTTGGGGAAAATAAGTAGCAACATTCTGCCACAGAGAGGGCGAGAATGTACCATCTGTTTTTCTTTATCTTTCTCACATTCGAGGTTTTCAATGTGTTATTTTTGACTATAAAGACAAGCACATTTTCAAAGTTTAACATGTTTAATAATATTTAAAGATAATTAACTATGGATTATAGCAGGGGAACCCAAGCCCAATCGTCCCCCCGACTTTTAGGTGTTTCCTTTCTCCAACTTGGCTGAATGAAATGATTTACTCACCAGGTCTCTGCAGAGCTGAATGACTGATAATGAGGGAATTCAGCAGCTTGATTTGGGTGTGTGAGAGAAATATTCATCCAAAAGCAGCGAGGTGGTATCTCTCACAGACTGGACTGGCACCCTGGGTATATATAAAAGCCTTTTTGTTTAGTTTCTAATTTAGAAAAAATATGATCATGAATGTAAGAGACATATTGACGGACATTCAGAGAAGAGTATTAAACTTCGAAAACATTACTATGGCTCTAAGAGTTTGTTGTGGCTACATCTAAGACTCAAATTTTTTTCAAGCCAAACAATTTTCCTTGGTGAAAACAAGTAGTTGTGTGGATGTTTTATTTGTGTTTAAAATGTTGGGACAATTAATTTTCATAATTGCTTTGACAAGTGTGTGCTGTGGATTGCATTTTCATGAAATTGGAGGTGCAACAAAAAAAGAGTCTTCTTCCTCCTCTCAGTGTTCTAGAGGCGCTCTCACCCCAGGCCAGCAGCACAATCACATTCATGATTGCCATTTCAAAGATTTCTTTGTTTTTTAGCTTGAAGGAAAAGGAGCTTGAATCCTGACAAAATGACAAATGCATAAAAGGAAGCCAGCATTATGGTCACTACGAATGCTAAAATGTTGTTCTCCAGGGGCCACACTTGGTGAAAACCACAAATGGAAGTGAGAAAAATTTGGACAGAGGTGTTTTTCTTCAGCAGTCCTCCTCTTTCTGAAGGTCATCTTTTCCTCATGCAGTATGTGAATTTCTTCCAGCACTATATTTGCTGTTGGAAACCTTTTTATCCACGTACTAGTATTGTTATTAGAAAATGGATCAATAACCTCTCAGATCATAAATCTTGCTGTCACAAGTCTCCGACATGGCAAGCCTGAAAGTTATCTTTTCCTTCAGCTTTTGTAGGTTTGGTGTCAATGGATGCTGCTTTGTATACTGGCATGTATTCGATGTCAGTATCAGTACTTGTTTTCTTGTGGAAACAATTCTAAAAAAGATTTAAAAATGTAAACAGAATATACTAATTAAATAATGAATAATGTGGGCTGGCATCCCTTCACTGCACAGCTGAGGATATAAGCCCAAGACGCAAGGTGCATTGCATGATAAGGACAGACAGGGAGTCACAACAGCCTATGCAGAAGCTGAGAATATTATTCAACTGTGAGGGGAAAAGTCAGATTTGCCGGATCAACAAAGTAATCAGCACGGCCTTTAATACAGTTTTTACAACCCATACACACAAAAATATGCTGTCCTTGTAAAAAATTGACTGCAAAACATGGCCAGTGGGTCATAATATAGACTCAAATGTGGTTGACCAAAAGGTATCAGGATGTTCACCTGTGACCAAAATTTTTCTTAGACACAGGCCAATAATTAGTTTTCTTGACAGTCTGTACAGTGGGCAGGATGGTGAGGTGAACCTCCAAAGTTCACTGTATTAAGATTTTTTTTTTCTTTTTGGATTCTATTTTTTCAATGTAAGATACATTATTTAAGTCTAGTTAATTCATTCAGGACTTTTCACATATTACTATCAAAGGTTCTGTAAACTCTAAACTTGACACCCATTTTTGTTTTCTGTCTTTTAAATTGCAGATGAAATAAAGTCCTTACTAACAATCCTCAGTGTTGCTGGTGCTGAATCTACAATAGAACAAACTTTATGATGCAGACGTCTAAGTATAACTGAAAGAGATGTGTTAATCTGGTCAGATTTAGCCTGACATTGTTTAGTGTCACAGACTCAAAAACAAAACAAAAAAAAAAATGGCAGATTTTTGCTGCATTGGCAGCAAGGAGCCTGCAGAGATCCTTGGCTGCAGGAACAGATGCTCTGCATTGGATTTATGAGTCAATGGTTCAATCTGCAACAGATGAACATATTTTGAGTTGCACACAAGATGGGGGTGTCAAAATGACGCATTCATACAAAGAAGCAAGGCCATGTACTATAAAAGCATCAAAGCAGGAATGCTGAAATATTGTTCAACACAATATCAAAATAATTTAAATAAATTTGAGTTGTTCTGCCGGGAGAAAACAAAACAAAATTACACAAGGTTATTTTTTTATTTATTATTTCTATTGCATTTAATAATGTTTTTATGAGGTGGTATTATTTACATTTTGAGAGATGACCAAGTAAAGTTAATTTATTTGGTAAAAACCTTCTGTCATAGAGCGCACCCCTTCATACAATCGCATTTACCTTCTCCCCTCTTGTCGTAGCCTATGGCTTAACTCACTCCTCAATAACACACATCAGTGTGTTTGCAAGTAATCCTGAAGTTTCTGCTACAGCTACAGTATGTAACTTTTATGAAAAATATATTTTTTTATTTAAATCAGTCACTGTGGCATGACAGTATAGCACGAGACCAATCATTTGTGAAAAAATAAAGCTCCTCTGCCTTCTTTCAGTGCTCTCAGTGGAATTGCAGAAATACACCACTCAGTCAGAAACAACCAATCAGCAGAGGATCTTAGGTAGTTGAGAATTTTCACTCTCGAGGTACGCTAGCCCACCAAGATTGGTTCCGGCCAATATTGCTTCCTATTAGGAAGTGCACTCTCACTCGAGATCAAGAACCATCTTGAGCTACAGGGTACTATCTTTGTGGCAGGTGTATGGTGCTTGTGGTGTGCTCCGGGGAGCCACCTTCTGGTTTGTATGTGCTGTGTAAGGTGCGTGGAATATGGCTAGCATATTCCTGTGGGTGCTGGCGCGCCGTTTAAGCTGGGCTCAAGCGGAGCTTGTAGTGATTTGCTATGCACTGTGCAGGAGAAAGAAGAGATTGAGAAGTGGAAAAGAAGGGGGGGAGGCGCAGGAGAAAAGAGAAAGAGGGGGAGAGAAAAAAGGGGGGAAGAGGTGGCAAGAAAAAGGGGGGTGGTTAGGGAAAAGGATAAAAGTTTTGTGAAGGGTTAGAAAGAGGGAGAGGAAAGGGGGGAGGAGGGGGGAGAAAAAAATGGGGGGAGGTTAGGATTAGACAAGGAAAAGGGGGGTGGTTAGGGTAAGGATAAAGGTTTTGTGAAGGGTTAGAAAGGGGTAGAGAAAAGGGGAGGAGGGGGGAGAAAGAACGGGGGGAGGTTAGGGTTAGACTAGGAAAAGGGGGGTGGTTAGGGTAAGGATAAAGGTTTTGTGAAGGGTTAGAAAGGGGGAGAAAAAAGGGGGGAGAAAAAAGGAGGGGGGAAAAAATGGGGGAGGTTAGGATTAGACAAGGAAAAGGGGTGTGGTTAGGGTAAGGATAAAGGTTTTGTGAAGGGTTAGAAAGGGGGAGAGAAAAGGGGGGAGGGGGGAGGAAAAAAGGGTGGGGAGGTTAGGATTAGGCAAGGATAAGAGAGTGGTGGAGTAAGGATAAAGGTTTGGTGAAGGGTTAGAAAGGGGGAAGAGGGGAGGAGGGGGGGAAAGATTGGAGTAAGGGGGGGAGAGAGGATCTAGTTGTTCCTTTGTTATTAGGAACAACTTACAATCACCCTAGTGCAGCAAGTGCTTTTAAGTTATTTTTGTCTTATTTCAAGTGCACTGTAATATTTCCACTAGAAACTAGACAGGAAAATTAGTAAGATTTTGTGTTTAATAGTAGGTCCAACATGATACTTTTTTTCTCTGATCTGCAATATTAAAACATAATTCATGAACCAAAATGCTTCCAGCTTTATGCAGCTTTACTGTCCAAGTTGAAGTAACATGTCAGCTCCTATCAACTTTTTGAACTTGATAGCTCTAAATAATTCTGTCTGCAATTTGTGAGTATTTGCAGAACATCTGGTCACCACAGATGGCAACATTCAAAGTAGAAAAATAAAAAAATAAAATTAGATCATGCACAGAGCTGCATTTCCACATTTTGCTGTTTGTTTCACAACGATTTGTCTCAGTGGCCTCCACAGACAACCTATTTAACTTGTAAAGCATGGCCAGGGGCTACGCAGACAGCCATTTCCACAGCTGTGAAATCAAACAGAAACTCTCTGCAGACATTTACTCACAAACCAGCAGGTGATGATGACATGTAGAATCACACCATCCTGCTCTGTTATTGCCTAAAAATAAGTTAAAAAAAATAGAGAAACTCATACAAAAACAAATGGGAATGTAACAGTTTTATCCCAAAGAAAAATTAAAGGACATATGATCATTTTTTTTCTTTCTTTGCAGTATATATCAGAAGACACTGGGATACCCTTAAAATGAAAACTATTGACATGCTTTTTTTTGTCAGCCCAGCAAAGAAATAAAAAAATAAAAAACTCCTGAGCTAAAAGCAGAGCCACCAACCTTGGGACAACTCACAAGTTCACACTAAACAGGTTTGTCATACAAGTAAAACCTTTTTGACACTAGTGGTATTTACTTCAACCATAAGGCCATGGTATTTTGTGTTGCTCATCCTCTGATCTGGACATAAGCAGCACCATCCTTTACAATTGTAAAACCCAAACCAACATGGTACTTCAGTCTGCAACTTAAATGTGTCCCTTTTTCTTTTGGTTCATTCAGAACCTGAATGAACCAAAAGAAACCAGTTGATGCCTTTGTGTGTTGGATGCTGATGGAAGATGAACGTTAATGTGGTGAACTAGGGCAGACAACCCCTTTTCTTTGAAGAAGCATTTAGAGTAGGTAAAAATCTGTTTAGCAAAATCCTCACTTTTCTTATTTTGTTCATTTCTGAAGAATAAAACTGTATCTGTTTGTCCGTCCATTCATCATCCTATCCAACTTGATTAATCTGAGGTGCTGGGGATTAGCAGGACACGAGACTCATGAGGAGAGGGCATAATATTAGTTTTTTTTATCTCTTTGACAATTTCTGTGCTCATCTAGTCATGTTTAGATAATTATCTACCTGTAAGACCAAGAGGTTTCCCATTAACAGTTTTCTGCACATATTCAGCAAATATTCAGCTAAAATTATATCACTTAGAAAAATTCATATTGTCATTTACTCTAAGAAGGTTTCCACCTATCTTACTTAAATGACATGTTCTCTCATCCTCTCCATTTTGAAGAGTGGCGAAGAGATCCGCTGTGTTATTTAACATTTTAATTCTAGTAAAAGAGAAAGTCATGGAATAAAAATTAGAAACTTCAAAACACTGAGCAATTTAAAACAGTAATATTTCAGTTTAATTTATTTTATCAGAATCATGATGGTCACCTTTACAACCATTCTTTGTGAGTTTGTTGCTATCTTTCTTTACGCGAGGGACAATAAGTGTGAATAAATATAAAAATTGCTTTTATGCTACTTTTAACCCCCAAAACCGGTGGAGATAAATCTGTTTAGATAAAATGTTTGGATTATTTGTATGTTTTTTCACTTTTGCACTAACCGCAAGTGGGATCTCCAGTGATTCATGTAACAAAAGCCTCTGTGAGAAGATTCATCATCCCGGTAACCAAGACAACAGTCTACCTTTCTTCAACACTTTTCCTCATACCGCAACACTGTTTCCGCCTTTTTGTAACCAATCTGTGAATTGAAGCTGACAATAAGCTACTTTTTTTCACATAACCTTTCCTTTACCGTCATCAACTGCATTTCCGGTGCAGGTATTACATTATTACAGATGGCGATAGAAGGCAGTATTTTCTTTCATGACCTTTAGCAGCTGTTAAAGACTTATTTTAATGGCTCACCACTTAAGTGTTGATGTAATTACGGACCTTAGTCAGTTCAATAGATATTAAACCATTGCGAGAAAGATGAATGTTGTGTAGGTGTGGAGAGAATCTTATTCAAGAGCAAGATTGAATGCTACAGAAAGAATTTTTGGTAATTATGATGTTCATACAATTTTTACTTTCAAAGTAAATTAGTCCATGTGACTTTAGAATTCTTGAATTCTTAACATTGTTTTGAAAGTCTCACTTTATGAGCTGCTTTTTGTGGCTGGAAAACACATTTGTGAGTCCACTGATTAAATGAAAGTAAAAAGATGGAAAGTGGATATGAAGCTGAAGACGTCTGATCAGTTCTCTCTTAATTGCATCACTTCTCCTGAGGGTTACAGCTGCAGACGTGGGAAAATTATTCAAACATAACTAATTATATGATTCAGTCCATCACTGCCCAACTTTCAACTGTGCTTACACCCACAGAATCACCACTCAACTCTAATGATAATTTAAGAAATTTTAAAGTAGAGGTCCAACCATTTTTGCTTTAATTAAGGAATTTATCATTACTTTTACCTGTCGACTAGCTAGTGGTTTTACTTATGGTTTTTTGATTTGGTATGACATAACCTTTTGGAAGTCCACATAGTAGGCACTGCAAGAAAACAAGATAATCAGAAAACTTCAATATGTTAGCTGATGGCAAAAACCTCATAGTTTCTTGTGTGCACAAACACATCCCTTTCACTTAGGACCTGAAAACAAGCTCTTATTCCACACAAAATCCACAAAGACCAATGTTTTGTAACCACAGTGTGTAATTCTCAGAAGAGTCTGATTGCCTGCATCGTTTATTTTCTAATTCAAATGATCCCACTTTACTAACTCAGGAATTCAGGAAACAATCCTGCTTGAAACTGTGAAAAGGGCTCTAGTCATTAGACGGTATCCTATCATGATTCTTGATATCTTTGACATCTCTTGGGTCAGAACAATGGGGTTCAGAAAAGTTAACTAGATTTTTCTAGGGCTACTTAACATGATTTTGCTATCATGTTATACCAAGTCTGTCTCTGATTGGCCAATCAAACACCAGGTCTAATTACCTGGTTGAGATTTAAAAGTTATTTTCCACTTTAACCAAATATGTGTTGGTTCCTAATCTAAACGCCATGCAGTCTGAGTGATGATCATGCTGGAACAGCTGCTGTCTGTGCCCAGACATCTGGACTGATCCAGCTGGTTCTGAGTCAGTAAGGAAACAGCCTGATCGCAGTAGGTACTATTTTCTTGTTCCATTGTGGCACTGTTGGTGTTAAAATCTTACAGATGAAAGATAATTCCTAAAATTGCTCCTCTTCTTCCCTCCCAGGTTACTGGTTACTGGTAGGAATTAGAGCAGAGAAATGTAGACGTTTTAATCTTTTTCACAGGCTTCTGAAAGAGTTAAGTTCTGATAAAAGTTAGATTTTCTGTCCATCCATCCATCCATCCATCCATCCATCCATCCATTCATCCATCCATCCATCCATCCATCCATCCATCCATCCATCCATCCATCCATCCATCCATCCATCCATCCATCCATCCATTTTCTGCCGCTTATCCGGGGTCGGGTCACGGGGCAGCAGCCTCAGACGGAAGGCCCAGACTTCCCTCTCCCCAGCCACTTCTTCCAGCTCCTCCGGAGGAACCCCAAGGCGTTCCCAGGCCAGCCGAGAGACATAGTCCCTCCAGCGTGTCCTGGGTCTTCCCGGGGCCTCCTCCCGGTGGGATGTGCCCGGAACACCTCACTAGGGAGGCGTCCAGGAGGCATCCTGACCAGATGCCCGAGCCACCTCAACTGGCTCCTCTCGACGTGGAGGAGCCTGCTGCTCCTCCACGTCGAGAGGAGCCAGTTACTACTCTGAGTCCCTCCTGGATGACCGAGCTTCTCACCCTATCTCTAAGGGAGAGCCCAGCCACCCTGCGGAGGAAACCCATTTCGGCCACTTGTACCTGTGATCTCGTTCTTTCGGTCATGACCCAAAGCTCATGACCATAGATGAGGGTGGGAAACGTTGATCGACCGGTAAATCGAGAGCTTCGCTTTTTGACTCACCTCTCTCTTCACCACGACGGACCGGTACAGTGCCCGCTTCACGGCAGACACTGCCCCAATCCGCCTGTCGATCTCCCGCTCCCTTCTTCCCTCATTCGTGAACAAGATCCCCAGATACTTAAACTCCTCCAATTGAGGCAGGACGACCCCTCCTGACCTGGAGAAGGCACTCTACCCTTTTCTGGCTCAAAACCATGGCCTCGGATTAAGAGGCACTGAGCCTCATCCCGGCTGCTTCACACTCAGCCACGAACCGCTCCAGCGAGAGCCGCAGATCACGATCTGATGAAGCCAACAGGACCCTATGATCCTAAGGCCACCAAAAAAGATCCCCTCAACACCTCGGCTGCACCTAGAAATTCTGTCCATGAAAGTAATGAAAAGAATCGGTGACAAAGGGCAGCCTTGGCTGAGTCCAACTCTCACCGGAAACGAGCCCGACTTACTTCCGGCAATGCGGACCAGACTCTGACACCGGTCATACAGGGACCGGTCATACAGGGCCCTTTGACAGCTCGTATCAAAGGGCCCGGTACCCCATACTCCCGGAGAACCCCCCACAAAGCCCCCCTAGGGACACGGTCGAATGCCTTCTTCAAGTTCACAAAACACATGTAGACTGGTTGGGCGAACTCCCATGCACCTTCCAGGACCCTGCTGAGGGTGTAGAGCTGATCCAGTGTTCCACGACCAGGGCGAAAACCATACTGTTCTTCCTGAATCCACCCAGGGATCCCTGCCACAGAGGAGCTTTTTGACCACCTCGGCGACCTCGTCCCCAGAGATTGGAGAGCCCAACCCAGGGTCCCCTGGCGCAACTTCCTCAACAGAAGGCATGTTGGTGGGATTGAGGAGGTCTTCGAAGTATTCCACCCACCAACCCACAGCGTCCTGAGTTGAGGTCAGCAGCACACCATCCCCACTGCTTCCCCCTCCTGAGATGCCGGATGGTGGACCAGAATCGCCTTGAAGCAGTACAGAAGTCTTTCTCCATGGCCTCTCCAAACTCCTCCCACGCCCAAGTTTTTGCCTCAGCGACCACCCGAGCCGCATGCCGCTTCGCCCGCCGGTACCCATCAGCTGCTTTTGGAATCCCACAGGCCAAAAAGGCCCGATAGGACTCCTTCTTCAGCTTGACAGCATCCCTGTCCCTCACCGAAGGTATCCACCAACGGGTTTGAGGGTTGCCGCCGCGACAAGCACCAACAACTTTGCGGCTGCAACTCCGATAAGCCGCCTCGGCAATGGAGGTACGGAACATGGTCCACTCAGACTTAAAGTCCCCCACCTCCATAGCATAGCTCCTAGGATCATTGAGACACTCAAACCCCTACACCACGATAAGGTGGCAACCCAAGGAGGAGGAATTTCTGTCAGTAGAATTTTAAAGATTTCATGTCACATTTATAAAACTCTGTAATTGGAATTATCTAGAACAGTGATTTTCAAATAGTTCTCCATATACACAGCCTTAATATGGGACTTTTAACTTTTTCCCACGTTTGTGTTCATGGGAAAAATGGCTTTAAAATTATTTAAATTTATAATGTAAAGTTTACCACGTCTTAGATTTTTTGTATCTGATAACTACCACACATTACAAAGATTTATTTATTTATTTATTCATTTTTTATATACTTTTGCTGAATTGTGTATCTTATTTGCATATATTGTCATGTGATTTTGTTGATAGAGGACCAAATTTGCAGACAAGAGCTGGGAGCATGGATCATGTTGAAAAAAATGTTTTAATGAAAAAGTGATGAACAAACTTATAAAAATCACCGAGGGCCAGGGTAGGAACAAAAAGTAATCCAACACAAAAAAAAAAAACAAAAAAAAAAGGAGAACCAGGAGTACATAAGGAGACCACAGAGAAGTGACAGGATTAGTCAAGAATTAAGAATTAAGATTGAGTTGTACATATATTGGACAGGTAGATTACTGAACAAGAAATAAATGGCTGATTAGAAACAGGCTGCAGGTGTGAGGGGAGAGCGAGAAAGTGGCATAGTGGACTAGAAAAAAATCCAACACTAAAGAATAACCAAATCAAAGAAACATGAAAACAATAAAAAGGACTAGACAAAAGACATAAGCACAACTACAATCACTAAGACGGAACAGAAGGAAAAAATAGAAGCAATGCAGAACAAATAGGAAGAACTAAAGAACATCAATAACAGAACCCAAAACAAACTCAACCAACCTAAGATTCTGACATTTACATTGTTTCACAGAGTCGCATACTCACAGAAGCGATGCCATTTTCAATGTAAGAAAGAAAAGTTTAATCTCTGGTTCATATTATTCATTATGCTGCAATACCGAATGGTTTTTATCTCTGCTAACAACCAACATCTCTTCTCATTAGTCTCCGCTGGCTCTCTAAAGGCTTCTAATAAATGCCAAAAATATGTTTTTGCATGTAGGAACATTAAGCCCACTGTGTCAGTTTTTCCACGTTACACACAGTGTTCAGCTTTCTTAAATCTGTTCTTTGTCCGTGATCAGGCATAATCACGTGGCTCCCTGTAACATGGAAAACTAAAACGTTGCCAGTTATAAGCAAACACTTCTAGTTGAAGAGAATGGGCTATAATATGAGCTAAACAATGTGATGTGTGTCTAATGCATAAAATGGGATTTTGAAGTGACTAACTTCAGTTGCAATAATCTAATCGAAAAAATGAACTGTTGACCAGGTAACAGTAGAATAGTTATAGCTAATTTTGGGCCTGCAGCAGCAGTCTGAATCTATGGTCCAGTAGGTCTGACAGCTTTTGGCTCTATTCAGTCATTTCTCATTTCTGAGAAAAACATCTGATTGCCTCGAGCTAAAAATGAAAGCACAACCCAGCTGACTTTATGAACCCCACACCTTTACTCTCTGATCTTCTACATGAATGCCACGCAACTGCGGGTGGAAACCAGGGTATTAAAATGAAAACTGTAGCAATGCACCCATGTCTGAGTGCTGAATTATTCGCTTCCTCTAAAATATCCCTCCGCCTCCTGTGACATCAGATTCCCATGCATAGTGCACCAATCTCCAGGGCAATATCCTTTATCATAAACGCTACTTTCTCTTTGTTTTCCTGCAACGTGAGCCCAACAATCAAATGTGTTGAAAAATGACCTCTGTTGTTCATAATCCTTTTTCACACTCACATGGTGCTGACTTCCCGCTGTGGAAGGTGCGTTTTTTGATAAAACAGATTTCTCATTTATTCCTTGGAGAACAGAAATGGAAAAAACAGGACCAAGGTGTGGTGGGAATAGTCCACAAAAGACAAACAAGGACAATCTGAGGAAGAAAGACGACGATTCACTTTGCTTATAAACAGAGACAGGTTTATTGGACATAGTTGCCCCCTTGTGGCCTCTTCCAGAACTGCCATGTGCTTCTAAGTTAGAATGTAGCACTCTGTGTTCATTACATCTCAAAATGCACACGTTGAGCATATTTATACATAAAGACTAAAAAGTAAAATTGTGACTGACTGAAATTTTGGATGATTTTGAATGAATTCAACAAAACAAGCACTTTTCTAGTCATACTGACCACTCAAAGTGCATTACACTATTCTGTCCCACATTCACTGAGTGTTTACATTCATAAACTAATCTGGAGATCAGTTGACAACTTGGGAGGAAATGTCTTACACAGGGTATTTTGTCATATGACAGGATGGCTTTAACCCACAAATTTCAGATAGCAAGGCAAATACTCTTCCCACTGATCTACAGCCACCTGCATTTAAAGCAGCTCATCTGACTGCAGCAAAATTATTTTTATTCCTTCTGCTTAACTTTAAAATGACAAATATGGGCAAAAATCATACTTTCAGGTGATGCTACATTCTCAACTTTGGTTAAATTCCCTAAAATGCTTGAAGTTTTTTAAATTTTTTTTTTTATCTGTCACTCTTAACAAACAGATTCCATTTGACTCATTCACCCAGTAAATTAGATTTTAAATCTCCCTGATGTTATTAAATTGTGGTGAATCATGAAACAGTGCTTCATTCAACCAGTTGTTAGCATGAAGATGTGCCCTCCAAGAATGGTGACACTTTTTGATACCATGAGTAGAGCACTAGATCAGCAGTACTAGATCTGCTGATCTGCAACATTAGATCAGAAGAGGGTTTTGCTTTCATTCTGAACCTCATGAATTGGTCCATGTTTTTTTCCACATCATAAAGAAATGCACCGTATCTGCAAGGCAAAGCACATATTTAACCAACTGAATCATAGGTTATTTTAAACATGAAAGTGGGAGGGAAGAATTAAACAACAAATTTGAACAAAAATATAAAACTATGTTGTGAAATTGTAAATAAATCTAATTTAGGTAAGACATTCAAACAGTGTGATCTCTACAACAGAGCTCAATTTCAAGAAAGCTGCTTTGTCCTGCATTCATGAATACAACAGTGTGTTTTCACCCTTTACCCTTGGTGACAGGCTGAAGTTGACACTGCACGTGTTACATTTCTGTGTGACCCTGGATGCCGCTACGCAATTAATAGCATTCTTCACATTCAGGACTCTTACTCCACAACTCCTCCCTTTTTGGCAGCATTTTTCAGAGAATGAGTATCGCATGAAAGGACAGACCCCTGCTGTGAGGTCCGTGAGTAAGTCATGTGTGGCTCTTTTCTTGTAACCTGAAGGGACTTGTTCTGTACAAGTTGTCTGCTGCCGTTGTCATCAGAAGGTGGTTGTACCCACCTTTAAGTCTGCTTTTGCTGAGGCTAAAGATTATTGTAAAGAATTGGATGTGCTGAATTCTTTGCCGTAATCAGCTCTGTCCTGAGAGACGGGGCTGATTACTTCAATTCCTGACATTCAAGTAATTAAACCAGTGGTTCTTAACCTGGGTTCGATCGAACCCCAGGGGTTCGATGAGTCGGTCTCAGGGGTTTGGCTGAGCTTCTACTGTGGAGGTAAAGACACACTTGTGTAAAGTCGTGATGATGCCCCCCGCTTTGCCATCACTTGCTGCAGAGGATCACGTTACATTGCTTAGCCAATCAGTGCTGCGGAGGAGCACTGGTTGAAGGAGTTCCACTCTCAGCATGGATTTGAACTTGTGTCTCTAAATCTGCTCCTTAGTCGCATCTTTTCGGGGTTGCTACTGCCTCTAGTGCCGTGGGGGTGGTAACACAACTAATATAATTACATTACTAAATCAGAATACCACAAAGTCTTTATTATTTATTATTAATTTTTCATTCTCTTAAGAATGTGGAGCTAATTAAATGATCTAAACAAGACCTTAAAGTGGTTCCAGTTTCTCTCGATGGCCAACCTGTTGAAACTGTGGCAAATTTTAAATACCTTGGGTCGTTCCTGGACAGTCAGCTCAACTTTGCTGAAAACACTGACTATATTTTGAAGAACTGTTCTCAGAGACTCTACCTTTTAAGAAGACTTAGTGATCTTGGGGTGACCCAACTAGACTCTAGTTGGGTCACCCCTATGTCTTGAATTTGGAGAAAAAAATTATATTTTATTTATCACTACAGAAGGGTTCAGTGAATGCGCATATGAAACTGGTGGGTTTTAATACCTCAAAAAAGGATAAGAACCACTGAATTAAACAAATGATCTGTATTGCCACCAAACAGATGGTTTTAGATCAAATCCAATGTTCCAAATCTGAAAGAAGCTCCCAGAAAACTGCAAAACAGCCAAAATACTGAGTTCCTATAAATCTAGATTAAAAACCCACCTGTTTAGAGTTGCATTTGAATTATAAGAAATTAAACATTGACCAACATATTTGATGTGTAATCATGACTTTGATTATGGAATTAACAAAATGTAATGCTTGTGCAATTGTTGACTGCATGGTGTCTTTTATGACTTTGTATTTTTGTTTTTATGATGTTAAGCACTTTGAACTGCCTTGTTGCTTAAATGGGCTAAACAAATAAATGTGACTGATTGATTTATTTGAATATCAGATGCTTATTAAAGGTCATTGTCAGGTGTTTTTTTTATCGGCGCCCCTTAAATTAGTTCCTAATACTTGGCCTATAAAGGCCTAATTTATTACGAGTCAGCGTTACTTCCTTGTATCCCTTGTGTTGGAAATAAATTCCGCTTAACTTTGTTTTTCTCAGTTTCTGATGTGTATTCAGATCCAGAGTATAGTTTGACAATATCTTTATCGCAACAACAAAAAAAAGTAACATTCTGGTTGGAATTTGAAACTACACTCAATCAAGTCTTTGTGAGAGTAACTTTGACTTCAACTAAATAAGTTAACTACATTTATAATCATTCCAGATTGGTCAAAAATGTGTGGTCTACCATTCAGCAGTTCCCAGTGAGCGTTTTATCACCCTTCAAGATGTAATGATTCACTGAGACACCACGCCTGACTGCATTTGCCGGCTCACACTCTAAATAGAGTCTTCTTTTCCCTCCATGCATGCTCCTTGTTAGAAAGAGAGCGTGTTTCCAACCATACTATTAACTTATATTAGATCAAAGCATTATCAGTTCTGCCCTCCAGACATGCCTAGCCAGTCTGGAGTCTTATTAAAAGATCAAACAAGCAAAATTTAATTGATCCACAGAATGATGTCAATAGAGTCCTTTTCAATCAAGTGGAGGGCCTTTACACGAGTTGCTGGTTTTCGGTGCTTTGCTTCATTTACATCAGTCATGTCTATTAAATGCATTGTGTGGAGCCGCGGATATAGAAAAAAAGCACTGTGGTGATTTGCAAGTGTTCAGCTCTAAACTGAAATAACTGCAAACAAGCAGTTAAATAATCTGGTTATACAAAATACTAGACACCATCAGCAACTATGTATGACAGCAATGTTCAGTACTTCCTATTGATTTGGACTGAAAAATAGGGCTGCAAGTCCTTTCTTCTGAAGAAAACACCCAGATCTGGTTAAATCTTCCCAGTACTTTTAGTCAACCATAACTCAGACTCACAGTCTGAAGAACCCAAATTGAAAATTTTGGTAAGCATTTCAAAAAGGTATATTTAGCACAGATATATTACTTAAGAAAAAGAGCATACACACACACACATACACACACACACACACGCGCGCGGGCACACACATACACACACACACACACACATTCCGTGATATACGGTGGCAGGCTTATTAGAGCCCAGGGTTAATTCTCTGCAGATAGAAATTAGATTTTTTTTAAAGTGGATGAACTCTTGAAAGTTTTCAGTTTACCTATCAGAACAGCTTTAGGTCTCTGCAAGGGAGCAAGATCAGCATAAATCTGCCTTATTTCACTCTTTGGAGTCAAAACAAGTGACTCAAACATCAAGAGCTCAGATTGAATGATTTAGATGTTCTTAAATATCCCCACAATTGAAGACCTGATATAAAAATGCTCATAAAATGTATCATATTTCAAAAGACTAAAGACCGTAATTGCAGTAAACGGTGATCCTACGAAACATTCACTCAGAGGGTTTAACACAAATTTATTTGACACATTTTAGATTTTTGTTCTTTGTAAAAATTTATGTAAACCTTCTTAATAATGCTCTACTTTTTGGTTGGTCTGTTGTAATTAAGTAAATTACAATGAAACTTGTTAAGACCAATATACTGACAGCAAAGAGCCCAGATGGACTTGTACTGAGTCTGTTATTTACATAACAAAGCTTTGAATGTTGTCCATCAGAATAATCTTTTCTGCCTGAAGTTGTGGTTTTGGCCAAAAATACAAAATAAAAAATAAAAAACTATCTCAAATGGTTTTAACTCTTGGGCGTTGGAAATCATTTAGAGAAAATGCAGGAAAATGTAACGGAAGAATGAGATAAATCATTAAATCCTAACATGGAAAATACAAGCGCTACTGAACTTTGAACTTTCAACGACATTCACTGCTGGGGGTAAGTAATGGTCACGGTGGTTACACATCAAGACCTTCTGCTGAGCAGTCGGCCGCTGCAGGAGGTCTGATAAGTCTTTGTGGGAGAGCTTAGCAAAGGCAAAAGGGCATGAGCAAAAGGTGTAATTGACATTTTTGAAAAGTTATCACATTTTACTGAATAATCTAAGGCACCAGCTCTTTGAGCAACAAAGATTGTTCTGTGGTCCATGCATACCTGATTTCCTGTGTAATTCTTTCATTAGAAAATAAAGTTTTGTTGTTTTTTTTGTTCACTGCCAATGGCACAGAAAACAGGTATGAGCCTGATTCACCTAGGGACATCAAGCATATTTTATGAACAAAAATGAACTTTCTTAAAAGTGAAAGAAAGACAACTTTTATAAATGTATCAGAACTAAACGTTTTGGAAAAAGCAAAATATTTAACTTTTGCTACAAGGTCATGCCACAGAGCTGCACGGTGCTGTATTCTTTAGCACTATCAACTCACAGCAAGGATTGTTTTCAATCTTGGCTCCGTGTTGATTCAGCATGTTCTACAGCCTATTGTGCATACATGGGTTTTCTCCAGGTTCTCTGCTTTCCTTCCACTGTCTAAACCCTGCATGGTAATTGGTAAATTGACCTTTGGTATAAGTTTCTGTGAGTGCACAGTATGTCTTGTACTTGTCTCTGTGTTGGCCCTGTAGTGGTCTGTTGACCTGTCCAGGGTGTACCCAACCTCTTAGCTGTTGACTGCTGAGATAAGCTACCTGCCCTGCTGCGACCAATGAACAGCACTAACTGGGTACCGAAAATGCTGAGCCCAACATAATCCAATTAGCCATGCCCCCACATTTTGCTGGAAATTACTGTTATTTTCTAATTGTATTATGTTTTTGTCGTATAAAGGACTTTGAATTGCCTCCATGCTGAAATTGACAATTTAAATACAATGACTTATTTTAACCATCCAGCCATATTTGTATTTTTATCATGAAATGTATTTTGAAGTTTGAGTAGTTTCTTTTAATGAATGCGAAGAAGGGGAGGGTGGGCTGGTTACACCTTGAACAGATACAAATTGAAAATTTCTATTTAAAAAAATTTATTCATACAATTTTGCAGCACTTTGAGTTGATTGTTTACTCTGCTATTGTTCTATTATGTTTATTCATAAAACAATGAACAAACAGTGAACAGGAATAAACATATGTGTTTATCTTGTTCAGGGTATTACCACAATGTTCATTTGAATTGTTTATGTCCCTTCCCAGCATACAGTTGAATGATCACCCTGTTCTCATCCACTCTTTGCCAGATCCTCATGGTGTGTCCTTGTTCTTCATTTGTTGTTGTAGGTCCAAACTGTGTCGTTTGTTTCATTAAAATTCCTGGTACTAATTGTGGCTACCTCTTGCCTGCATTTGGCTTCACAACAACAATCCAACATGGCATTTGTACAGATGTAGTGTGTAGGTATATAAGCCTCATTAAAACTTGTATTGGACATGAGATTCCTGGTTTAGTTGCATTATACAACTTCACCTTTAAATATGGATAATTTTATACATTTGTTATTTTCGTGGAAACAGAAATTGCTTTCATAATCCTGTAATATTAACATGCAATCCAAGAGAACTAATGTGATTTCTCATGATAAATAAATCCTGCCCTTCAGAGGTATCAGTTGTTTAATGTTGTATTCTGTGAAGATGTAGGAAAAAAATCTTGCTTTAGTCCTTTTATTTCTTTGTTTATGTTGTCTTTAAACCTGCTAACCTCCTCAAGAACATAACAAATACTTAGCTTTACAGTAATGAAATAAACCCGGCTCGCATTTAATAAGGAGAAAGAAAATCACATTGTGCATTGATCAGCTGTGTGTCTTTAAAACGTGCTGTGAGTCAGAAAGGAAATGGTCACGGGTTGATGTCTGAAAGGTGACTGGAAGGGAAAAGCTAAAAAAAAAAAAAAAGGAGCAAATTATTTTCTTATTGGGTTTCTTTGGAGTCACAGATGATCTGATCACGTGCACAGAATCACGTGACAGTTTCTTATGAACATAAATGTTCATAAGAAACTGTCCACTTTAGGAGCACTGATGGTAATCTTACAGTTTTACTGGGCACAATGTGAAATTACCTTAATTTCTCCTTAAGTTTATGACTTTGATTTTATGTATTTAATCAGTTTAGTGGGTTGTTTAATTCTGTGGGGGATTCATACATTTCTGAAACATGCATGAGAAAATCAAAGCAACAATCCGTATGTTTTTTTTGGTGTGGGAATAACATTATAACACAGAAAGGCTCTTCTGACAAATAGGAAGAGCCTTTCGGTGTTTTTCAGTGTTTTTCAGTTTTTTTCAAACACGCTCTGGTTCCAGGGAGAGACATCCACTGCTGGTTCTGAGATCAACTGGCTGTTTGTATGTTTCCACAAAAAGAACCCATTCTATTAAATTATGACAACAAAGTGCAGTTTCTCGGTTTAAAATGACTTAAAGTAATAAAAGGGAGGTTTCCTCAAGTACTAATTCCAACTTTAAAATCAGTTGCATCTAATGTGAGCTAAATTAAATCTGGAGTTTTAGGAAGAAATACTTTAGGTTTTAAGTGTTATTGGTAATCTAGTTTTATAAGTTTTAATAGAGTCTTTTCAAATAAAATGCCATTTAGAAAAAACAGTTTGGAACAAATCGGAAATGCTGCCATCACACTTACATGATTTTGTAAGTTATTCTATTGATTGGTTTGCAGATAGAAATATAGTTTGAAGACGAGGTGCAAAATGTTAGATTTCAAAGTGACACTAAAAAATTAACTCTTTAGAGTACTTCATGTTTTAATGTTGCTCTGTAGCTCTGCGTGTGTTCCATGTAACCTTTGTCAAGCAGCACTGGACAGTAAGAGCTCACATCCACTTGCACGTCATTTAGCTTACGATTTGTAATCCTCACTGAAAGTTCTCTTGCAGTTTTTGCAAAAATCAAACTCCAAGTTCCTTTTTATTTTTTATTGTGCTTGGGTGGATCCTAACATGAAGATAAGCACCATAATGCCACCCTCCCCCCATATGGACGATTGGGGGAGGATGATTTACAATTTCCTCCTTAAGCAGACAGATGGATGGACATCTTTATGTCCACTTTGGGGACATAATTTCCCCAAAGTGACTCAGCAAGTTTTACGTGAATCAAAATCATTATCTCTCAAAGTTAATTTCCTAACTACAGAGTGGTAATGTGGCTAAATCTTTTATTAATTTTACACTGGAATGTCATGCTGGCTGTTTCTATAAACACGTGATTTCAGTTCCAGTAAAGCCACGAGCAGCTCTCGCAGGTAAAGCATTTCAGTCTGGCTGGTGTTTGTTATGGGTTCCCCATGTGAAAATCTTGAGAGGTCACAGACAGTGACAGTGACCTGTAGGGGCCGTAAAGCTTTTCTAACCCCTGCCTTATTCCTGTCACATTCTTCACAGACAAGAAAAGAAAAGGAGGACGAGCGGCACCGGCTTACCTGCCATTTGCCCCCATGTGCAGCTGCCTTGTTAACCACTAGCATGGACATCTTCCCCACACCTAACAGCAGACGGTTTTGCTTAATCTCTCGGGGTCAGATCGAGTTTATTGGAGCATACTTTCAGAGGGGTTTCTTTAGGGGTAACTCCTCCAAATAGTTCCAGAGTGGGATTTGGACTCTGAACAAAAAGAGGGGCTCTGATATGAAGTCTTGCTTCAGCATTAGAAGGCGACTTGAGAAATCTTTTCAAATTATTGTGGATTTTCTATCATTAATATTTGAATAAATTCCCCATTGTGGATGCAAGGAAACTGTTTGTAGCCAGTTAACAAGGTCCTGGTACTATTCTGCCAGTATGCTTCCTATCAGAAGTTGTACAGTTAATTTAAATAGCTTAGTTTTCAGTTATTGATGTGGTTTATAGACAGATTCCAAAAAGTTGTTTTTTTGGGGGGGCGGGGGGTTTCTGATGTCTGAGGTCAGAAGCTATTGCGAGTCCAACTTAGTCTGCTTTATTCATCCTGAAACCAGTTCAAATGTGTGCTGGAAATCATTTTCTTGTTGGGGAGCCCAATTAGGATGTAAATGTTCTCCTATTGTATGTTTTTTTGGGTTTACTTCTATAGACTGTGAAAACCATGTGCTACATGGGAAATAATGAGAGTAGTTTGAAAAGTTACACATATATATCTCCATATGTATGTGGATTTGGAACATTTTCACAACTTACACAAGTTATTTTGAGGGCACGGCAAATTTACACTGTTACCAAGCTTTACAGTGACAACTTAAAATTGCATGAAAGTGTCATGTTTTCACTGTTGTCCCATGGACAAACATAATTACATATTTACCAAATGTGATTGCTGTAGTCTCTTGCTAGATGTTAGATTATGTAAATTATTCTTAGCAAGAAAAGTAATGTAGGAATTCAACATGGAAGACAAAATGAAATATAGGTTCATTCTTTATTTCCAGCTGTAAACAATAACGGTTCACATTCAAGGAAATGGAAAAAATATTAAAAATAAAAACACACTCCATTATTTTTCTGGAAGCTGCACTCCTCCCTCTATGCAACAAATATTACACTTTGACCAAACTGAATTTCACAGCTTTGAAAACTTATGTTGTGTTAAAGGCTATGTGTTGTTTAGTACAATAGTCAAAAAGTGAATGTATGGAGTTAGGCAGTTTTTAGTTTTAAATGACAGCATGCTCGAAATGGTTCTTTTAAGACCATTTCATTGGTATAAGCATCAACTGTACTGGAAGAATCTGAATACACTTTTATGTTTACATAAAGACATCTAAGTCCAGTGTGTACTTTTTTATATAACACCGATAAGTAAAGATTAAATATCCTGCACAAAACAGTTTTTTTTACAGTCCAGAAAGATGAAAGCCATTTTCTTGTTTATATTGAGGTCCAGGAAACATCTGCAACATGTGTGTTTTAGCTCACATTTTCTGAAGTTTGATGGATTTTCCAAATTCAGAGTCATTTGGTACTATTATTTTTTCTTCCCCATCTGGTAAAATGCACACAATTTCCAGCCTCTTATTCTCTCTTCATTTTTCTCTCAAAGTGAATCTGTCCTTCTTCTGGCAAACACAGCAGACATGCTTTTGACTATGCCCTTAAACCTCAGAGGTCTCTTTGTGGCGAGCTTGGCATCCTTCATCCTGTCCACGAGGCCGTTAAACACAGAGACGACGCTGTGGTAGTTCTCTGCGGCCGAGACTTCACAGAAGAGGCAGTCCGTGCTGAGGGCCAGCATCCGGCCCTCCTCACTCAACACTGTCCGTCTGTGGTGCAGGTCCTTTTTGTTGCCCACTATCACTATGGGGACTTTATCCCTGCTAAAGCAGTCTCTGGTGGATTTGATCTTCTGAACCAGCCTGCTGATGGCGTTAAAGCTGGCTCTGTCACAGATGCTGTAGACCAGGACGAAGCCATCTGCCCACTGGATCTTCTTATGGAAATGTGAGGTTTCCACAGACAAATCCTGCAAAATAAGACATTTAATAAAATTGCCGCATAATTTCTTTTTTTTTTTCCACCTGGTTTTTGCTTAAGATCGGAGCATGAACACCACTACCCCCATATAGGCCAATTGGAATTTTCCCATTCATCTTGTGCTCTTTCTTAATGCCAAGTTCAAATTTGTCTTTTTTGGCTTGTCACACTATCAAATAAAGCATTCACAAGTCTGGAGCTGTCTGAAACACGTTTTTTTCTACCCAGTTAAGGTTTGATTAGTGTAAACATTTAAATTCAAATTATAGATGATCAAATATAGTCCAGATTTTTTTCTTCTCATTTTCTGCAGTCCGAACATTGTACAGAATACAGATGGTGTTCACAACAAACAGACAGACAGATCCGTAGATTTTTTTGTATGTGGGCGCCCCTCAGGGTGTGGCACCCTGGACAGTGAACCAGGTCACCCGTCATCTACTGCATGTAAAACATCAATAAGGCAGCATCTTATAAGATTTATGAGATCTAGACAGTACATATACCTGAGAGTAAGGTGAGTCCCAGATATTCAGAGTGACCTCCCTGCCATCAACTATTAAACTCTGACTGTAGATGGATTCTGAAAAGTGAAAAGACATTTGTATCAGAGTTAATTCATTAAAACGGCATCAAGGTTAAGGAAGCAGAGTGGAAACTTACCGATGTCTCCATATTCGCCTATAAATCTCCGAGTCAACAGGCGCACTGTCATTGCTGAGGAAGAAAATAACCACCTTAATATTCAAACGCAATTCCAGAAGAGTTAGTCTTCAGTGGTAGAAAACGTGTTTTACCTGATTTCCCGACACTTTCTGTCCCCATAACAACAATATTGGCTTCCATTGTGGTTGGGAAACTTGCTAGATGTCCATGTGTGGATGAGGACCAGGTCTGCTGCTGTGTCCCCGCAGCCGTCTGAAGGCAGCTGTTATAAGAGAGGGACAGGTGGGCGGGGCTAGCAGGCGGACAAAACAACAACAGTCAGACCTCTGCTATAATTTAATGATTTCTATGTCACGTGCTAAAGAGGCAGCGCGTGGGGGGGGGGAAGAAATCAAATCAAATCGAGAGTCAGTGTGTGGTGCTAATGCTCCTACTGTACTGAGGAAGTGCAGCCCTACTAAACTCTAGCTTTCTCTCTAAAGGGTAAAAAGTAATATCTAATTTAAAGAGTCACCCTTTGTCCCCCCAAAAGTACATTAGTTACCCAGTGAATGAATTCAGAATCCAAACTGAGGCTGAAGTTGTTGCTACAGTTTAAGTTGCTCGTGGAAAAAAATAGAATCACGAAATCTGGTGATCAATCAAATTAAGACAACTGTGCATTTTTGAATTCTCTGAATAATCTGACTAGTCATCAATGCTATTGAACACAGTTTTCTGTTTGTATCTAGCACTGTATTACTTGCTGATCTGCTTTCAGAACTAACTAGCATGATTATGTGCTTGATTTTATTAACCCGCTGGTACGAAAGTGTGTGGAACATCTAGATTCAACAATCTGGAGGAGTGACTCTACCTTTGTCAATAAAGTGTTTGTGAAACCTAAATAGAGGAAATGGCAGAAGAGGGCTGATAGAAAATATTGTACTCAAATTGCTATGTTTTTTAGCATAAATGGTGAATTGTATTATAGTTTGTGAAATTCATTATTTTATTCACAGTTTTTATTTAAATAATTCTTAGCGGATTTCTACGCTCTGAGCGGGCACAATTCTGTTCTACTCAGAGCCGCCACAAGGGGGAGGTGTAGTTTAATAAATCCCCTGCCATAGAGACTTTTTCAGTTTTTGTTTATTTTGGTTAGCTAAACCTACAGTCTTCGGACATTGATTGGCTGAACAGAAAAAGGCCCTGTAATTGGCTGGGACAGTTTGTAGTTAGACCGCCTACAAATCAAACTAAATTATCTTTACATCTTTACTTTTTATAATGATTTGAGGAGCTTCGGATTACTTGTCTAGAATGTTTTCCTTAGATACGAATATGACACAGGCAGCTGTTTCTTGTAGTCACTCGTCATAATGGGAAAGATGTGAAAATATATTACTGCACCTGGAATAATAGGGAAACTTTTCTCTTTTAGGTGTACAAGTGTAAAAGTCATCTAAAGAAAATAAAGATGAAAAGTACTATGTTGGGTCATTGCAAAAAATCTCAGTTTCTCTATGAAGCAGGGGAAAAGCACTGCTGGAAAATTGCTTGGTACAGTCATTATGTATTATAACATCAACATTTCATCCAAAGCTGTTTAACAGGAAGCTGGTTCGCCAGTGTGTGCTTATGCAAATAAGTCTTCTTACAGACTTAACTTACACTCACTTTATGCTCATGATAATTTGCCTTTCCTCTATTTCCGGAGCAGTGATAAGAAAAGAAACGGAAAATTATCCTCCCAGTGAATGCCACCGGATGCCGTTCCTTATTTAAATTAACCCTTGATTTGCAATTCTATTTGAAATGTGAAGCTTAAAAAAAGAGAGGGATAAAAATGAACCGAGGTGACGCTTAATTCATTCGAGATGTGCAAAAGTGCTCATTTTAAAAATACAGTTTAACAAAAACACAACGTGATGTGGGATAAAAGCTGCTGCAGAAAATGTCAGCCAGACCTGAACTTCCCATGAACTGGAGGGATTTATTATTTTTGTGCCACATATTGACTAAAAGAGATCAAATTCTTTTTTATTTTATTTTTATTTTATTCTAGGTCAATTTGCTGCTCAATCAGTGAGTGGAACTGATGTTAGTTTGCAAATAAAACTCATGTATTTTTAAAAACCTGGCGGCTTAGAGTCATAGAGCAATCCTATAAGTGCTGAAGTTACAATAATGTCATCGTATCATTTAAATATATTCTACTACTGTTTGACGAAATATATAAAAATATCATGTTAAGCAAAGGCACATATTGTGCCACTGGAATAACTTCCAGAAAGCTTCATGATCCATGACACGGTAAAAATCCACACAAATTGTGCCGAGTCCTGAAAATGTCTTTAAAATAGCAAATAAACCAGTTTCATAAATAGTGTCTTACATTTTGTCATGTGCCAACCATAAACGTCAGTGTAATTTTTCAAGATTGTTTGTGATGGACCAACACAGAGCAGTGAATAATTGTAAAGTTGAAGGGGAAATTGTGTATGGTCTTCAAAGTAAAAATGTGGAACGTGTGTATTCAATATGGATTAAAATTTTGCAAGAATTTCCAATGCAATTACAATAAGTCTTGCAGGAAATGTCCCAAACAGCTTTTTACACATAACAGATATTTTTGGCTAACTTTTCCTTACCAAATAGCCGATTGGACTGGATAGACAGTCTCACATGTCTTGCCATAGATTTGATTTAGGACCAGATTTTATCAAAGCCAATCCCTTATGGCTCTGGTTGTATTGTCAGGATTTCTGGTCTGCTAAAAATGAGTCTTTACCTCAGTCTCAAGTTTTGCAGCCTACAGCAAATTTTATCCCAGAATTGTCAAGTATTGAGTCCTATTATCTCCCTATCGACTTTTTCCCTTCTCCATTCGAAGAAATGCATCTCAACAATAGGATGATTTGAACTGCATTTTTTGGGACAGCAGACTAAAATAATAATCTCCTCTAATCAGAACACATTTTTTAACAAACATTCTTACAGAAGGCGCATGTCTGATCTACAGAACACGTGGCAAAACTGCAAATGGGAAGTCTTATGACTTCCTTTTAACAATGATGTGTCTATTTGTTCTCTAGATTCTACACCAAAGTGGGTTAACTGAGGTGGCATTATTTATATCTTCTAATTGTTATGCAAAACCGAAATGCAGCCCTGTGGAATCGCACAGTCTTTTCAATCTGTAACAAAAGTGTGTTTTTCCTCAGAATGCTTTTGCCAGTTGACAAAACTGAAGGCATCCGTCATTAGCAGCCACTTACACACTGATGCTCTCATTAGACAGCTGTGACTGAAGACCACAGAGGAGGCAAGAGTGCGCCATTAGCATGTCATTTCCTAGAGAGGAAGGAAACTTTCAGACCTGTGCTGTCAGAATCACAGGATGAGAGTGAAAAGACCAGAATACCTTCGATTCACAGACTGAAACAATTCCTCCTCTGTCCCTCCGGAGTTGGCAAGGAAAGAACACAAAGTGGGCTCAGCAGAGAAAGTAAGGAAAACACAGAGTGGCTATTAAACAGTCATTTACATCTTATGCTACAATCAGATTTTGCCGCTTATTAAAAGCAAACTCAACTTGCTGTAAAGCGTTTGTTTGTTTTTCAGTATCTAAAACTTAATGAGCCCTTCTCTGGATATCTCGTCCAGCTTCCTGTCATGAAACATCAGATTTTGTCAATCTACTGTACCTCAAAGTGCAGTTTACAGTTGAAAATGTGCTTGGGAGAAAAAGTGCTGCCTAAATATTTCATAGTATAAATAACCGTAAGTGGCTTGTAATGGACTTTGAAAGCTTGTCAGAGTTTTACGTAACATCTCCTCCATCTCCTGCTCGTGTCAGAAAATGTGCTCAGACGTGACTGTTATAGACAAAGGCTTCTTCGTATCTCTGCTTTCGGAAGATTTTTTTTTAATTAGCTGCTCTCATTACAATACTCTTGAAAAAATAATTTAATTAGGTGTATTATTATGATATTTCAAGGCAAATATTTGACCTAACATGCACTCAACATCTTAGATTTTTATTCAAGCTAAAATTGATGTGAGATTTTCTTTTATTTATTTAACCTCATAATATTGCTCTTTTTGTTTTAATCTATGACAAAATAATATTTTTTAAAAAGCCTGTTACAATAGATGAAAGTTTGCAAGCCAAAAAAATGACAATGTGAAAAACATCAAGGGGTTTGTATACTTTTACAATGCATTGTACACTGTGTTGCTTTTCACATCAGTTGGCTGAATGGACACACAAACAGCATTAGCATTTTATTAGAAAACAAATAGGAGGGCAAATTTTACTCTGAGACAGTTATTACATAGTTATATATAATATGAACATTATAAACTAAAACCTACTGCATTTACCTCATATTTCTTCTGCTGGTTGGATTTGAAAAAATCTCTTTACAAAACCAGTGCAGTAGAAATTTTAAAACAAGAAGTTTTAAAACTTAAGTAATCCGAATAATTCAGTGCATAATGGAATCATCAGTTTACTGGGTTTTTTGTCCTTTCTGATGGGTATGGCACTAAGTTAGCATTGTTTGGCTTTTTTTTTTTTTTACATTTATTTATGGAATCCATAGCTCAAAAGTTTTGAATTAATTTTTACAGAATCGCTGTTCAGTGTAGAAATCATCTGAAGTCTAACCATGTGTAACCATATGTAAGACATCGGCCTTACTACTAAATGACAAACTGAGAATCACACAGAAGTATTTTCTATAATTTCTTGCAGCAAGAGAAAACAAATTTAGAGCACAGCTGAAAAATAACACCACGTTGCGTCTCCACGTGGTGTTTTGCCCTGGGCCGAAAGTCTATACCCAAAACTGCCACTATACTCACAGGAGTTCTTGGGGAAATAACCAAACCAAGTAACCAATATCCATCTATCCATTATCTAAAAACACATATCCCTGCAGGGTCGTGATGGGGGCTTGTGCTTATATCCACCGGTCATCAGGAGAGAGGCGGGATACACTCTGGACGGGTTGCTAGACCATTGCACGGCAACACAGAGCACACACTCACGCTACAGAGACCTATTAACTACACACATGAGTCACACACATGGACTGGGAGAACATGCAAACTCCATGCACGGAATTCGAGCCCAGGTCCTCCTTGCTATAGTCTTACATTCTTAGCGTTTCCAAAGTCATTATGTTTTGAGTTAATCCTGTGTGTTGAATGTGTTAAAAACACATTTGAATACCTGGCTAAAAACAGAAATGCAAATGGGTATGTGTCGGGGAAAGCATTCCATTAAAAGCCAGACACAATAAATATTCAGGAATGTATTTTACTTTTAAATAAATCACAGCACAGCCTTGAGCCCTGAAGCTCACTCAATAATTCGCAGACAGTAGATGTATTAGTTAAAATGTGACTGAGTCTAATGTCACCAAAACAAAATCTTCCACCAAAATAAAGAAAAGACACTTACAGACAACCCTCTCTGGATTCGCAAACATCTTATTCAGCGAGCCGTTCATCTGAGCTGCAGGGGGAAAATATGTCACAATCTGAGCTCACAGAGAGAATAAACAACCTCTGCTTCTACATTTATAACCTCTTACAACTTTAAATCCTGCTGCATACCACACACAGCAAAAATACAGCCAAAACTCTTTAACTCTTGTTATTTGGTAGCCTGGTAAAAACCAGCAACTTGACCTTCTTTAAAGTGATTTTTATTTTTATTTATTTATTTTTTTTTAGGAGACTTGAACAGGAAGACAGTGGCCAGGCTAATGGTTTACTAATAACTGAAGTTTTTCTTTAGCTCATATAGTGCCTTTCTAAAGTACTAATTGTCATGGTGAAACTTAGTGGTCGTAACATCATACTTTGAGGTTTTATTGTTTCAGCACAGGGGGCTGATGGGAGTATGGAAGGGCGTGAATACAGGGCAATTCTGGAAGAAAACGTGTTTTATTGTACAAACGTTTTTAGACTGGGACACGGGTTTAACTTTCAGAAGGACACCGACGCTTAAGATCCAACCAGAGTTATGATGGAAGGGGTATGGCACGCTGATGTATTAGTTTGGCCCAGTCAAAGTACAGGCCTAACTAGCTCTTGAAAATTACTGTTTATCTAACACTTTTCTAATCTGGAGCTGAGCTTGAGCAATTTTGCAAAGGAGAACAGATAGAAATATATAATTTGCCATTTACTAAACCAAAACATATCAAATCAAGAATTTGGAAGAGTTTGTTAATTCATGAAAACATAACGCTGCAGTGCAAGAGTGGCTTCCAAGTGGCTTTTCTATAACTTTGTTGCTCTACAAATCAGCAGTTTTAGAAGAGACTCAAAGACGCAGCATAAAAACAATAGTACCTTTTTTACATCGAGTAGTTATGAAAACAGACAGTTTAATCTGAGCTGTTTTAGGGAGACGTTTGGTCTTTTCCTTCTAATCCCTTTGTTGTGATCGGATGGGAATCAAATGACGCTCACAGACGGTTCACTCACAGGGCAATTCCTCCTTCATTTGCATGAATTTAACGTACGCAAATTAAGACGGAGGCCGGAGAGTCAGCATGCTTTTATGTCTGAATTTGCTATCCTGGCACTGCGTTGTACTTTCAGATTTGAAGACAATTGTTGCGTTAAAACAAGAAGAGCAATAAAAGACGACCATTTCTGCACAACAGATCACTTCCATGTTTTGTGTTGTACACTGCAGATTTACAAAAGAAAAGTGGAGAATATCTGCGGTAGTATAAAATGATCATAACTCTGTTTTGTTTCCAGTGAGATTCTTGGATGCGGTGCCCAATTAGTCAGCCCTGCGGTGTGAATTCTCAGCCCACCACATGCCAAACGCTGACAATCCAAATGTCACCAACGTAAATGCATCCCTGTGTAAAACGAGCGATAAAATGTGCTGAGTGAAGAAAAAAAGGCCTGTAATATTCTGCAATGCCTGGCGCTTCATACTCACAGGCCATGCATATAATATACAATCATGAATTCTGTATCTCATAAGTGGCTGTCAAATCCCACTGCGCATATTACCCCACCCATCTTAAATGAAGCTTTGCTTTTACCCTCAAGTCCTTATTTATGAGTGCATTTCTGTGTAAGATGCCAGTTGAAGTCGCACTGACAAAAGAAGGCTTTAATTACAGAAATTACTGCCTTGTGTGACGCACGCTTAAAAAAAAGGGACATGTTACAAAAGTTTTCCATGCAGAGATTTTTACCCTTAGCCCTCTGCCCTTCAGCTCAGAAAATGGTGGTAAAATGTTACCAGATGTTTTTGAACTGAGGATCTTGAACCATATAATCCAACTGTTCTATTCCCTGAGCTCAATATAAGCAAAGTACAAAGTTTTGTATGGATTTTTTTTTTCTGCTTGGTTCCCGAGTGTGTAGGTAGACAGGAAAATGAGTAGTTATTATAATTTTTTTTCCATTCCTACATAAATGCAAAGGTAAGAAGCAAATATGTTGTCTGTGTTTCTACATCAGACATTAAGCAAAATATCCCTTTGAGTACCTTTCATTAAACGTTTAGGATTCTCTGTCTGGAGTTTGGGGATTTTGCAGGATAATTGTACGTTCTAGTACTTCATGTAATTTTGGATTTAAACGTTTTGGAAGAATAAGGGAGAACATTTTAAGGACACATTTCAGAACAAAATAACAGAGGACGCCAGAGGCAGAACTCAGAAGAATGCTTTTGTTTTTGTTAGGACAGACATTTTTTTTTTTGTTTGATTTTGTTCTTGGAATTACTTTTTGGTTTACTGCAGGATTCACCAAAGCCTCTCTCGAATGAGGATATATTTATGCGTTTCTAACAGTGATAGTTAATTGAGAACAAAACATATTTCTTACATTAACTACATTACATCATACATAAATGATCAAAAACACATTCGGTTTCAAAAAATGTTTAATGTTGTACACAATTCAACTTGTGTTTCTGAGGAATTAAAACACATTAGAATAATAGATTACGCAAAGTGACAATTTAACAGTCTTCATATTATCTTGTTCAGAACAACCTTCCCTGATGAGTCTGGAGGCAACAGATGCTTTCAATGGATTAGTCTGAACGCATTTATGTTTTTATGCAATAGTTTGGCCATACAAACTCTATAAGAACATCACAAGTATAGTTTTAATTACTGACTTTGTAGAAGCCTAGATTCTGTGCAAATTGTCACCATAAACTCAAAAAAGCAGCTATGTGGAGCGGAGCATGGACTACGTTTGTCAGGACAAAAGAAAGCAATTCGGGGGTGGAGAGGAAACAAGTTCACAAGGTGAAACAATTCTTCTGATAAGTTCTTTGGCTAACTCCAACATGTATTGTTCTGATCTGTTTGTCCTCATTTTGTTTTGCAAGTGTCTTTGTTTATCCTGCAACAATAACTCTGTGCTTTTGGACTTCTTTTTTAGGAGACATATCAGAGACATTTGTTCTCTTTTGCATGAAATGGGAATAAAAATATCAAAAGCAATGCAGTGTGGCTTTGTGATGTTCCGGTTGATGACTGTTTTTATTTTACGTTATTTTTTTAAAGTCAGTTCATTATGTTTACAGATGGCGTTTCACCACAAGAATAGAGATAGAAGTGGAAAAAAAACACGGACGTTTTAACTAAATGTCGCCGGGAAAGTTCCCCCAGGACGTGTCTTTGGTCCTGGTATCGTTTCCGTCTCCAATGGCTTGTAACTTTAAACTTTTTTGGGTGTATTTTACTGCCATCATCAGTTAGCTGACTGTAATTCTTCTTTCCTTTATGTGAATGCAGCACAACTGGCTTTGCTGGTTTTCAGTAGTGTTTGTACTTCCCCATGACGAAACTTTGGCTGTTGTACAATAAGATATTATGAGACGTGTTCTTGTGAGAACTTTTTCTTTTCCCACTGAACCAAACATGATTGCTACAAAACTTTGACTAAAGTAAGGAGAACAGAGTGCTATTTATGCCCGTCAAGCGCAGTTCCACAGGGAAGCATGCACATTTGCTTTATTTACCCAAGAAGAAACTGGACCTCACTGCTTTACATGTGCCACACTTGAAAGCCTCTCTCCAGCAGTGCAGATAATGTTACTCTATTTTGAAAGAGCACGTTGCCCTCTCTATTGATGCTAGTGTAAAAATAGAGAGCGGCACAGCGGCATGAAATGGTTCAAAATGTAGAACAGACAGCAGAACTCTATATTTAGACGCAACACAATCACAAAAAGTGCCTGGTGACATTTTCCCAACTCTAAGCAGAAGGATGTTTGACTCTCCTTTTAATACAGTATGTAGATGTTCTGACGACCTCCTGTAAGTTTATAGAAAAAAACAAGGCTTGAGGTGCACTCTGAAGAAAATGAGAGAAAATTGATTATAGCGTTAAATACGTATGATCAGATCTTCTGAGTTTAGGTTTTTATCTTGCATATTATACGGATTTAGGGACACTAATAGAAAACAGATGCAATTATCAAATGGCAGAATATGCTTTGACTATTATCCATCTACAATGCATGCAGTTCATGAGAGTAGTGTCTGCCATGCAAAAATGTGTTTCTAAATGCATGAAGGATTTCTGAAAAACATCTGACACTGCAGGAAAGAAATGATAGGAATTTTCTACAAAAAAAAAGATATATGCTTTTAATGCAGTCAATGCCATCCTCTGCAGAAGCTGCTCCCCTCCAGGTGAAATTCCAGCTTCACTCAGCAGCAGCCGATTGGCTGAACATTACACTGCCTGGAGCCAAACTGACAGGACATTGGTTTGAAGGAGACAGCTCTGGGTCCAAGCTAAAAGAAGAGAGGAGGAGTTTTGTGCTCAGCAAAGAGTGAAATTTAGATAAACTGTCCAGAGTCCAGACTAAGAGTGCAAGAAAAGAGTTCACAAAATGTAATTAAGCAAGGCTAATAGTCGTGGAGTAGTGTAAAACAAAACAGGTCGACAACACCCTGCACCCTCGGAGTCAGAACCAAATATGGAGAAGCAGAAATCAGTTTTTATTCACTATAAATCTGGAAAAAAAATAAAAAATCTTCCAGAAAGCTGCAAAAATGCAGAAACACTGAGTTCTTTTAAATCAAGGATAAAACCCCACTTGCTAAGAGCTGCAGTTGATTAGTAGAGGAACCCTGATTAATATATTTGATGGTGATTATTCTTTATTGGTGATATGTAATGTTTGTTGCTTTTCTCAGTGTTGGTTATTGTGTTATGTTTTTATCATGTGAAACACTTTGTGAAATGTGCTATACAAGAAAACTTGACTTTACTTGAGTTGTTTAGCGCAAAGTCACAGGTCAACCTTTTTCCTTAGCCATGATATTACACATTGGGAACTCGGCCTCATGAGAGACATATCATAACAGCTGAAATGGATCCACACCCAACAGGATGATCCACAGGACTAAAGAAGAATAAAGGAATTAACATTGGCATTAAGGCGTATACCTGTTTCATCATAAGGAATTTCTGTCTGATGAAAGGACAGCAGCAAAACAGCATTCTTGATCCAGTAGTTTTAAGAATTGAGTTAAAATCTTTTATAGTACCTCGTACCTACTATAGACACAAGCTGAAGTACAGTGGACTGAAAGTGAATATAAATCTGGAGATTTATATTCACTTGCGTCTGTGGCTCTAAGAAAACCCATAACTACTTCTAGGTAGATTTTCTGCCAGTAACTTGGAGTCATGTTTCAAAGAAATATCATTGAATAACTGAAGCCTTAAGTACTAAAGTGCACTCATTTTCCAGACAGTTATACATTTTTAAATTAATTTGGTTTGTCGATCATTTGCTCCCAATTGATTGCCTTCTCTCTTTATGTTGCTTGTGGTTTCTTGCAAATATGCATTAAAAATTGTGCTCTGAAAATAAAACTGCAATACATTTGTACTAAGTGGAGAGGGGGAAAAAAAGCCTATAATACAATATCCATTTTTATTCGGATCAAGCTTTCTCTACACTGCCTAAAAATACATCTAGATAGAATAATGGTTCATTGTAAAATGAAAAAAAAAAAAAAGGAAAGCTACAGTTTAGAGTTCCTTCGGGGAAACCCAGCAGAATAACAGGTAGTGCTTGTAATTCTTTCTTCAAAAGTTTAAACAGGAAACGTCAAAGTTCAGTGTTGTTTGTACTCCCACTCATTCCTCAAACGCCTTAAATTTTCCCAGTGTCTTCCAGCAGATGGGCTGGCCCTCTATTTTGCCATCCACCCTTTCCCAGATCCTATAAATAACAGCTGTTTCAGAGGACAGAACAATGCTGCACAGGGCTCGTCATTCATACATTCTTGGCATCGGTCCGATCTGTCTCCTCCCTCCACCTGACTCACATCCTTTGACGTTTACTGTATGTAAGCACACACATGCACACTCGCATGCACACAATCACGTATTTCCACGTTCCAATCAGACTAGTGTTGTTAGAGCTATTCTGAAACCTTCAAAATACACGTGTCGAACAAAACTGTTAAGATTTCAGTGTTTGACTTTTTACGCCAAAAATCGTTGTGAACTCAACAAAACAACAAGACTCACCTTAGAATTTTGTTCACTTTTTTTAAAATAGCTTCTTCTTATTTTTCAGCACACGCAAATTAGGTACTTAGTTAAATTAGCAACTGCTCTAATATTAAACATCCATAAATTTGTAGGTGTGGGATGTAAGTGAGGGACAATGAAGTAATGATCCTGCCTTCAGTTGTTTTTAAAAATATTTCAAACATGACTTACAAGAAATTTGACTTTGTAATTTGACACCTCAGCAGACGCATAGTTCCACCAGGTCTTTGTTAATTGCTACTGTTGCTGGTCTGGTTGAGCTGTCAGCTTAAAGACTGCAGCTCCAAGGAGGAGCTTTGTGTAAATAGGCAGTGCTTTGTGGGAACAAATGTTTAGACAGCCCTGAGTGGCTGCCACGGGAGATTCAAAGATTTCTCAAATATGTATGAAACGATCACAAAGTATGTTTCTGATGTATGGATAACACATCTCCTTTAAAGTTCCTAAATTAATCAGTAATCTCTAAGATCAGGATAAATTATTCCATAATTTTGTAACCAAGCTAAAGTACATTATTAACAGATTTGACTGAGCTAAAAAATAAAAAAAAACTACACAAAAAAACCTAAATAGAAGCCATATATGCATTTTACTCTACAAATTATTAGAGCGAAAAGGACATAATTTATGATTCAGGAATGAACTTTTAACATATTAGACTTTAAGAGTCTCTTCAAAGTTTGAAGGACAATATAACAAATAACTATTTTCTTGAGGAATATGTATAGGCCTTAGGGAAAGAGATCTTATGGCCTAGAGTCTAATCTTTCTTTTTTCGTTCTGAAATAGTAAAAATAAAAAAAGGGGTGGAACAATTTGGATATATTAATTGGGTCTATCAGACAGACAATCATTACTCTAAGATCACTTTCAAGAAATAACACATGAATAAATACTTTCTAATAACTAATCAGGTATCATTTTAAAGCCTTCCAGAGGTTAAAATTAACTGAGTAAGAAGATTTATATCACCTTAACAAACAAATAGCTTCTATTGGTTCAGATTTTTTTTTTTCACTGCTCAAGCTTTAATATAAACAGAGGGTACAATAATACAGGACGAGGTACATTCTTCAGACTCTTGATACTTTGAGATACCATCTGCGATAATAAGAGTTTATTTTTGACAAAACCTTAAAGTCTGATAACATTGAAGTGACCAGGAGAAAAGCAAATAACATGGGTGAAAGGCCAAATCTGAGGAAAAATTTGCATTATAAAGGCTAGAGTGACGCAGTAAAATTTAATTCCATACAAACTTTTTACTATCGAGAAATGTTCTCTTTTAAGACGTGGTACCCATTTAGTGTATTTTGATCAATAATAATCCATCAATTCTTGCCTGACTGAAATGTCGGTACAATGACTGAAAAGCCTCTGCATAACAATATCTGTACAGACTTTGCACACAACCAAAAAGGCACAACCAGGTGGCTTTTTCAGCTGGTTCACACGTTATCTTGTGTTTTAAAACACACCACGACACATTAGATTTACATTTCCCATAACACTGTTCAGCTGAGCTTTCAGTATTTACATACTTGTCGTGGTTTTTCACATCTCTGCTCAGCTGGAAGTGAAGACTTTGTCACAGTTTGTTTGAATAACACATCCAGTGTTAAAACTGTCACTCTGTTTGTCGATAGTTCTTTTCTCCTAGCAGGCAGAACAGAAGAGGCAGCAAATAATTCTGTTACCAGGATTTTTTTTTTCTTCATGTTGGATTTTAGATGGTTTCAAGTGAGGAAGTGTTCACAATTCATGATTACTTTACTTTGGACTCTTGCCAGACAAAAAGGTCGGAGAATGAGAAGGCTGAGATAAATCATGGTTGACTCTTAAATCTTTCCAGTCTCATTTTCAGCTTTTATCTTTGTTCCAGCTCCTGTTGATTTTAGGAAGTGAGAGAAAGTCATCTTCCCATCTGCAGCTTTGATTTAAAATGTGCAACTGAAGAAAATATTTAAAGCATTCATCATTTCAGTCAAAAAAAGAAACACCTATTAACTAAAATATTAGTATAATTGTGTAAATCAATATTTTTTATTTTTTTTGCCAGTTTTATTCAAACCTATGTCACACCTCACATATTACTCATGTCTTAAAAAAATTTTCAGAAAATCTTTGCAGCCATAACACAACATTTGGTTTTCATTCAGTCAGTTAGAGCCCATAATTGATGTGGTTGCATTACATCATAGCCATTGCAATGTCTCATCCTGTGCCCACTCAAATGATGATCCAATAATAATCATAGAAACAGGATGAGCAAACAACAGAACTTTTGCTTCTCTGCTGCAGAAAAACACAGTGGAGTGGCAACAATTGCTTTCTCCATATCTACAACAGTGTTGAATGGTTTGGTGGATAAGAAGTACTACCGACTCAAAGCAACAATGTTGTTTATGTAGTGTGGCTCTTCCTGTCTGGATTTTTGGAAGTCCTTTTTGAAATGATCTACATTTCCTTCCACATGTCTTGAGTGGATATGTATTTATTTATTTGAATCATCTTTTTCAAAAATGTAAAGATTTAGAACCTTAAAATGTTTTGTGTGGTAAATGCACACAAATGTAAAATGTGGTAAATGCACACAAATAAAGCTGTGCATTTACCACACACCTACATTTCTAAAAAATTACATTGTAATATTATGATGCTGGAATTAAAGATATGTTTATTGCAAGATTACTTGGTGCCACTAGGTGTGACGGGTCTGGCCCAGTTGGCTTTGGACAGTTTGAAACAGAAACACAAGCACATCAGGGGCCACCCACTCCAAATCCTACACAATATAAAACAAAAATAAAGTCGATCCCTGTTACTTTATTGTCATAAATTCAATTAAATATTCACATAATGGGATAAAAAATCTATATTATGATGATGATGATGGTAACACAAATAAACTTATGAAATCTTTAATACTGGAGTGACTTTGATAAAAAATTACCAGCATGTTTACAAAAGTGCATGTGCTGAGGACCACAAACAATTTAACAGAACAATACCACAGAGAAAGAAATAAAGAGGAGGGGCTCCCGATCTTAAAGCTGCAGGCTCACAATAATCGGAGTGGTGTGTATAATGCTTACAGTCAGGAAGAGGAACTGTCTGAGTGAAGGAAAACATTTGATGTAATTATAACAAAGTAGAATATAACCTGGTTACATGTGGTTGAGCAGAATTTCTGATCACAATTTAGCAATTTTAGCAAAAATTTGTTAAAAACAAAAACATCAGGGGTGTCCAAAGTCGGTCCTCGAGGGCCGGCATCCTGCATGTTTTAGTTCTCTCCCTGGTTTATCACATCTGCATCAGATAATGGCTCGTTAGAAGGCCTAAGAAGAACATTGACATGCTGAAAAGATTGTTACTACCACTAGGGAGAGAACTAAAATGTGCAGGATGCCGGCCCTCGAGGACCGACTTTGGGCACCCCTCATCATGATGACAAAAGTATTTAATTACTGAACTTTCTAGTAACTAGTCGTGTTAAAACATTGCTTAGAAATATGTAAAATTTTATTAAAATAGAAAACTTAGTCACCGGTGGTTTTTGCAAGCTTATTTGAGAGAACTTCTGTTGTCTCCATCAACTAATGGATCGTAATTTCCTGCATTTCATCTAAATTTTTCATGATCATTGAAAACATATAGTGTTCCTATTATCAACAGCAAACCATGGACACCAATAGAAACATATATTTCCACGCGCAAGTGACAAAAAAATAGCATTTTCTTTTTTATCCATCACTTTTTAATTGTTGTAGTCCTATGGGTAACTGTCCGTATTGCCCATATTAAAAACTTCTCAGCAGAACTGTCTGGGCACCAATGGGGCTGAATGTCTGGTAACGCCCCTGGTAGATCCACAACATTCAGTGAATACAGCCATCCATTGTTGCTATGCCTCAAGTCAACACTAAAACAGTCCTTTAACAGCGGTCGAAAACACACTGGAGGATTTTTGGACAGTTCTATATTTTTCCCTAAAGATCAGAGCTGAAGATGCTGCACAGCGCCCCTAGCGCAGGGTTGGTGCTACAGACAGACCGAGGGAGGAGAGCAGAGACAGGAGGTAGGGAAGCAGACGCTCAGCAGCCGCTGCGGGTGAATGTCCCCGTCAGTCCTCCGCCGCCGGAGTTAGGAGAACCTTCACCGGCCGCTACAACCCACAAAACTCTGCGGCCCAAGCATGCGACGTGGCGGAGGTTTTTATGCCGGCGGTTCACTCGTGCCTTTGGAAAGCTCACATGTTTCTGCGCGGTGTCGACGAGGTAGCAATGTTTAGCCGCGGAGCAGCGACAGAGCCCCGCGGAGTTTGGATTTGCGCTCCCAAGCTTGTCAGATGAAAAAGCCTTACAATTTGTTGACTTAACGAGACGCGGCGCCAAGTAGAAACCCTCGGATGTAGCCTCCACGGGTGGAAGACAAAAACGAAACCCTGAAGCTGCCGGCCGGTGTCTTCCTCCGGTGAACATTCTCCACCTCTTCCTCCTCCCCCCCGGCGAGTGTTTCGGGGAGTCCTAGGCGGCGGGGATGCAGGTGAAGAAGCACCGGGACCCGGGGAGCAGCAGTGGCGGCGACATGCTGGAAAGCGACGCTCTCCGCAAAAACTCATCATGCTTCTCCAACATCAAGATTTTCCTCATATCGGAGTGCGCTCTCATGTTGGCACAGGGCACAGTGGGAGCGTACCTGGTGAGTACCGCACAGCCGGGGCTTCATGCAGCCAGGAGTCGGTCCTGTTACTGTACAACACAGTGAAAGGCTGCAGCTGCAGATTTTCTGCTCCACTCTGGGCTTTTTATGAAAGGGTTGCAGTGACAGAACCCAGAAACCGGCTGCTGGACAGATGTTTGGCTTCTGGTTCTTGTCACGTGGGTAAAGAAAAACTTCAAAATCATTTACAGTTCTGATATTAGGCTAATTAGTTCAGAGGAAAAACACCAATTGGCTAAATTGACCAAAAATGTCATTCAAGGTCAAGACCCCAATCCTTCTTTTTCCTTATTTCTTCCAATCTTCCACACGTGCTCACTCTTTCATTTTCACATTTACTCACACTGATTACAGACAAACGTATTTTCCTGTCTCTCTACACATTGTGCCAGTTGAATTAAAAAGTCAAAAAAAAAAGAGAAGAAACACACAAAGGCATGCGGAACGTTCTTATTTTTTGGAATTGGTGGAAGAAAAACTCCCTCAAATGCTCCACATTATTTATCAAAGCATCTCAGATGAGATTCACAGCCTCAGGCAGCCGCTGTGAACGTTTAGGCTCAACATTAGCAATGTTTATTCTCTTGAGGAAAGGCAGCGTTGTCTCTGCTTGTTCCTAATTAATACACCCAAACCCAAAATGCCTCAGCCATATTTGGACTGGAACATCTTATCTTCTCTGTAAGTGAACCTGCTGAGCATCTTAGAGCTTGAGGATGGTGGTGCCACACTGTGATAACTCTGACAGCAAGAAAGAGAGTGAATCCTCCTTTGCTTCTCAGATAGGACAGGACTGGCGGCCGTTTTTAAAAAATAATTTATGGCACATTAGTTCTGGACACCTGTTCAAACAGTGAGTGAACTGTAAAACTATAGCAGACAGTGAGATTTGCAGTCACCTCATTGGATAAACACAAGCGCTTTTAATTTCCATGAAGTTTCCTTTCCATGCACAGGACATTGGGTACCTGGCAAGATGTCAAGCTGAAAAGCTGGTGTTGACTTAAATGTTCAACTATGGCATCTCTGATTGGATCATTGTGCTTACAGTAAGAGAGTTTGCTGGCACCAGAGAGGGAAAGTTCAACATTTATGGCTCCTTGCCTTCCTGTGAGCTCCTAAAGACAATCAGCAACGTCCTAAGTATCCCGATATAGCAACTCGAGTGCAATAGTGACACAAAACAGACAAAAAAGCAAAAATGTTTTTGAGCTTTTTTATATATATAAAAAAATATATATATTGAAAGTAAGCTGGCAATCAACTCCTGGGACTTTAGATTGTAAGTAGTGAATCATTTTGAGTTGGTAAACACATTGTGTTGGCCAATACAATGATAACGCATATCACAAGTATCTGACACCATTAATGTTGTTTCATTCCTGATCGCCTCTACACCAAAGCATATCCCCATTTCACACTGCGCACGGCCACTTCGTCTTCATCACTTCCTCATTTTTTTGCAGGTGTTTTCTTGAAATATTGAAGCAAGTGGTATAAGAGAGTAGGCTACCAACATTTGAATGTATACTTTATTTTTAATTATTTATTCTAAAAAGTAAACGTTGTATTTAACCTTATTTCCATAAATTTTTGTTCTGGTGCTTGTTTGGACCTAAGTAGATCGATCCAGAATAACTCAAAACTACCCCTTGTTAGGTGATAATAAATGTATCATTAAAATAACCAGTGTTTCTTACATTAGATTGAGTAAATGACCGAAAATTACTTTAATTTGTATGTACTGAGATATATCATTTCTCCACGGCATGGTTGTTATTTTAACATCTAATGGCTGACCCTTTCGCACCTGAAGAAGTTGTGTACAAAACAACTTAAACTACAGGTCCGTAATGGTGACGGGGACAAAAGATGTGCAGCCATAAAGATGACTGTCCTCATATTGGAGAAAATTGTGCAGTACAGTCTGTAAATGCATCAACAAACCTGATGTTCACTGACTAACTTTGTTTTGAGTTTAGTAAAAAAAAAAACAAATCTGATGAAGATTAGGGAAATACTATTGGTTGGGGATTTTCGGATGGATTTATGATAACTACCTTTATCAAGAAACCAGCAGCACATTTAGTCTTTTTCAGTCAAAGTTTCTGACATTTATTTGCTGAATTAACACAAAGATTCCACAGAAAAACTTCTTAGAAAGCACTCGCTTGAAAACACCTAATTAATATCAAGTCAGTAAAAAAAATAAACTTTTATCAGTGCATGTATGGATAAGTTATTTTGAATTTATGCATTATCAATTTAAATGATTGAAACTGTGAGAAAAGCTCGGGTGCATTAAAAATGTTTGCAGCAATATCACAGCATCTTATCTTCAATCAATTACAGGCAGAAATTTATATAGTCTACTAAAGTAAAATTAGAAATGAGGACGTTTTAAACGGATCTAGATGATGGGCATTAGCCAACACTAACAAACGAAGTGTTGTTGAATAGAACATTACAATTCATATAAACTGACTGGGGATGTTGAGCAACTCATCTGTACAGTTTAACAAGAGGGTATGGGTACATTCAACATTTTACATAGATTTAAGACAAGACAAGATCTGAGCTTAAACATTTGTGAAAATTTATTTTAGATTTTTATAAAACTAAACTAAAACAGAAACAACACAGCACTTCTCAACGAAACGTTTGCTTCAGTGAGAAATAGTCTTTTTTTTTTTTTTTTGTACAAGAACATTTTGTATCACCCATAGTATTTATGCCTAACTTTGACTAAATAAAATTTCTGATCTCGGTTCATTTAGTTAAGTGCAGTTTCTTTATAATACTTAAAAGTAGTATGCGGTGCTAATTTCTCTGTATGACTCATGTCCTGACATAGCTGCTGAGAATATCTGGTGTGTTGGGCGTAGCTGCACCTCTGTGACGACAGTCAGATCTGACACTTAAGAGCTCAAGTTGGAAAGCCAAACTAACACCTGGACCTCAACTGTTATGTCCGCAGTGACGTGTCACACCGAGGCAGCCTTCAACCCACTGGGCGCTGAAAGGGGATGTGGAAGCTATTCACTGCCTAACAAAACCCTGTTTATCATTTCCAGCTATCCACTACTCTGCCATTGTCAGCTTATTTGTTATGTTAGTTTGTATTGGGTATATTGGATAATCATGTCAATTGGTTCTCTAGGGAGTAAATATTTAGGTTTGAGATAATGAGGACATAAAAAATAAAAATACAACACCACACCTCAGTAACCTATTACTGCGATTAGCATCTGGCCTTTTTTTTTTATTAGTTCAGCTATTAACAGAGGACTTGACAACAGGCAATAATAACAAAGCTTTAAATGTAAAAAAAAAAAAAAAAAACAACTAAATGGACAACTGGTTGTACTTATGAGTTCAGTCAGAATTATTTTTTATATGTAAACAACGCTATTTGTGTTTTATTTTTTTAAAGCATATTCACAGGATTATTGTTCTTTTTACTTGTGTGCTCATGCTAACGAATGCTCGTAACTAATTCTTAACCTGATTGTTCTCTGCCGTTGGAGTAAAGGAAACCAACAGTCAGTAAGTTCCACCTCATAAAACAGAGAGGAAATTATTCTAAATAGTCTCAGCTCCAGTTAAACACAGCTGCTCAACCATTGCAAATAGCATCATTTTAGCATCTCTGCCTTAGAGCTAAAACATAATGTTATACAGGGGATGTCAGCTGCAGGAGGCCTTGTTTTCTTTATGTATATTAAACCCATTCCGGTTAATTCTGAAAAACGTCTCTACAGGGAAAAGTGTCTTGTTTTTCAGATGAGACACACTGCTCAGTGTTACGAAGTTTACTTGTTGCTGTGCAGCAGATTAAACATTTCCACTGTAATCTGGGCAAAACATGGCTGGGACCACTGACGGAATGGTTTCCATTTGCTTACTTTTTCCTGTATACTTCACGGTGGTTTAACTCCTCCTGGAAAGCGGCCTATTGAGGTCAGAGCTGAAGAGACGAACATGTTGAACCTATCGTACTCAGAACGGGTTTCCCTGCATAGCTAGACTCGCATTTACTCAGATCTTCCATAGCAACTACGGCTCTAATTGGATTTTTTTTTTCTTTCTAAACGTGGGATGAGACTCGACGGGAGGAGCCAGTCCTGCCTGTTCTGTTTACTTTAATTTATGACAAATAGCCACCCAAGGGGCCAAAGTTTTCCATTCCCTAAATTCAGTGGAAGACTCTGGACGCTCCCTACAGTCATTCTCCGTTTGCTTTGAACTTCTGGGAGGGGCATGCTGCACTTAGACTGAGAGCAGCTGCAACACTGACCTGTATGCATCACTTGTGACATCTGCATATCAAAGAAGAAAAAATATTTTAAACTCCTATTTAAAAAAAAAGCCTTACTGTATTATTTGTGACAGTCGTATCACCTGCTGATCTTTTCTGCCTTCAGTAGTGGGCCAGCTGTCATGCTTCTGCAGTTTTAAATCTTTGCTTTGTTTACCTAAGACCCTCGGCCCTGTATCATTATGTAACAAGACAAACATCCTTCACATTCCAAAGGACTTAGTTAAAACTTAGACTGTTATTTTTAGATGCTGTCTGTTGCCTATATAAGTAGCTAAAATGCTCAGCTGAACACAGAACTGCTAATGTAAGAGTTTATTTCACAATGTTCTTCAGAGAAGATTTTGGCATTTAACGTGAAACAGAATCCCTGTTTTTTTTTTCTTTAGATGTAGTGTTTGATCTGTTTCCAATAAGGCTTGATATGAAGCATAATAAGATACTGAATTTTAAGTCAACTATATAAGGATGTCAAGTGGTGTAACGGTTGAACAGTTACTCCATATACTCAATGTGGCGGTTATGTGTTTGATTCCTGACTTTGATTCCTGCATTTATTCTACTGTGCCCATTTGCTGTCCGGTAACTGTCAATATAGGCTACAAGTGCCAAAAATATTTTTTTTAAATTGATATATGATCCAAGATCATCTGTGTTTTGTTTTTTTTGTTGTTGTTTTTCACGTCCAGATGAAAAATTATGTTGAAATGAAAAATGATAGGGTTTGATTTCTTACCATTATCATTCGCAAAAAACATTTTTTTAGTCTACTTGTTATTTCTAGGAAATATCCCAAAATGTTTTGCTGTTGAGTTTTGTGGGAAGGTAAAAAAAATAGCGAACGTAGCGGAACTAGTTGGTATCTGTCACATCTCCTGATGCTGAAGTAGCACTCCACTGTTGATTGCCGTTTTAGATCATAGTTGTACCAGAAATCTGTTACTCAGATAAACATGTTGTGAGTTGACATAAATAATCTGTCCTGTTATCTTTGGAACAAACACTAAGCAGGAATGGACAAAGGGGACAGTTGACTTTGTGCCCCATTAGCTGAAATAACTGCACTGTGCTCCTAACTGGAGGTCTTTCATCTATGTCACCCAATACATTTGTTTTCAATCCCTTCATTCTGTCTCAGCCTAGTTACATTTGTAAACACAAAAAGCAGAATTTTGGGGTGTGCCTTAAAAATCAACTCTGCTATGACAAGCCCCATGCTGTTTATTATATTGGGATGGATTAATAAAAAATATCTGTTAAAATAGGAATGAAGTCTCTAAACATTAGGATGCCATATAAAAATAATGTCTCAGTTAAACACCTGTGCAGTATATTTCTTGTCTCAAATTATAACTTAAAAATTACTATGTACCACTCTGGATGTCAGCTGCTCAGTCAGCTACTCTGTTAGCTCACTCTTCCTGGTAGTGGAGTATTTGTAGGCACTGGTCATTTTGTCATCAGAGTGAAGCAATTAAAGAAAAAGTTGATTGAAAAATACTGAAAACATTTTTTATGTACAGCCATATGTTGTATGTTCTAATATAGGTGAAGAGAAGTTATGTTTAAATGCTGAGTTAGATCTCTCCTTTGAGTTTACAGAAACACAAGAGTTAAAAAGTTCAATCAAATATAAGAATAGGTTAGCATAAGAGCTGTAATCAAAGCCAGGATTAGCGCCTTGCTGCTTTGTTAAATGTTAAAGAAGTAAAAGTGGAATTCCCCTAAATTTTCAACATTTAAAAACATGCTGGGATGGCTTTACTGACACTGTTGCAAACAACCAGTCTGCTGTTTTTTTTTTTCCCTGTTTCTGATAAGTTTCTACTTGGTTTTAAATTGGAGTGTGGATGACAGCTGGTGAAAGACAGAAGCTGGTGGTGAAAGTAAATGAGTAGAACAAAGGTCCAACCTCTTTGTTAGCTTAAATTTGATTCCCTGTGCTCAGATTTGTCGTTTTGTCTTTCAGGTGAGTGTGCTGACCACCCTGGAACGGCGGTTCAACCTGCAAAGCGCCGACGTTGGAGTGATAGCCAGCAGCTTCGAAATCGGCAATTTGGCACTGATTCTGTTCGTAAGCTACTTTGGGGCCAAAGCACACCGGCCCCGTCTGATTGGCTGCGGGGGCATAGTGATGGCCTTGGGAGCTCTCCTCTCAGCTCTTCCCGAATTCTTGACAAAGCAGTATGAGATAGAGAAAATTCACAGGACCAACTTGGGTCGGGATGTTTGTTCCAATACTAGCTCTGGTGAGTCTGAAGATGAGATTCTCTGCTCCAACAAGGCCAACACCAACATGATGTACCTGCTGCTCATCGGGGCCCAGGTCCTGCTGGGGATTGGGGCCACTCCGGTGCAGCCCCTTGGAGTTTCCTACATTGATGATCATGTGAAGAAGAAAGATTCCTCACTCTATATAGGTGAGAAACTTTTTTCATCCTATTAAAAAAAAAAAAAACGGAGATTCAAAGTCTTTTTGCCATTTCAAAATATATAATCTGGTTCAGGTAAACTGACGTGCAGAAAAACGGCATAATTATCACTGTAAAAGTTAAAAATAGCTATCCGCAATTTCTCAAACATCCAACGTGGCTGTGTTTGGTCACCGCTATCAGACGCAATTTCTGCACAGTTTCAGTCAAGCAGGGACACCTGCAAGCTATTCCTTTGTGGCAAGTCGGGGCCTGTTGATGCTTGTGCCAGGTGAGCATTTCTCTGAGCTTTTAATCTCCATTTAAGAGGCGAGGAGGCAAAAAAGGCGGGGGCCTACTTTGTCCGATACTCTCTTAAAGGGAAAATGCTGCCGATGTCAATTTTCAAGGTGCTTTTCAAAGTGCTTCCTGTGCAACATTCAGATTATACAATGCTGGGTTTTTTAATACTTTGTGGTTATGTAGGTATTTTTCAATATTGGTATTGTCAAGGCACTTTGACTACTTTACCCAGTGCACAAGGGACAAGGGAACTAAAAAAACTCTTACTTGGATACTTGTGAAACTGAATGGTTTAGATATGAATTATTGTCTATATACAGTATATGTATATATAAATATGACAGTTTCCAGATGTATTTAGATCCTTTAACTTTTACACCCCTAGATAAAATCCAATACAACCCATTGTAAACCATCACAAGTTCTCCTTGTCAGATTCAAACGTAGATATTCTGGGAAGGACCCCGTAAGGTTTCTGTAGACAACATAGTGTTATAAAGATCAAGGAACACAAGTGCAGAAAAGGTTTTAAAGGTTTGAACATTGCAGTCATGACATCATTCCAACCTAACAAAACTACAAACCTACCAAGACATGACCATGAGCCTGTGCTGATAGACAGAGAAGTGACAGAGGAGTAACTCTAGAGGAACTAAAGAGATCCACACCACCAACTATTCCACTGCACATACACTCAGAGCTACAGTGGAATGGCCTAGGTTAAAGCATATTCATATGCTTGAATGGCCCAGTCAAACTCCTGACTTTAATCTAATAAAAGAAAATTGATAAGACTTGAAAACTGCTGTTCAAAGATCAGATCCAATCAATTAGGGATACATTTGTTGTATTTTCCTTTTCTGTCACACCAGTCCCTCTGAAATGCATCAAAGTTTATGTTTTTGCAAGGTACCGTATTACGATTACTACATCCATCATAAGTCCTTGTTAATGTTTTTCGTTAAACCACACAACCCTAGAATGAAGTTCTGATAGTGCCAATAATTTAGTGTCCAGACTGTCGCGTCCACCTGTGATGGAGTAGGTGTGTGAACAGTGCGGGATGTTTGCTATCGGTGTCGAGCAGAGACAATGAGTGCTGGCACACACCCTTCCTGATCCGTTCTACAGCTGCCTTTTGTCACCCAGATGCAGATGTCACCTGTAAACAATGGCAGATCTGTACTCTGTTATCTAAAGCGTAGCGCAGATTAACCTAACTGCCCGTCTTTGTGTTATTTTATTTTTTTTTGTACCAAATATGAGGGGTTTTTCTAGAGCAACGAGTCCACATTCGAAACCACATCGATCCTTCAAAAAGCACAGCGGAAGGCTTTGACTTTTTTTGTACCGTTTTTTTTGTGGCTTAACAGTTTTATGTTTGGATGTGGGCTGTAGGTGATTAAAGTTTGGCAGGCATAAGTGGGGAGAGATTTGGGTCTGGCTCCTCTGATAAGCTGCAGGGAGAGTTGGAGGGGGAAAAAACAAGCGGTGAACTGTGAGGAACAATGTGGTATTGAGTCTTGCTCAGCTGATCGTCCTAATCCTTCTGCTGCAGGCCTGTCATGTGCCCCCGACTGCATGAATGGTGCAGATTGTCTGAACTTATGAGAGATTCTCTTTCATATGCAATTGATGTGTTCTGATTGTTGAACTTTTGTCATGGCTAAATATTTACATATTTCTTGCAAATTTTGCTTTGGGCTTGGTTTCATTTTCCATGTGAAACACAGCCAGGTGGCAAAAAGTCATCCCGACCTATGACCTATAAGAGTTTGTGTTGGAAATGTGGTCAGAAAATGCTTAGCGGTCTGGAAATTGTGTCAAACAGGAGTTATAGAAATTAACACCTTTCAAGCCGAACACTTCATCATAAACCACATTTGTTACAAAAAGTAGTAGACGGCATGAGTAATTTCCTCTGTTATCATTGAACATTTGCATCAACATGCTTTGACCCACGTAGATTTCTCCACTTCGCCATGTGCTATACAAAAAAATTAGGCATTTCTTTAAACTGCATCTCATCTCACTTTCAGTGCTTCCATTTCAAAGAGGTTGATGCTTCTAGCTTCTAACAACTATATGTCCAAAATACATGAAAGAAATGAGTACAACACAGCCACAAGTTTCCTGAGAGTAAAAGTTTTAAACAGCAGTACTCGGCACCATACTGGTTGCTATGACAATTTGGCCCACAATTAGAGGGAAGTTCAAAGAAAAGCTTTCTTAACGCCAAAGGTTGGAGATCTGACAAATCAGCACAGAGAATTAAAAACCCTGTGTTGCCAGTTTAGTCTATCTGTAATTCACCACAAGGCAGAATGGTTACTTTGTGACAGAAAATGTATTTAAAAAGCAAACAAACTACATTTTCATCTAAAATGATCACTTTTCTGCACCACTTCTGACCAGCATTGCTACTCTGATGTGCACAGGCAATCACCAGCATTTAATTCTTTTCCTATTATCACAAGAATGTTTCAAAGAATGAAACACAAGGGAGTTAAAGTCAAACAAACTGTCAGCATTTGTTTAGACAAACAAACCCTTCATTAGACTCTTGTAGTCTGTATGCAAACTTTAAAATCAAAGTTGTTCCTTCATGTTGGAAAGGAATGTTTCCAAAATCTCTATAGTAGTACAAAGCTTTAAGAATACCAAAACAAAAGATATAAAGTTCTGTCGTGTTATTATATAAAAAATTGATTAATTTTGCATGTAAACACGTGGTACACTTTAGCAGCATTTGTCACATTTACAAGGTTTTAAAAAGTACCTTGTTGAAGATTTAGTGGACTCGGGTGTATTGGTGTCAAAACAGAAACATTCGTTTTTCAAGTTTCACATCATTTTATCTTTTAAAAATTAAGTTAGAAACATCACTATTACCTCTGATTTTTGATGCACGACGCCGAGTGCAACGGTGGGATGCTTTTTATCTGCTGGCCATATTTACCAAACTAATTGTATTCTAAGCTAAATGTCCAGGAGAATCGTTGGTGGCTAATTGCTGTAAGTGTGCATTGGCGGTGGTTGGGGAAAGATCGGATCAGAGAATAGCAAAGCAGTCTGGAGAAGAGCCATAATTACAGAGCGGGCCAGGAATGCCAACCAGCCAGCCACGAGGTGGGCCGGAGTGGGTTGAGGCGCACATGCATACCACACAGGCCTGTGAAAAACAACTCCTCCCGAGGCCTTGGCTGCCTGTTTTTACTGCATATTCTTTAGCGAGCATGTCTCACACACTCCAGCGAGGTCTGCTGTGGCTCCTCACCGGAACCTCATTAAGCTTACTGTCATTGCTTGAGTGGATTTTGGACCTTCTATTCTAGAAGTGGTACGTTTTCTCCTTTGAGGGAACCTCTGCCCTGTTGCACTTTAAAAGCAGGAGCCCACCTTCAGCGTTGTTTGGGTTTGTCTCCCACTTCTAGCTATGCTGACACTAAATCGCAGGATAAAAGGAAATAAATATTATTGGACATGTTGCGTCAACAGGATCTGGCCCTGCTAAGTGACCTATTACTACCCTCAGCTAATTCCGGCTCTTCCCACCAGACCCCCTGACTACATAAATACACAAGCCAGGACGCACATCCCAGGTTTTAGAGCTGCACACTGTATTTCAGAGCACAGACCTCACCCAGCTGCCTCTCTTGGTTTTAAAAGCTTTTAAAACAGCTTGGGATTCCCTCATCAAACTGTAATGTAAAGCATGTACTGCCTGCAGCATCAGACGTGTATGACATAAATCTATTAACACAATTTGAGGACCTCTTATGTAAAATCACACACGTTTTGTACACGTGAAAGCTTTTTTTGTGTGTGTGTGTGCATAATCGATGTAGTGTACAGAAGTGGTTAGAGGGCATATGTTTCCGTTTTCTCAACTTGTTTCTCCTCATGGAGAAAAAAATAAGAATGGTTGGTAACCCATTCTTAAATGACCTTACATATGCTGACAAATATTATTCATTGCAAATTTTAAATATTCAGCATGAAAATAGCCATAATGTTGTTACATAATGTGATTTTGAGCGTCTTCATTCTGCATAGTCTTTGTTTACTTCTCTCCTACACACTGTGCTCTCATGAATTCAGCAAAACTACCCAAAAAGCTTCCATGATTTGCATATATTTATCCCTCTGCTGTCAGATACAATAATGAAATACGGGCTTATAGCAAGCTGCAAAGTATTCAAAGTCATCAAGTCATCCTGAGAATTGTAGGGGGGAAAAAAACAGTTTAGCCTTAGTTTCTAAGACTTGTGTGTTAGGATATTTGGCAGCTGATATGTCCTGGACAATGCTTGCAAAGCAAAAAAGCTTTATTGTTTGAATCATGTTAGTGAAAGTGCAAAAAGGTCCATTCACCTGGTGGTTTGACCAAACCCCTTGAACTTTTTTGCATATTTTTGCTACATCTCAATGGACTTCATTTGGATTTTATGAAATAGACCAACACAAACCACTCCAGCAGTGAAACAGGGAGGTGACATTGTCACAGTTACAAAATAATTTTCTACATTCATTGTAGACACATTCATAAGTTTCATTGAATCCATCAAGAGTGTGCAAGGGTGGTCCTAGCCTGTTTGACACCCTGGGCGAACAGCATTCAAGGCGGCCCCCCCAGTCAAAGTCGTGACATAATTCCATGTGAGAATCTGAATCAAAATTTGAAAACTGATTCACACATATTCTCTCCATCCAATCTGTCTGAACTTGAGCTATTTGCAAAGAAGAATGAAGAAACAACTTTGGCTCTAGATGTGATAAGCTGGCTGAGAAATCATTAAAAACACTTGCATCTGAGGATTACCAAGATTCATTTGAGCTAAATACAAATACATATCACACTTTTCAGACTGAGTTAATTTTTTTAATGGAAAACAATGAATAATATATCCCTTTCATTCCACACTTGGAAGTGTTGCTTTACTACATAAAATCTCAATAAAATGCATTACAATCTGAGGTTGTAACTTTTTAACATGCTAACTTAAAAAGGATTGAAACAAACTGCCACATTTAGGCTATTTATTGTTCTCAGAAATAGAATTGACAAAAGTTGTATTTATTTGACAAAGCACCCTCAAAATCATGACTTTGCATGTAAAAATCTGGGGTCGTTAAAGCCAGGCTTCGAGGGCAGGTCTCCTGCAACTTTTAGATTTTTCTGTTTCAGCATACCTGAATCAAATGATGGGAGTTTTTTTTGCATAGCTCCAGAGAACTGGCTGCATACCGAGGAGGTAATTAAGTCATTTGATTCAAGTGTGTTAGAGCAGGAACATCTAAAGCTTGCAGGACACCAGCCCTTGAGGATTCAATTTAAAGACCCCTGGTATAAATTATCCCTTGGAGGAAAAGTTGGTCCAAACATGCACAGTGTTGCTTTCAGGCCAAATAAATTTGCTGCTATCTCTCATTACTGAGACGGGATACAGAAGGATGGGGAAACTATGTTGAACTGGTAAAACAGCATGACGGAAAACACCCGCTAGACAAGTATTTCCTGGATATACAGATCAAACTCTTGAAAGACTGAGAAAATTCTATGCGATTAAACCTGGAAAGCTTCAGCCTATGTTAACCGATGATAATGATATACATTTACACTGAATTATTTGAAAACACAGTTTATATTCAGTTCTCATCCACATTATGTAATGCATGTGTCATAAATTCACCCAAACTTTCCTTGCCTTATCCCTGAAGGGCGCTTGGCATATTGTAGCAATTTAGATAAATCTGAAATCTTCATCTGTGAAGTCACCATCTGAGCTTTGGTCCTTAAATTTTAAAAGTTAGCTTTTTTTTTTTCCTTACAAACCTCTGCTAACTGACATATCTTCATTAACTTCTAAACACATTTTCTCTCCAATTCAGCTGTCAGTCAAATGACTAAAGCAGTTCGCCCACTTATGGGCTGCTATGCTGCAGGAGTGTTTTCAGTGCCAAACCATCTACTTTATTTAATAAGTGCACAATGACATGGTTTATATAAAAACACACTGCCTTTATAGTTTTTGACAAACAATATAATAAGTAAGCAATTATGATTATAGCCCCCTTGCCAGGAAAAGACAACACTCTACGCAACATGACGGCAGGAGCGAACAAATTTCCTCAAGCACTGGGGAACTGAACAATAATGGCAGGCTTCAGCTTTTTAAGACCTTATCACCTTTCACTGAAAGCAGTGTCAGAGAATTCACTGAGCAAATTCTCTGATGCGTTTCTCCATTTCTTGTTGCTCTTATCTCGGCAGCCTCAGGTTTGTCGGGAAAACCGACGCCATCCTTGAGAGTCTTGTCAACATTCCTGCTGAAGCTCTCTGACTCCAAGGGAATGCTGCAGCAGGTCCTTAATATAAGCTACTTAAACTCGAAGCATGTTAATGTCATCTTGAAGGATTAGATCCTAAATGGGTTTTTCCAGCCCCGCCATAAGCTGCATGCTGAGTTTGCCTAGCAACGGTAGTATGGGTTATCTTAAGATGATAAATGGGAATGCAGCAAATGCTCATCAAACACCCGCAGCTCTTGTGCATCGCTGTAAAGCACAGTACAGTGTGAGCTTGGTGTTTCCACCGCAGCTTACTGTTCTGCAAGCTGCGTGACCCTCGCTCAGCTTGGTTACCTTTTCCGGAAGATGTCTTGAGTGTGAGAAGGCAGGGAACATCAGCTTGTTAAAGAAAATGTTGTAGAGGATGGGGAAATACTGGTATGTACTCCACACAGTGAGGTCATCTACGCAGTTTGGAGTCTTCTCATATGGTGAACTGGTGAAAGATTCATTAAATCTAAACACAAGGAAGTGGAATGTTGTGATCATTGTCTTATCAGTATTACTGATGAATGGAAAATTATGGTTTTGTTTTGTTTTTTGAGCTGAGGATGTCAGATACTTTTTAGTAGTCTGTATATTGTATAAATACAAATAAGCTATTTGTTTTGTGTTGTTTTTGTGGCTCTAAACAAGTTTCATATAGCTAGACCAAAGACAAAAATGGCAGTAAGGGGTTGTAAAGGCTGCCGATCCCTGTGCTAATTTGAGAAAAGTCAATAGCCTCCAGCAGTGTTTTGCTCCTGAAAGCTTTGGCCGATCTGAATACTCAAGCTTTGCTCGTCCATATAATGTGGTTTTTTTTAAATGTGTTTTTTTTTTTGTTTGTTTGTTTGTTTTTAAGCCTTTCTAATTCTGAGGTGGAAAATGCTCCTTTTTTATCTTTGCCTACATTTAAGTTTTCATTCATTTTAAACTGTGTTTTAAAAAGTTTGTTTGAAATTATCCAGTTCAGGTTGAATCAGTCTTAGTGTTTTCTATTTTCAGCTATGATCAAATGCAGACCTACTGAAAATATGTGAAATGGTCCTTTCGTTCAAAGACAATAGGAACATGTCACTCTGTCACAGTTGGTTTTGTCTGCTGCTGCTGACCCAGAATCTACCACCCAAACAAATTAGCATTGGTAGGACTTCTTCGGTTCTTTTGTGGCCGAATGTTGTCAGTAGGCGTGGGGCATATGGTCATGTGAGATAAAATATATTACAATACTGTAATTAAGCAGCCGGCTTTCATTGATTATTCAGATCATTGTGCTGTGTTTTAGTCTAAGTAACTGCTTGCTACACAGAGCCTGCTTATTTAGTGTGACAAGTCTTTGATCCTTAGTTGGATCATCAGGACACTGAAAAAGTGTGTGAGCGCTAAATAGGTCAAACCCCTGTATGATCTGGATCATCACAGATGACAATTATGACACCCTCTGGTCATATCATCACAGCCTATTAAACTAGATGTGAAAGCTTCTGGCCTTTGCCAAGATTAATAATCAGTGTTCCATCTGCTACTGTCAGTACAGGCTGAAATGACTGCTGTGTTTAGCTTCCTTTTTTTTTTCTTTTCTTTTCTTTTGCCCAAGCATGCCTTTGACACCTTTTAGTCTTTATCGTAAATTCAAGTAGCCTATGCAAACCTTACTGTGGTGCCAGACAGTCTACTTGAATCAATCTGGGTCAGGCTCTGTCACTGCTGATTAAAAAGGGGATTTTTTTTATGTCATCCATTGAAGGAGGAGCCCGGGGATAAGGGTGGGAGGAAACGAATCATAAACCCAGTGGCATCAGGAAACTGTAACCACAGAAACAGACTGTTATTTGGCTGTTGCAACTGTCAAGGATACGTCCATCACTCTGCTTTTCAGGTCTTCACTGTTTAAAACAAACAAAGACTTATCTAATGTGCTTGTGACCTTCCATGGATGCAACTGCTCATTAAAAAAAAGCCCTTGATCTTAGCAAGTGAACATGTAAGCAGTATTTATACATCCACCGCCAAGCCCCGGGCCTAATTGATTGGATGGTCTCTAAGAGCTTTGTGGACCTCTTGGATTACTGGCAGCATGGTCAGTACTTAACCCCCATATCAGTAATAGTATTGTGTTCAACATAGCTGTACCTTATCAAATGGACTCTGATCAGTAGGTGATATCAGACATAAATGGCTGAGTGCCATATTTTATTTTCTCCATTGAAAAATAACAAACATATTTTATGATTTCCAATATGTACTTAAATGTTCTCCACTTGTTGAGTGTCTGCTTACAATTGTGACAATTCAGTTCAGATTTTGAAATTGAATTGACCATGTGGAGATGGGTAATATTAAAAAATATATATTTACACTGGAATAGTATTTTGATGATTCTGCAACCTTAGCTTGACTGATTGCATTGCATTAATTGCTTTAATTTTTGGACATTTTGCTTAATTAGAGAATAATTCCTTCCTCTTTATAATGTGAATATATTCAATGTGAATATTTTTTTTCTTCTTTTGTTATAATAATTGTTTTCCCACAAAATATATGTGATAATCATAATTTCCTGCAAACAACTAACCAAAATAGATGAGTTAATTCCTTGGTGTTCACCTGGACAACAGACTGGACTAAAGTTGCTACAGTAAAATTTTAAATTGTAACTTAAACTGTAAAAAAATTCAAGTAGAAAGTGTACTTTTGTAAAGCACCTACAGCTACTGCTCTAAACCCACTAGCTATAGGTTTGTTTGTTTTCTGTTGTTGTTTTTTTTCCTTCAAAAACACCTATTTTCTGCTCTTCAGCACCGATTCCATTTAGAATCCATTTCCTCAGCATGTAGCACAGTTTTTGCAGCATTTTATTTGAGCCAGACATGTTGGTGTACAATCAGTTGCATTTTATGAGCCCACTTCTCTCGTTTTCCTGGGAAAAGAGGGGGAAAAAAACTGGCTGCTGGCATCTCTGTCCTGATAATTAGGCCAAACCACCTGCAGAGGAAGCTGTTACCAGCTGCTGTCAAACAGTCTCAAACCTCTTCCTGCTCTCTGTCTTCAATGGAGCAGCTGCAGCTCTCCACCAGTGTTCTGTTCTGATGCTTTAGCCTCTGCCTCCTTCCCACCAACATAGCCACCCAACAATGGAGGCTGTGTGAGGCTCCATACCACTTCCAGCATCTGAAGATGGTTACAAACATCTCACTGTGTGGCCGGCCCTTGCTCTGTCACGTTAACTTTCTCACACTGACCCTCCATCACCGTCCCCTTCTGTTGCTTTCTGTTTCTTTTCCTCATTTGACCCGGCGCCAACACGGTTGGCTGTCTGGCCAAGACCTCGGAGCGTCCAGTATCACACCGCTGCTCAGTTTGGAAACATGCCCAGCCTTAGCGTGTAATCTTATGACTCAGGGAAGTCATCAGCATTGTTATGACTGGAGTCGATGCTTGCACCACATATCAGTTAAAAATCTCTTGATGACCACCTTGCAAGTGAAGCGAATACTTGTAGCGATGATTTGTAGAGGCAATGAGCTGTACTTATATCTGCAAGTAATGTCTGGTTAAAATGACAGTTGTTACATTAATTATGAGTTTGTGTTGCGATTCAGGCAACAAAAACTAATCGACTTAGGTCAGTGGAATCTAATGCTGGATCCGTTTAGGTTATTGAGCACTCTGAGCAGTTCCTAGACTAATTTTATGTCTCAAAGCTATTTGGAATTAGAGATTAGGGTACTCCATGTCAGATTAAAGTGCCCGATTGGCATTGACCTTCAAGGTGAGAGGAGAAAGCAATTACAAACATGAGATTTGACTCATTCTTGTCATTTTGAGCTGCAACAAGTGTTCACCGCATTGAATGAAAACTCCAGGACTCACTTCGTTCTGCACTGTTTTATCAGAACACAAAACCTCCATCTACAGATGACTGCCTCAGTTTTGTGGTTTAAGTTTTGTTGTTGTTTTAAGTCACAAAACGGAAGCATAGCAATGTTGAAAGCATTTTGAAGCCATACAAGTGTTAAAATAAATGTTAATAATTTTTCAAGTAATAGTTTTTGCTCAAATTCCTTTTTTAAATGTAAGTCATTTCAGAATTTTGAGAACGAACAACTAGGATATATACAGACTTGGTAAGAAAGTGTGCCCCAACCAGATTTTCTTTCCTGTAAAATATCTACTATCTCTATAGTCTACTTCATAAATGTTTTAGGGCCAGATGTTGATTTTTAGATTACAAAATCATTTATATCTGTGAAAGGCCCTTTGTTTCTCTTTTTCCATCCCACCACAGGGTGCTTTGGCAAAAATCATTTTTTCTCTTCATTGTCATCTAAAGGACTTAGGCAGCTCTGCTGTCGCAGCCAATGAGTTATAAACTAGGACAAAGATCTGTGAGGCACAGAGGATTGCTTTTATTTTGTTTATTTATTTTTTGCTTCTTAGAGCTACTTCATCGTTTCCTTAGATGGACTGCAAGGCTTTTGTGACATAAATATCATCATGTGTACCAATCCTTGTGGATCGTTTGGACAAACTGAATGTGCGGATTACATAGGACTGCAACTTCTGAACAAAAGCATGATGCATACATACAAAGTTAAACACTATCAGCAATATAAGAATTTCTTGTCTTAATTCTAAAGCCGCAGAACTTTATATATTTTCTGAAATTTATATTTTTAGGTTCTATTATAGTCTCTTATTTTTCTTGGGGTTAGCAAATGCATTGTGCTTTCAAATCTATTGTGTAATCATTGAGTAATAATAGTGAGGCCAAAAACTTCAGAAATGGTGTTTACAGTGTCTTTCTATGTTTCCATCCATATGTTCATCATCGAACCATCTAATCATTCATTCATTCATTCATATTTTGTTTGTCATCAATCAATTCTCTTCCCTACACTCTGGAAATTTAACAAGCACCATTCATTTCTCTGAGTTAGTTGACCGGCTAATTAACCAACTAACACCCGCATGTTAAACTATAAATGGGTATTTCACAATGTAAAGTTTGTAAAGCATGGATGCTGGAAGTCCTGGGCTGTCTTTTGGATCCTTAAAGTTGGAGAGTGGTTGTAAAAAAAAATAGAGAAGCAGATATTTGTTTAATTTTGACAAAAGGACTGAGTTTCACAAAAGATTGCAGAAGAATATTGACTGTTGAAGTAACGTGAAACAAAAATCAAGCTCATATTTCAAAACGGCCCACCAGCAGGATTCTTATTGGTTCCCATCAGGAACCGGCTGCAAGGTGTTGCTAAAATGCACTAATGACATAATCTTGGTTGTCCTTAAATTGAGACAAAATTCAGTCTACCATCAGTTTGTTTAGGAAAAAGGGCTTGCTAAAAGCCTGCGCATAAGCCAAGTCCATGACGGACTTTGTTCTGCAGTAACCTCACTGCTCATCCTCAGAGGGTCAAAAGGCTAATAGCATTAAACATGTCCTCAGGCTGCAGTTTTTATTCAGCAACCATATGGCATCAGTGAAACTGTTTGTACCCTTATCTGCTGTGGTTGAGATGGGAATGTCAAACTGTTTTTTTACTGTCCGATTATGTCTCCCTGTGTGCCAATGGCCAGTTTGAAATTTTAGATGATTTGACGTAAGCGGAAGTTAATGTCGGATGATCCTGACGTAATGGCATTTGAATGTGAGTTGAGAGCCGGCGATAAGCTTTGGCATGTTATATAGGTCATGACTGTGTGCACTCAACAGGGTTACCACAGGATACGGCAAACCTGTGTACCTCTGTTTGTATTTTTGTTATTTTGGATATTCCAATCTCATAATCAATTAAAGCCTCATTTTAAAAAAAAAAAACTCATTTAAAGAACTTATTTGAAAATTTTACTGCAAAGATGAAGATACGTTGTTGTTTTTTTTTTGTTTACCAGTATAAATACCTTTACTGTTATGGTGGGGCTTAAAGTTTTCAGGTTACAAAGAAGCTCTTGCGTGTTTTTAAAATGTCCAGATGGTGAAGATTTTTTTTACTTTTTTATGAGAGATTTTAACCTTGATTCTTAAAGCCTCTAAGGTGGGTCGAGGCTTTACTTTCCTTGGAGAAAGCTGCTGTCTAATGCTGTTAGCTCTGAAATTTGGGAGACTGTTAATCTCTTCTGTACTTCATCAAAATAAACCTTGCCTTAGAAAAGAAAAGGGTACAACTTTTATCTGCTCATGTTCTGACAGCATGAGTTTACAAGCTGGATGTCCCGTTCTGATTTGTTTAAATTAATTATTTTTGATCAACCTTTTTTGTGGATTTAGATGGATGCTTGGTCTCATTGTGATCCTTAAAAATATTTTCTGTCGTCTTCTTGAAATTCCTGTAGATTTGATCTAGATCTAGGTTTTATCGGAGCCTATTTTTTTGTCGGGAAAAATCTAAAACTTCTGTTCTAGAAAGCCCACTCTGTTTTCAAGATATAACCGGTGTTCTTACATTCTTTTAAACTATCTATACCGTTATCTATCAGATGCAAATTTGCTAATCTCAAGAAGATTTGTTGATATCAAATCAAAATGTGCTTCAGAAATGCTTGGTGTATATGCTTGTGCAATTAGACACAATTTAATAAACAACAAACAGAACATACATTACATTAACTATGATAAACAAGTTTTAAAATAATTAATCATTGTCTTATTTTCTAACATAACAAAAACCCTGTTACATTAACATGGGAGTGAACACTTTTGAAAGCCACTCCACATATTAAAAAGGGACTTTTTACTCAGTTTAGTCTGTACTGTCGCATATCCTGTCGGGTAGTTTCATGTTTCCTGTCGTTCAGTGGTAGTCACTCTTGGTGTTAAATAAAAGCATCTTGTGTTGTCAAAACATGTTTGCGGCTCCTGAATAGTCTTAGAGAAATGTGAGATCAGAATGTTTTCATTCCTGTCAGAGTGAATGAGGGGACAGTAACTTTGAGTCTAGATGGTTAGATGGAAAACAATAGACGTGTCTGAAACGTCTTCCTGTGGTGGATCAAAACCACTTTTGATCTTTTGCAAAATACGGTGTATTTCAAGACTATGGTAATATCTATTTATATAATTTTTAGAGAGTAGGTATTTCTATTATTATGTTTGAGAGACAATAAAATGAATGCAGGTAAGACTGGGAAATGGTGAACTAGTTTCTATGTATTATAAAGTCCACATCCATTTTCTCACATACATCCTGCAAAATAAGGATTATACAATTACAATATTTATGTAGTCTTTCCATTTCTGCCCCTCATCAAGTTAAAGAAATACCTTTTAAGGAGAAATGGGTTTTCTATTTGCAGCAAATTACTCTCTGCAGCATTTAGTCATTATACAGTCAGTCAGTTTCTTCCATATATGATGACTTCTTTCACAATTTAACTGACAAAGGAAATTACATCAACAGATTGTTTGATACAATTGTCTACTTCTCACTTCTTCCTCTTTAGGTCAGTCTAGTTGACTCTTATGAGTCCACACATTATTCATTTATAAGTTGTGGTATGTGTTTTATATAGACCAGAAGTAGTGACATATTTAAGACCTTTCATCCTTCTTGATGGGGTTCTTTTGTGAGAAACCATGCAAAGGTTGAGAAAGTGGCTATTTAAGGCATTCAGAGTGAAGCATGTCACCAGTTTCTCACATTTATTGTAACCGTTCAAAGCAAGTCAGTTATACAGAAACAGCTGATGTCACTGGCTGAAAGCTGAGATGGCACTGCTTCACCAAGAAGCCAAAACTTTTTTTTTGCTACCTTTTAGATTTCAGTGAGAATTAATAAATAAGCCACTTTCTTTAACATCACCAGAAAACATCAAAGATTGACGTTGAGTTTGCATGGATAGAAAGTCATTAAATGTACATGTTCACCAAAATAATTTAAGATATGAAAAATACAACTTGTTGTAGCCAATTAGAGCACAAATATATGTATAAACAGAATCAACGCTTCTATTACTCACGTGACAGTTTATTCTGCTGACGCCTCGTAGAACTTTATAGTAATTTTGATGATATGTTTGGTTTAACAGAGGAATGGCTATTTTTGCTAACACCAGTTAACAAGTAGCATGTCCCATATGTACACGTGTTAATGTACGTCTGTATGAAAACTATACATGGACTGTGACTAAATTAGTTTATTCTTATGTTTTGACTGTAACCAGCCAATGACATTCACTTGTTGAAAAGATAAATGCTGCAGAGACTCACTAAAAACTGACATTCTGAGTCAAATTCGTGCTTGGACATGTTTGAGTTAGGAATCTACATTTCGTGAACCTTCCAATCAGGAGGGTAGGTTGATGCTTTGAAAAGCCTGTGAGATGTAAAGGGACACATGTCATTATCAGGAAGACATATTCAGGGATAGCAATTAATGGAAATGAGCACAGATAGTTTTTTTAAACTAATCAATCAAATTTGTAAATTAAGGCACTGTAGTAAAAACATTGTTTATTACAGCAACAGAGGTGAAAGACTTGATTGTTGCTGCTTGAGTTTTTGGCCACTATGACATTATTGTACTGGAAATGGCAGCAATGCTTTCCCCTCGTCTTACTACTGGTTGTGGCTTCTCAGCTTTAGGACTTAATTCTTGGAGACAGTAGTTTTCATGAACTGCTATTAAGCAGAAAAATTTCATAGTATTTACTGCTAAAAGTCAGTCTATCTGAAAGTAGCTGTATTCAGTCATTCTAACCCAGGAGACCCATCTCCTGCTGCCTATTATTGATTATGTGACAAAACTCGTGTTCAGATGAAACACTGGCTCCTGGCTTATCTTCAGTAATCATCTAGCTCAGCCTCAGTTTCTTAAACTGGTCCCGGTTGTGAAAGTGACACGAGCTGCTGTCTGGCCATCCACATTACTCCATCCCTTGGCTCCTATTTAGCTCAGAGGATTACTGAGCCAACTTGAGTAGGATTAACAGAGGAGAAGGAGGAATACCCTTTGTGCCCTGAGAGCAGGAAATTAACTGAGAGTTAAGTTGCATTTCAATCCTGAACTTGGATAAAAAGATAGAAATGTATAAATGCGGGTTGTTATGGGGAGATCCTTCCATAAACGCAATAAATTGGCCTCTCTGGGCTGTCGTCTGACAAAGTTATCTTTTCTTACATCTCAATCCTTGCTTTAATGATCTGGGCGAATGATTAAAGCCTGATGGAGTTACTTGAATGTGAATGTTTAATGTTTACTCTAAACTCCCTTTTCAGCTGCAGTGCAGGGGCTCTGCGATCCATCTGCTGGTTAATTAATATCTTGGAGAGGACAGGCCTCATGCACAGTGGCTCTGCAGCCCTTTCCAGCGGTTTCTAAGTAAATTAGTGAGAGACAAAAACTCTAGATGCAAGCTTTGTTATTGAATTACTTCTGACATCCTCCCCTGAGACCATAATTCACAGCGTACTAAAAGGCTTAGGCAAAGTACAGCATGAACAAATTAGTTTGTTTTGTTCTTATCTTGTAGTGGGACTGCTGGAAGGGGGAAAAGGGGGCTTGGAAGTTGTTTGGAAAGCAAGTGTATTGCGAAGATTACAGCCAGCTCCGTGTTGTTCCTCACGGAGAGTTAATGGGCTTAATTTAGATTTTCTTATTTCCTGCTTAATCCTGCTTTGAAATACGCAAAATGTGTCCCTTTGCAACATGTGCAGACAGGTTGTAGTCTTATTGGTAAAGTGCGGACAAAAACAAGGGTGGCTTTTGTGGAGAAAAACATCTGAAGCACTAGGATGACGGGGTAGAGAGAGTTGGGGAAGGTGAAAGGGCAGTTGTCAAACAGAGGCTGTTTTACAACTCAGAGAAAATTAGTTTATAGTTAGCAGCAAACTATAAATAGTTTGATGGGAATCTTCAGTTAGGCATGGTAGTTTCCAAATCTTAGCTGAGTTTTTACTAAAAACGAATAAAACAGTTTACCTATTGTATCGGGGAGTCAGCATCAAGTCCAAAACATGTAGATCTGTTGACAGTGAGATTCCGATCATTTACCAGTTACACAAATGTAAATCTCTCTCTACAGTTCAGAAGATAGATAAACATGACAGAGAAACAATGAAAGAGTCTGTTTATTGTGTCTAACTCTGTTATGAGACTTCTGTAATTGGTTTAGCTCCATGTAAAACTACAGCTTCTCAGCAAATTTGAACTTAAGGCATCTAACAAGACAAACCGGTCCAGTTTATACAGGTTACAATTCGGTTGAAATTCAGATTAATCAATTTAATTCCAAGAGAACTTTGTCATATAATCAATTCAGATCCAGTGATGTGCATTTACATTTATTCCTTTTGATAATACAATTGAAACGCATTTAATCATTAAGTACCGATAGGTAAAAAGTTATTCTTCTACAGAAGTCCAGGACAGCATGAGCAAGCATGTGGTGACTGTGGAAAGGAACCATTATTTCTAAATGGGAAGAAAACTGCCAACAAAACCAGGCTCAGTATGCGGAGATCTCAGTCATCCCAGCTTGAAGTTTAAAAGGCAGAGAGAGAAAATTGAAAATCAAGAAGACACTGATCCAAGAGAAGGTGAAGCAGAGTAAAAAAAAGGTTGGACACTAAAAGTTCTGTTAATGACTCTTCCAAGAATGTGTCAATTAAACACAGAATCATTGCCTTGGAGGTCTGTTCTATGTCAAAAACAGCATGAAAAGTACAGCAAATTAATGGGAACAGTTCCTCAGTGAATGGTTCCATTCAGGAAAGATGCACAGCTAGACAAGGAAACTGGAAGCCAATAGTGGTTTCTGCAGCAAAGGAGGAATGGGAGCTTGCAAAAATCTTATAATATCTTTACCAATGAACCGCTCTGGGCAAGAAACAAACACAAAACCACAGGGCCAGGAGTACCACCTAGAGAAAGAAAAAAGTGTTGAAGCAACACAAAGTTAATAGCGCCAATAGATCTGTTTATGGCTCTGCCTAGGAATGAGGCACAACTAAACAAAGAAGCATGAGATGGGAGAAAAAAACAGAGTTACCAAAATTAATTGCCACTATAGCTCCATGAAGGGTATTTTTGGAAAAAAAGATCAAACTAAACAAAGGTGCACTTACAAGATGTGTACCATGTACTTATCAAAAAAGAGAGAGAGAATCAAGACTAATGACTTTTTTGCTCTATTCCGCTGGGCAATGAGTACCCTTTATGGAAATAAAAACATTGATACCACACAAAGTACATGGCAAAAATGGTTTTGTTTCTCTTTTACAGAGAACATTCTTTGTCAAAAAAAAAAGGGAAAAAGAAAGTACACAAAAATAATAGTAGCCTTATTCCACTAATGGGTCACAGGCAGACGCACCGGGCCATGTGTAGTATCAATGGAAAAAACAGAGGCTGAGAGAGTGCAATGTTAATGGCAGCAGTAAATGAGTAGTCCAAATTACCTCCAGTAGCTGAAAACGGTTTCAGCATAACTACAAAGACAGCTCAGGCTAATCTAAGCCAATCAAACTGTAAGTTTATCTAAAACGAAAGTCTGCTGTTAAAAGCAAGCAGAGTTTCTGTCTTACAGACAAAGACTGGAAGAAACTTCAGAACTTCAGAATCAGACTGCACTCTTAATTTAGGTGCCTTCACTAAATCAATGCAGTTTTACAACGTTTGGGCAACATTTCAGTTTGGTTGGATTAGGAGAGCAGGAAGAACACGTGATCCAATCTTGCCTTCTATCTTGCATGAACATTGAATTCATAAGATGAAGATGAGCACCGCCAATTTCAAAATCGCGGGACTCTGTTGTATTCTGGCAAAAAGCGTCAAACTGTTATTATGGGGGATAATGTTATCACCTAGTCAACCGTAAAGCAACCGTGTGTCAGAACGAATCTCAGTGGAAACATTTCTCCTCACAGTGGTCGCTGACTTGCGGTTTAGCTGGGCCATCACCTCCCTGAAGGTGATTTTTTTTTTTTTTCTAACTCAATTTCCTCCTTTACATTTCCCATGGTGCAAGCGATTGTGATGTTGTCAGCACAAGAAGACAACACTTGGTTTCTAAGGAAACTGAGCACACCAACCTCATTTGCAACACCACAGGCAAATGTGGTCGTCACATTGTGGGTGCAGTGCCCTTATTGAGTTTTTTTTTTTTTTTGTCTTCTCTGGAAGCGCTGCTAAACTGCATTTCCTGTGTTTTTCAGTGAAAACTCTTCTTTTGTCCCGCTGCCACAACAATACTTTCTTGTTCATCAGTTTGCTTTCGGACTTCAGTGTCTTTCGGGGCTGTTGACCGGTTTGTTTTTTTGTACTTCTTGTCGTTGTGTCTTGTCCATGTAACAGAATCTCAGAAGCCACCGTGTTGAGGAAGGAGGTTGAGATGTGTACGTGTGCTCTGGCGCCTCGTGGATGCATCTGTGTGTACTCGTTTCCGTGCTGGTTTTGCTGTCGACATCAAACGTGTTTCAGTTGTGGTTGTGCGAGTGTTGGACGAGTGTTCCCATCCCATTTCTTTTTCCACTCGAAGGAGCTGTCTGTAGCACGTGTGTTGCTACCGAGCTCCTCCTCGTGAATTTGTGAGTCATTTCCTTCATGTGAAAAATAAACTATGATGTGATTGAGGGCGCGTTTATGTGACTGCGTCGCCTCCCTTCCTAAGTGGGTGGTCAGGGCAGGAAGCAGACCATTGAGTTTACTCTCGGCACCAGGAGAGCAACACAAAGCTTAGTCACAGTTTCCGTGCTTCATTAAGTGGCTGCTTCTGGAATCAGATGCTAAGAACAGCGATCAGCAGCCAACTTGAGGCCAGTGAAATGAATTTGTTTTGGCTTCTGCGCAGCCATCGATTGTCTCCGTTTGCTAGACCCTCTAAAGGAAAGTCTTATATTGCCACACATCAGAGGAGTTAAAAGCCCGGGAGGAAAATTTGCCTCCCAAATTGAGCTTGGGCTCTTCATTATCTTCCTGCAGTCTGAGTCACAGGTTCACGCTCGCGGCCCGCTCTAATTAGAATTTCGTATCAAGCTCAGAGATTCCATCTTCGACTGCCCGCTGGAGAAGATAGGGGACCTTGTCTGCCGCTATGTGTCTTTCTCTTCCTGTCTGTGGTTTAATTCTGAGTGCTCAGTGCAGTTTTTGAAGGGGATAAAAGCATGCGAGCATCACCGACAGCACCTCTCATGCTACACTTGCCTCTTGGTTTTTACACCAGCTGATTTGATCTTTGCTGACAGCCGAAACAGTTCCCTGTTTGCAGTATTGCTTCTCACTTTACTTTTTCTAAACAAGGGTATTTTAAAGTTGAACGCAACACGTTATCAGCAAATTCATAATTCTGGCTTGAGGACGTGACGAGTTGAGTTCAGTCTGTTTGTTGGACCTGCATGCATTATGCGGGCTGTTTATGTAGTCAAATGATGACGAGTTAGGCCCTCGAGAGTTTGATAGCCAGCTTAGCCCTACGTCCTGAATGCTAACATTAACCTAGTAGTTAGCAGTTTCTTGGCAGATTTTGTAATATTGTGGGGTTCTGTTTTATTGCTGTACGATATTACAAAATCTTGCAATGATAATATCAGTTGAGAGATTTGCCTGTTTTCTTCTTTCCGCTTCTTGTCATCTGTGCTTCTGACTCTGTGAAAATTGACATTTGTGTCCACTGCATCTGCTGCCGTGAAACTCGGCCCAACAGGCAAAATTTTACATTAGCATGAGAAATGCAAGTTCATAACACTTAGAATATAATAGTCAAGAATTTTTGCACCTTGAGCTAGCCCTACTCTATATTTTGTGCAGCTGCATATGAATAAATGAGAGTACAATTGAAAAGTTAATTTTACTTCAGTTGTTCACTTCAAAAGGTTGAACTCAAATATTGCACACACAATGTGATGTATTTCAAATATTTATTTCTCTAAACTTGAATGAACATTTCTGAAAGTTAGAATGTTGTGTAACACTAATGTCTACTCTGTAATAGAAATGTTGTGTCTACAGTATATGCACTCCAGACTTGATGTGGGCTGCATTTGCATGGATCATGACATCAGTGGGGCGAGGCATGGAGGTGATCAGCCTGTGGCACTGCTGAGGTGCCACAGGCTGAGGAGAGGTGTCCACTTCCTGTGGTATTCAGGAAGTGGACAATACTTGTCCACTTCACAGACAAGTATTGTCTATGAAGTTGACTATACTTGAAGCGCAGTGATGCTGTGGTCAGTAAACCAAGTGATGGCACTTGTGCGAATGGGGCCACAATAAAATCAACATCAACAGAAAGCTTGTCAGCATAGGGAAGCATGCAGAGCTTTAAAATGTGTTGATGGAAAGCTACTATGTCTTTAGACTTGTTAAAATTGCAGAAATTTCACCCTGGACCCTTCTTGTGTCAGCTCTGGCTCAGTAGCATGTTAATACAAGTTTGTGAATCTCTGAACTCCTGAATGGCGTCTGCTTCTCTATCCTCTCCAGGCAGTGCTTATCCATGTTGCTTGTCCAATTTTTTCAACTGTCTTATTTCTTCCATGTAACTTTCTTTGACCAAACACTGTGTGATCATTTAACTTCTTTTGCAGTGACCTTTTGTGTTTTGACCTCCTTTTGGAGAGGGTCAGTGACTTTCAGTTCAGCAGATTTCTCCGTAATTGTATTAAAAATCCGTCCTTTTCATGTAAAGAAAAGAAACGTATTTTTGAACTGTTCTTGCTTGTATGTTTTAATTATCACAGTGTGCAGAAACACACGCTTGACATATACTCTGCCATGAACATAATGAATTTAATTTTAAACCGAATCAGTGAAATAAATCACACTTTTGATGAAGCCATATACGTCATAACAGATCTGACTAATGTGAATAATTTAAAAAGTTGTTTAAGTAATCAAAGTCTGTGCTTCTCCCTTTGCAGGAATCCTCTTCTCTACGCTGGTGTTCGGACCCGCGTGTGGCTTCATCCTCGGATCCGTCTGCACTAAATTCTATGTGGACTTCATCTTCATAGACACTAGTGAGTTCAGTGGTCCAGAGGTTTTTTGTGTTTTTCTTTTTTTTTTTCTGTTTTTTTCTGTTTCTCTCATACAGCTCATTGACTTGTTACGTGCTTTTTATCACAGGTAAGCTGGGCATCACTCCAGATGACCCGCGGTGGATCGGGGCCTGGTGGGGAGGCTTCCTGCTGTGCGGTGCCTTATTGTTCTTCTCAGCTATCCTGATGTTCGGCTTTCCTCACTCACTGCCAACCAGGGAGAGAGACGAGGGAGCTGAGAGCGAGCAGGTTATGCTGCCTCCTTCTCTCAGCCAAGAGTATGACACTCCGAAGCCCAGCAACGGAGTAATGCTCAGCCATGAGCCTGCCAACAGCCCCACCTGCTGTCAGCAGCTGAGAGGTGAGCATTGGCTTTAAACCAGTGGTTCTTAACCTTTTCTGAGGTACCGAACCCACCAGTTTCATATGCGCATTCACTGAACCCTTCTGTAGTGATACATTTTTTATTCATTTTTTTCTCCAAATTCAAGACATGTGGTGACCCAACTAGGCTCTAGTTGGGTCACCCCAAGATCACTAAGTCTTCTTAAAAGGTAGAGTCTCTGAGAACAGTTCTTCAAAATATAGTCGGTGTTTTCAGCAAAGTTGAGCTGACTGTCCAGGAACGACCCAAGGTATTTAAAATTTGCCACAGTTTCAACAGGTTGGCCATCGAGAGAAACTGGAACTATTTTAAGGTCTTGTTTAGATCATTTAATTAGCTCCACATTCTTAAGAGAATGAAAAATTAATAATAAATAATAAAGACTTTGTGGTATTCTGATTTAGTAATGTAATTATATTAGTTGTGTTACCACCCCCACGGCACTAGAGGCAGTAGCAACCCCGAAAAGATGCGACTAAGGAGCAGATTTAGAGACACAAGTTCAAATCCATGCCAAGAGTGGAACTCCTTCAATCAGTGCTCCTCCGCAGCTCTGATTGGCTAAGCAATGTAACGTGATCCTCTGCAGCAAGTGATGGCAAAGCGGGGGGCGTCATCATGACTTTACACAAGTGTGTCTTTACCTCTGCAGCAGAAGCTCAGCCAAACCCCTGAGACCGACTCATCGAACCCCAGGGGTTCAATCGAACCCAGGTTAAGAACCACTGCTTTAAACCATGTGAAATGCATATGCTACAACAAAGTCTTCAAACTGGCCTGGCATTTTGTGAGAGCACATTGACGTTTTGTTTTTTTGGTTGTGCTTTAGAAATGAAGTGGAAGGCAAAATGTGCATGGTTTTAATTTTATTTTCAAAATAAACAAAATAAAAAATTGCATGCATTATATTCAGCCCCTGAGGAAAGACTTTCTAGAATCACTTTTTTTGCAGCTTTCACCAGTAGAGGTGATAATTTTGTGAATTTGTTTTTACCAAGTTAGGTCAAAATCTAAAGAATGAACGACAGTTTTTAAGTCGTGCCACAAATCCTTTCTTGGATTTAGGTCTGAACTTCGACTGGGTCTTTGTAACACATGCATATTATTTATCCTAAACCATGCCATTGTATCTCCGGCTGTATGTTTATGATTATTGTTTTGCTGCCCTACTCTCAAGTCTTTTTCAGCCTTTAACATACTTTGTTTAAAGTGTCCCTTCTATTTATCTTCATCCATCCATCCTCCCATCAACTCTGACTAGCTTCCTTATCCCTATTGAAGAAAGCATTCCCAAAGCATGATGTCTCCTCTGCCTTGCGTCATCATTCGGATGTTATATTCAGGGTGATGTCAGCTAGATAATTAAATTTCTGTCTTATCTCTCCAGAACATCGTCACGTTTGCCATGTCCTTTTTATGACTTGGGGCACATTCAATGATCTATTTTTAGTTAGCATTGTCTCTTCATTTAGGTGAACAGCCACATGTTGGTAGGTATAAAGTTGTGCCCTGCCCTTTCTTTTTAGATGATGGAGCACTCTGCTGTTTTATAGCAAAACTCTCCTTTAAACATTAAAATGTATATTTATTATCTAAGTACTTCTGGGTTATAAATCCTGTGAGTTGCTTGTTCAAACCACAGCAAATCAAGAGTGCATGTCCCATTAACTAGTTTGTCATGATATTAACGCTCATGCTGTCTATTGTGTTTTACCTCCAGTGATCCCCAAGGTGACGAAGCACCTGCTGTCAAACCCCGTCTTCACCTGCATCATCCTCGCTGCCTGCATGGAGATAGCAGTCGTGGCTGGCTTCGCAGCTTTTCTGGGAAAATACCTTGAGCAGCAGTTCAACCTCACCACCTCCTCCGCAAACCAGCTGTTAGGTCTGTTCACTGACAGCAAATGTGACGTGCGTAACTCAAGCATGCATGAATAGCTGTGACGTAAACATTGTATCACCTTTTTGTTGTTAAGGCATGACGGCCATTCCATGTGCCTGTCTGGGAATCTTCATGGGTGGCCTGCTGGTGAAGAAGCTGAACCTCTCAGCGCTGGGAGCCATCCGCATGGCCATGCTGGTCAACCTGATCTCCACTGCCTGCTATGTCTCCTTCCTGTTTCTGGGCTGCGACACGGGCCTCGTCGCTGGAGTCACTGTACCATACGGCAACGAGTAAGAGGGCATTTAGTGATCACGGCAGGCTGGCCGGCTGTATTTGGAGTTAGACGTGTTCATTAACTTGGTTGGTCAGTCAGTCACAATGGCAGCTATTCCATAACACTTTGGAATATCAGCTAACCAGTACTTATTTATTTGCTTTGACTTGATCAAAGCTGCAGACATCCTACTGAAACCAGTAGGAAAACAATGAAATCTTTGCCCATTCTTAGCCCTAGCTTTTTAGCTAATTTTAGCTTTTACATGGGTTTTTATAACAACAAACGTCTGAGGCCTTTACAGAAAGTTGTATATTATACTTGGATTGCATACAGAGTCCACATAGCTGCACTCCATTTACTATTTTATTCCACTGAACTTCTGTGTATCAAACTAAATTTAAATGTCAAACCAATCAGAACATTTTCAGATCACTCATCTGTGACACTTTGTGGCTAATGTGAGGTTATTTCTTTTGGCTTACAGGAAAGCCTAGCTATTGACAGACCTTTTATTTCTGATTTGACAACCCATAAACTTAGTTATGCAATTCTTTAACCCATTACATGGGGCCTTCGATTGACAGGAGCACAAGATGTGTCCGATAAGAAAGACCAGATGCCACAGATGAGCAATGAATATTTACGATTTCCTCAATGTAATCGTTGAGATTAAATAGGTTTTGTGTCGAATGATCAATTCACTGAAATGACTGTTGACCGTAAAAGCAGGTAACAACATAAAGCCTTCTACCTTGGATAGCTAGACTTTATTAAAGGTGACCTGCACAGTAAAAATGCAATTCACCTCTGTCTGTTAGGGTGCAGTGGGCTTTCCATTTATATAAACAAATCTGCATCACCTCATTTCATCTATAAACAGGATTTCTATTCAGCATGGCTTTACACTCCAGAGGGCTGCATGGACTGAATGCAAAGGCGTTATTGAGGCAGTAATCCCATAAAAAAGAAAAACTTTGATGGAAAAAAAAATGCGCTGACTTTCATAGAAGACTCTGATACAGTGATTGTCAGGTTCTTCCAGGCACACAATGTTTCATTCTAGTTTTAAATAAATCCTTCTGAGACTCTCAGTTCTCCTGCTACCTGTTGTTTTTTCTGCTTTCTGTAGTGGCTTCACTGGTACATAGGAACAAGCAATAGAGATATGTTAATGTAGTAAAATGTTATATTCCTATATTTTAAAATCTATGAGGAAGTAATTTATATATTTATTAGTCAGTCTCATGTGAATGTAAGGTGAGAAATACAGAGGATTGTCGCAGAAATGTACTTTACAAGGGATCAAATATTTTACTTGCTGAAACAAAACAAACTGAGCTTTATGACCCAGTTGTAATTTCTGCTTTTCATCGTGAAAAGGACTGCATCAAACTGTTATTGGTAATACATCTTCATTCTAATACATCTACACATACTTTTCTGTACATCAGCTTCAGAATAAAACATTTCTTCTAACTACATCTAATTTTTGCTTTTGGATGTAGACGGATAGGCTTCCCCAGAGGGAAATAGTTGCATTACAACGGCATCAGCAAAGACATTTAAAGCAGACAGAAGACAACTAACAATAAAATAATTTGCATGTATTCATATGGAAATAATGTGTATGTATTCAAGTTCAGTTGTTACCGTTTCCTTCTTGCAGTCAGCATTCTTTAGACACACTGTGCTTGTTCCTCTAAGGTAACTCTATCTTGCCTTTTTGATTTTACAACCTAGACTCAACGTGTTAAAAATAAAGAATAAATCTGCTCATAACAGGGTTTGGGCTGTACCTTCACTTTGGACAGATGTTATCTGTTAAACACTGAGGTAAAAAGTTGTTTAGATCTCCTGTGTTTCTGTTCAGGACACTAAATGTGGGTGAGAAACCGGAGGCTCAGTGCATCAGCCACTGCAGCTGCTTCACCTCGTCCATCAGCCCCGTGTGCGGCTCCAACGAGGTGACCTACCTGTCTGCCTGCTTCGCCGGCTGCACGGGGACAGGAGCGTCTCAGTCCGCATCAAACATTTCGCAGGTATTCACCACTGCTGTACAAGTTAAACACATTCCCATGTGCTGCTGTATTTATGAAGGCGGGTTTGTGGAGCAAGAAGTAGGCATATCATTTTTATGTGCTCTTGTTCTGAATATGGAATGTCTATTGGGAACTTGAGTGTGGAAATCCCACACTATTTTGTTCTGCTAAATTTGCCACGGCTTCACAGTCTTGTTTTATTCACACATTCCTTCATGTTTAAGCATCAGTTGACTGTTCTTGAGTGCCCACAAGTGGTTAGATAGTTGTTAGGCAATTTAATCAAAATCTGGGTCGAGCTGTGAGTTTCTTTTTTTTTTTGTTCCAAGCATCCTGAATACCTGAAGTGAAAATCTGTGGGGCTCTGGCTATTTTTGTGAAAAAAATTTATATATGTATTTATAACTATTGCAAGTTTATCATGACAGGTTGGCTACAACAAAGTAAACTGGGGTATAAAGAATGCACCTCGCTATTATCAATACCCAGACCTCACAAACATAGATATGTAACCTGAACATCACCTCCACACACACACACACACACACACACACCCAGCAGTTAGCAGGCTTTTACATTGGAGGTTAAATGTCATATCCTTTTTCTGTTTGTAGTGGCCAAGATTTGCTCTCCCCCAAAAAGTTAAGCTATGATAAATTATAATGTGCCTCAGGAGAATTGAGAATTGTGGGCAATGCTCCAAAGTTGATTAAATGATGCAATTTCCTTCTTCCAACCAGCTTAGCATTCTTTGTACTCAGTATATTACATAGTTATGTCATCACCGTGCTCATATTAGCCAGTCAAGTACTTATTTAAAGCTTTTACTGTCAATGACTGTCAATTTAAGAGAACTGCTAAATGAAATGTCCTGATTCCTTTGGTTATGAGTTTTTTTTTTACTTTATTTCCAAACATGGATGTAAATCTACAGCCCTGTGCTGTTTACAAATTAATTGTTTTTCTTTTTTCCATATTTACAGAACCTGACTGGCTGCACCTGTATATCTTCCAAAAATGGTCCTGGCACTGCTACTCCCGGGAAATGTCCGTTGCCGGGTTGCCAGGAGGTTTTCCTCATCTTCCTGTGTGTGATATGTGTCTGCAGCCTTGTGGGAGCCATGGCCCAGACTCCCTCTGTCATCGTGCTGATCAGGTAAAATTTGCTGTTCAATTCGATGTGTTGGCTGAATGCATCAATCAAAAGCACCTTTGAGAAATTAACATGTTATCTTTTTTTTTTGTCTGCTTCCCTTCTAGGACCGTGAGTCCTGAACTGAAATCGTACGCTCTAGGAGTGTTGTTCCTTTTGTTACGACTCCTCGGTAAGAATTGACAGCAGAAGAATTGATCAGACCGTCTTTCCCTGGCTTCCTTCCTTTTCTGTTTTTATATTAAGAGAGGGAATCAAGTCAAGTCAAGTAGTTTTCCCAAAGGGAACAACTGTTAATATTGTTGAGGTCCAAAATATGATGACATTTACTTTGTGTAATTCAACTAAAGAACATACAAATTTGTAAGAAGTATAAAAAAGAAAAATGGTTGAATAATCTTGTTGCATTATCTGATTTGTAGCTGCTGATATTTCTCATGTCACCAGATTTCATGACGCTGTTTGGTGTTTCTGTTTGCCAGGATTCATCCCGCCTCCTCTGATCTTTGGCGCCGGGATCGACTCCACCTGCCTCTTCTGGAGCTCCGACTGCGGCGACAAGGGCGCCTGCCTTCTTTACGACAACGTGCAGTACAGGCGCCTCTACGTGAGCCTTGCCATCATCCTCAAGGGTGTGGCCTTCCTGCTCTACACCACCACGTGGTACTGCCTGCGGAGGAACTACAAGAAATACATCAAAGGAAACGAGGGCAACCTGACGGCGACCGAGTTTTACCCGTCCCTCAGCGACGGGCCCAAACCCGTGGACAGGACAAAGTTTATATACAACCTGGAGGACCACGAGTTCTGTGAAAATATGGAGTCTGTTTTGTAAGAATTTTTGCTTCGTCTGTTGAAACGATAAAAGGCCATACGGGTCTGAGGTGCACTCCATGAGCTTTTTCAGAGGGTCCATTCTAGTTCTTTGAAACCGTGAGGTGTTGTCAGTGAATTCCTGCGGCGACTCTGTGGTAGAAGACGACTCCACAGCCCTCGCTGGGTCAGTTCTGGTTGTTTACTAGTGCATGGATGAGACGCTACTACGGCTATAGTTGCCATATTGTTTAGGTCTTTCATGACCAAACTAATCTGTGTTGGTAAATGACAGGCTTCCTTCAGTCAGCACTGTGTTCTGTCTTACTCTAAAAAAAAAAAAAAAAAATTTTTCTTCAGATGTTTAAAAGTTGCCAAGTGTTTACAAACTAATAGCTGATGAGTCACTGTACTTTACTTCAAAACAGGAGAGACCAGATGCACCTGGACCAGACTGGACCGGGTTATTTTAGTGGCCTGATAGAACTTTGGTTTTCGTTTTTCTTGCTGGATCAATAAAATAAACAATTTTTAATACTTGCTTGGACTAGACTGTAAAGTCTTGCCACATAGGTGCAATTCAGATCCAATTTATGTGTTAACTTTTTTTTTTTTTTTTTTGAGGACTGCAGGGTTTTTTTCACTGTAGCAGTTTTTCATATCAATTTGCAGAGTGTATTCAGCCCAATTTGTCTTAAAAGGGATTCAACATATATATTGTTTTCTGCACCCATTGGAGATGCAGAGAAGAAAATCTATAGTAAATATTTTATGTGGTTCAGAATTTGTGTTAAGATTAGGAATCACATGATTGGTTCATTAGGCTCAGGATGTTTTATTGGATCATATGTGAGCTAAGAGCTAATAATTACATTTTTGTGGTGTGTCTGTCTTATGTCACAAATGATTTATGAATATTTATATTGAGGATTAAAGTATGGTTCACTATTGTGAACAAAAGGTGTTCACAAAATGAATGGTGTGCTTATTCCTGTATTTAAACCTAACACAGCACTTCAGTTCACTCCACTAGCAGTTACTGTTTTGTCCCTTTCTTACACTTTTTGTATGGCAACATATCATTTATTTTACTCTGGAAATAAATTATTTTTCAGAAAATTCAATCAAACTTGAATCTTTGGTTTATTTATTAAAAAAAAGCAGCCAGCGTTGATGTGTTGTGTTTTACTGAACCAAGTCGTTTTTGAAAAACAACATTTATAAAGATCTTCTAAGAACCCTTGTGGTAATAAAAAGAGGTAACAAATCATTATAAAGATCCATTGCACAGGGAGTAAGTGTGCTTGTGTCACTTGAATTCAGAGTGTGGCGGTTGTCTGGTAAACCGCCTTGTCACCTGAAAATGAACCTTGCTTTCCCTTTAGTATTCAACCTTTTCTAGAAGCCAGTCAATGTGGCTTTCAACTTTAACGCCTGTCATTTTGTTATTAACTGAGTCTTTGCCTCTGTGGTCACTCTTTGACCGATTGGTTTACACCGTGTTTGGGCACTTTATGTGCATTGAATCTAAAGATTTGTCTGAGAATGTTTAACTTTAAATTTTAAAGAAATGACATCCCTGAAGTATTATGATGTCTGTATATTCCCAAATATTACAGACATCCCTGTAATATTTGGGAATGACATCCCAAATATTGCACAGCAAAATCTAAGCTATTCCTTGTGGGGCATTGCGGGGGAGCAGGGGTTTTAGTCACTGATGTTTATGAGAATATGATCAAGATGACAAAATGAAATGCAAAAAAAAATGTGACTTAAGTAAAACTACCACATCAGTTAATAATCAGTGTAGCCTATGTCATTTATTCATTCATCTAAAAAAGACTCCCGTTAAAACAACATCTTGTAATAAATACTATAATTTCTGGGCCTTTCCGAGTGTAAATAGAAGATGCTTTAAAGTGCAGTGTGATTCCATTCGTATATCTGTGTCTGTTTTGTCCTCGGCAGCTTGTGAAGTCTAATTATAGACCAATGACACTCTTCATGAAGACAAAAGAAGCATCCCCAGTCTGCTGACAATACTCTGTGATACACACGCACAGAACGCAGCTTTGAGGTGTCCTTGTTGAAAGTCAAAAACGCACAAAATAAATCCACCAGTCCAAACAGAAACAGCTGCAGTCACGGCTCGAAAGCTGTCAATTAGCCTAAAGAGTGCTTTATTGAGATAAATTGTGACACAAGCAGAGCAGGAGAATACGAAGCAGTAAATCGACTCTGGGGTCCATTGACTGCTGTCTCGCCGGGTGCCGTTTGTTTGTCCCCACGTTTCAGCGACTGTTGAAGAAAAATAAAATGGTGACAAACTGAGAATTTAACATCCTTCACACAAATCAGAAACTTTAAAGAGGATATAAATGTGAGCTGCAAATTTAGGCAAAATTCCAGAAGCGAGTTGACACAAATTTACATATAATGCATGAGAAGGATGATAGTTTCAGATTTTCTCACCTGGATGCAGCTCATTATGTGTCTTGCCAGCTGCACTTTTCAGTTTATGTAAATCAGACCTTTACCCCGGCTGCCTGCTCAATTGAACTCATCAGATAATGTATGCATGGATGGTGAAAGCAGGGAACACTGTCACTGTAGATTTGTTTTGACCAAAAATGTATTCCTTTTCCCTGAATAACCATGGACAAATGTCTGCCATGTGTCTATGTGAATATGGTTTTAGGATGAGACAGACCAATGGTGTTAACAAGGATGCTGGGTCAATATTGGAAGATACTGTTTAAGATTTTTGATCTATTTCTAAACACAATTTGCTCTCCACTACAGACGGTTAATTATATTGACTATAATTAGTCAATGTAATAATATATTGAGGTTAGGCAGATTCATTTTGCATGGCTAAATAAAAACTTTAGCTAAACAGTTAGCTAAACTTTAGCTAAACATCATGTTTTGTTATTTAACTTTAAGTGAAACAGTCACAGTCACTGACACATTTTCGACCTCTTATGCAAAAAGCTGGAGGTGTGAATGGAGAGGTTTATATATCTGCTTGTATTTTTTTTATTTTTATATATATTTTTATTTATTTTTTGTCCGTCCTCTGCGCCTTTAAGGCTGCATGTGGTCTCGCAGCTCCGGCTGAGAGCTGTGTAGGTGCACGCTTTCAAAGTTTCACTGGGGGAATTGAGACAACGGGAGACTGCAGCGGCACATCGCCCCGTCGGAAGACAGAAGCGCACAACATCCGAGGAGGAAGAGGAGGATCGGAGGAGAGAGGAGGACCACGTCTCACTCAGGGGAGTGTCCGATAAGAACAAAGAGAGAGAGAGAGAGAGAGAGAGAGAGAGAGAGAGAGAGGGGAAAAAATATGACAGAGAGGGTCCTGGGTTAACAAATGGGAACTAAACGGAGGTGGATGTAACGCGGAGCTCGCTGGAAGGAAGGAAGGAAGGAAGGAAAGAAGGAGAGGAAGAGGGACTCCCGGGCCGGCGGCTGCAGCCCACCTCCCCTCAGTCATGCCGCCTGTATTCCGCTCTCTGCTGTTCGGCTTTCTAACGCTGCTGGTTGTGCTTTTGATAATTGATGATATTGCAGAAGTGGAAAAAGAAAGCGCGTAAGTAACCCGGCGTAATTCATCCAATCAGCGTATCCCCTCTCTGTGTGTGTGTGTGTGTGTGTGCCTATTGTTTGCAGTCCGTCAGGTTAGATTTAATCCATCTGGGATGCATGGAGGAAGAATCAATGAGAGGAGAAAAGCGAGTGGTATTAGATGGGGGAGAAAAAAATCAACAACACTCACAAAGCGAGTTACTTTCACGAACTGACTGAAGTTTGGAGTTAAATTTTGAGCTTCCCCCCCTCGTCCCCCCAGATTTGTAACAGTGGTGTGCAGCTGCTCCTACAGCAGCCCGCCCCCTGCCTGCCTGATCGGGTCTCCTAGGATTTGGCTATTTGTCTTGCAGCACGCGGGATGTAGGATACATTTCCACTATACGAGTGTGCATAGAGGCTTTGAAATTGAGAAACTGCATGTGTGCGGGCGTGTGTGTGTGTGTGTGTGTGTGTGTGTGTGTGTGTGTGCGTGCGTGTGTGTGTGTGTGTGTATGTGTGTGTGTGTGTGTGTGTGTGTGTGTGTGTGGGTGTGTGTGTGTGTGTGTGTGTGTGTGTGTGTGTGTGTGTGTGTGTGTATGAGAGAGAGAGAGACGTTGAAGAGGAAGGAAAACCAGACTGCAAAATATAAAAAAACGTTTTCTTATTTTCTTTTCACTGTTAGACTTTGAAATTCTGAGCAGTGCAGTATAATCATTCCAGATCACATCCATGTTTTCCCCCCATGCACTTGGCCTGCAAGAAATCTTTTTCTATTATTGTTTTGGTGGTCATAAATAATAATAATAATAATAATAATAATAATAATAATAATAATAATAATAATAATAATAATAACAAAAACCCTTGTGCAACACTTGACCAAAAATTATTTATCCCATTTACTTTCTGTGTGACACTTTCTATTCCTCACATTTTCTTTTCCCTTCAGCAAGAGCATTTCTTGTTTATAACATAATTACCCGGCTGTGGCTCATTTTGTAATGAGGTCACATTGGTCTGTGATTCACTGAGGGAGAAGAACCAGAACCAGCTCTGCATAAATTCAGCTTAATAGTAGATCGTTTATAGGCCACCAGGACTGGAAAAAACGATCAGGGAGTTCATCACTCCTGCATTTAGACTGATTCTGTCAGACTGACATGAATTTGTCAGACGTGATCAAGGTCATGGTTTTCAGAAGTGCCTGATGGTGGAAAACCTGAGTGCACATGCTGCATATTTACAGTAAATGCATGATGGAGGATGTGTTTAGGGTCCCTGGAGAAAGCCTGCTCACTTCCCTGTGAAAAGAAAACCTCCCCTCAACTCTAATAAGGCTCCATTAAGGCCAGATTTCTCCTTATTACATCAGCAAATGGGCTCACAGTGGGTTTCTCAAAGTGAAATGAAACCCAGAAGAGTTCTTTTCACTTTCACTCTCACTTCAGAAGCAGTAAATGCTGAATCCAGTCAAGACCTTGGATGTAAAAGTGTGAATATGAGCTGCCTGGAGTGAATTGTTATTCAGTCTGAATCTCTTTCCCACCCTCAGAAATATTGGGCTCACGAAGAAAACCAACGTATACCAGCTCGTCCCAAAACCTCACAGGTCAGAAATATTATCTTTTTACATTATTTATCTTTACTTGAATGATGACAACTTACAGCCAAAGAAAACCCAAAATGTTGTTTCTTGGTTAATGTGAAGATTATATGAGGTCAAATGTATTTTTTGTGCAGAAACATGTTATAGCTAACAGAAAATTTGGGTGAAAACTAACCAGCACCCACCACTATGAAAGTTAAGCCACAAAAGTTCATTGCCAAAGAAGCTGACTACGTGTCAGCATACCCGTGAAAGTTTAGTGGAAGGTAAAACGTGTGGTAGAAAAGGTGCACAAGCAGCAGAGACAGCTGCAAGCTTGAGAGGATTGTAAAGCAAAGTCACCTCATGTGTTCAGGATATATTCACAAAGCAAGAACTATAGTTGGAGAGACACACAAACATATCCAGAACATGGGCCACAATTATTACATTATTTGCGTTACTGAACCACAGACAACAAAACATCTTTTTTGAGTCAAGGGAGAAAAATCATTTTTACTGTCGCATTTTCGATTTATCTATTTTGATATATTTAAATTTGATGAGAAACAGAATTTTAGGTTTTCATTTGCTATGAATGATACCCACCAACATAAGAGCAAATAAAAGCTTGAATATGTGTGTCTCTTTCTGAACTGATCTAAATCATTTAATTTTTAAAGGATATTCTAGTTTATTGAACTGCAGATGCTCACATACCAGTTGACCACCAGCTGGGAGCCAAATGGTCTGTGTGTGTGCGTGTGTGCGTGCATGCGTGTGTGTGTGTGTGTGTCTGTGCGTGTGTGCGTGTGTGTGTGCGTGTGTGCGTGCGTGTGTGTGTGTGTGTGCGTGCTGGTGTGTGTGTGTGTGTGTGTGTGTGTGCGTGTGTGTGCGTGCGCGCGCTCGTGTGCGTGTGTGTGATGTTTAAGAGTCCTTTGCAGCCTTGATAACACGGTGAGTCATTGACAGTGGGTGTGTCGTAAGTTTTTAAGGCAGCTGATAAAAATATCCAGCTATGTGTCACGCAGCACTGTCAATGAGATACATCTGCAGGAAGAATAATGCTGAATAAACTCTGCAGCGTTTCATACAGCAACACTTCAGTGTTAGTTACACAGCTGAATTAAAATCAATATCTCCACGAATGTGTTAGGGCCACATAAACTGACTGCTATCAATATTCAGACATATTAAGTGGTAGAAATTCCAAGAATAAACTAAACAAATATGCTTGAACTTTATGAATCTCCTCAAAGGAGCTAAAAGAAAAATTCCCAAATGCTTATTTGAAAAAAAAAAAACATACTGCATACCAGATATCCCGCTGTGGCAGCTTCTCTGAATGTGATTGTGCTTCATTTAAAGTAAGGTCTGTTTTAAACAAAACGATGACTAAGCCTACTCATGGCACAACAAGAGAGAAAGAGCCTCAGATTTGGGTTAATATTTCTGCACTCTATAAAAGCTATAAAACCAAAGCAAGAAGGAGATTTCAAGAAAATACAGGGTACGCAAAAATATATTTTATCACTATTTAATGTTTTGTCCAACACGAAGACCTGTTTTGGGCCTGTGACGATAAAGAACAGCTGCATAATTTGGACAGAATAACCAGACTCAGTTATCAGACTTAAAGGTCATTGTTCTCCTTTCTTCCTTTAACTTAGAAAGGCGGCGGCACACACGGATCCGACTGCGACAACAGCAATCGCCAAATATCCTCATGCTCCAACCTGTAACGCCACCACCAAACACTCATCAAACAGCTGGGCCTTCAACAAGACGCTCTCCAACCTCATCAGGTAGGTTCTGGTCCCGCGTCACGACTTGCCTCTTCAAGGTCCTCTGAGACTTTTAGCCTTTCAAGCAAGGAAGGCCTTGTATTCTCCCATTCGCAGAAAGAATATCCTCAGATTCCTCGACCCAGAGAGAGACATCTCAATTCTAAAGGGCACGCTGAAGCCAGGAGACATCATCCACTACGTGTTTGATCGTCAAAGCACCACAAACATCTCGGAGAATCTCTATCGTCTGTTGCCAACCGCATCGCCGATGAAAAACCAGTATCACAGGCGCTGCGCCATCGTGGGGAACTCTGGGATCCTGCTGAACAGCAGCTGCGGATCAGAAATCGACTCTCATGATTTCGTTATCAGGTGGGTAGATCGTGTTTTTTTGTTGGTTTTTTTTAAGCTAAAATGACATTAACTCAAATATGGATAAAATACACTTGTTAAATAGTTTTCAGTCCTCCAGTCGCACAATGTGCTTCTCTGGGAAACTCTTATGACTCTTTCCTGCTTCTTTTCCTGCTCTGATTTCCAATCAGGGCTGTGTTTGTGAAGCCATCAGCCTGTTGTGTGTTTGTGTGATTTATGTATCACCATTCCCAGCTGCCTCTGGAAGAAAAATACACCTGTTTTCAGCTTTGCTGCAACAGCAGATACAAAAAAGAAAAAGTGATTCTGGACAGAGTTAGATCGGATCTAACGGAACATGCGGAGGTAGCAAAAAACTCCCTCTCATAAATCAGCCACTTATAATGATGGTGCATAAATAGAGAAGCGAGCAGAAATGACCGCTTCGGATTCTGAGTGCACGTTTTCCGTGTGCAGAAACTGGCTCCGCTGCCTGTATATGCGTGCTGATGTGGATGGGTCATGGTTATTCTCCAGCTGCATGATAATAATATCAAATCTCTGCAGTAATCATTGGCTGAAAGCGGCGAACAGGAAACGTGTCATTTTGAAGAGCTTAGGAATTTGGTTTGGCACTCACACATGAGATGACAAGATAATGTCTCAGCTAAATATAGGTCTCTGCCTTCGCTTGGTTTCCACAAAGTAGGTTGATGGTTGAGGTATCAGGTACAGAGCAGCAACAGTGTTTGCATACAAATTTCTCACTCAACAAGATGCCTGGTTGAATGCTAAGCAGGCTTGAAACGGTACAAGACTACCTAAATGTTTGCTGTTAAAAAACATTTTATTTATTTAAAATCTCTTGTTTTTGAATATTTCTGCATAAATCTTAATGCTTCTCCTACATGTCGATACGTTTTACAGTTGCTACATTGTAGAGTAAGAAGATGAAAACAAATCATAGATTGGTTAAATTGAAATAAATCAAAATTAAAATATTTGAACTGTGATGAGACTTCCAAAATCTCAATTTTAGGACTGTGAGAATATTTCCTGTGCAAACCCTCCTCAGCCCACCATGGGTTAGGGTTACGATTGGATATCGACTGGAGAGCTTTGTGTAGTCATCTTGCATAGTTATGGTTATAGTTACTCCGAAAAACCTGCTTGCATTTGCAAAAGCAACTGACTCCTCAAAGCAAGCCCATCAGGAGAAACATTATACAAACCAAGATATGAAACCGTTTTATTTGAATCTAAATGATGTGAGCCTGTAAGTGTCTGTTTGCTTAGACTTGCTTTTGATTTAATCTGGTCATTTCTGCAGTTTCCTCGCTCCCTGTTGACGCGATGTAACGTTTCCCGCTGTCAGACTCGGCTGCACACAGATACGCACAGAAACATTTATGCTCAAATGACTACCTTGTGTCAGTTTTTGCCACAGTAGGTGTCACCTGGAGCACATTTTGCTATGATTGCACACCACGGAAATCAAAAGGTGAGAAAAACACCAGCCTCAGAGTTGTGGCTGGCAGCTACGACTAATTACATCATTTACCCACTGAGATAATAACCAGTTTAGAGTTCTGGCATTTTCCTCAGAGAAGACGCCAGCTCGTTTGCTCTTCTGTAGCACAAATTGGAGGGAAATGAGCAAAAAATAAAAAATAAAAAAAGCTTTCACTATAACCTTGAAAAGCTTTTTGAGTCTGACTCCATTTACAGTCAAAGAGAATCAGCTTTTTGCTTCTTGTTTTAAGGTGCAACCTGGCCCCCGTGGAGGAGTATTCTCAGGACGTGGGCCGGCGGACCAACCTGGTGACCATGAACCCCTCGGTGGTGCAGCGGGCCTTCCAGGACCTGGTCAGCGACGAGTGGAAGGACCGCTTCCTGCGGCGCCTGCAGAACCTCAGCGGCAGCGTTCTGTGGATCCCGGCCTTCATGGCGAAGGGCGGGGAGGAGCGTGTGGAGTGGGCCCTCCGCCTCATCCTGGTGCATACTGTGGACGTGCGCACGGCGTTCCCGTCGCTGCGTCTGCTCCACGCTGTCCGAGGGTAAGATGAGATGCGAGCACAGCTGCTGCGTTTCGCGGGAGCACCTGTGAGCAGCATAATCAGGGGTGTTGGCAAACTCTTAATCTGCAGGCCCAGGTGGCTATTTTTAAGCTCACAGCTCATCATCAGAGACACTCAGAGAGGAAGCCGTCTCTTTTCTTTATCTTGGCTCCAACTCCTCTGGTTATATTTGTTTCCTATAAAATCAGTCTTCTGTTTGTCGTTGTTAATGTCCCTGTTGTTCAAAGACGTTTGACATTTGGTGCAGCATGCCTATTTTCTGTACCCTTGAAGAAATTGATTTTTCTGCTTATGGTGTGTTTCAATCCGGAACTTGCAGGCAGTCAACAGACAAAACCTGTCATTTGGAACATAAGTTTTTTTTTACCATCACCACTAGTTTAACTCACAAAAATATTCAAATTATTTTCTCATGCCACAACCATAAACCTCCGTATATTTTAATGGGATTATATGCAATAGGAAGGTGCAGTATTGTGAAACATAAAGAAAATAATTCATGATTTAAAGTTTTTTTTTTACATTGAATATCTGAAAAGTGTGGCATACATGTGTACACACCCTTCATTCTCGCCACGCTAACAGCTGTGCACCTACCGCTGGCAAACTCGCCCACATACTCAACACAAACGCACTTATTTCCAAACAAACGCTCACCCACCTCATACACACACCGACACCAATAATCCAAACGGTCGAAGGTCATACAAACGCAGGTTACTATTACAGAACTGAGGTTGAAATGTTGGATGCAGATTTGATGTCATTTTGTCTTAAGACCTCAGTTTTCTTGTGGCACATGAAGGTGACCAACTTCTCTATGTGCCATACCTGAAATACCTAGACAAGACACATGGAAAATAAACAGAAATACTCCAAATGTCTAATTCCCTTGAAGCAATAATCTGTTAGATTTAGTGACACCCAGTGGTCAAATAACAGATGGCAGCTAACTGAATACCCATCAAATCTGTACTGCTTCTCCAAAACATCCTCAAGAGCCAGAACTTGATTTGTCACAAACAAAAATTTTGGCTGACGGCACAATTACAAACCACCATCAAGGTGGAGGAGTTTGTCCAACCTATCGTGAAAGTCCACTGTACGGAAAATGCTTTCAGAGTTGCACATTTTCACTCATAAACCCAAAATCTTGATTGAGCTTGAAAGATTCAATCTAGGCAGTCTAAATCAAAGCATAAATATGCGCCTTGCTGTGTTAAAGTTGGGTCAGGTTTTGTGAAATGCGGGCTGAAGCGCAGCACCGGTGATTTCCACAGAGGCAAAGCACTCAGATGCTCTGACTTTATCTTGGTGGAAAAAAAAACAGCAGGATGCAGTGGGTCCTGTCGTCACTGGGAGATTGCCAGGCAACCGGCAAGAGATGCGGGATGAAAGCTTTTGACAGATAGACCTCATGTTGTCTGTCCAGTTCACACCGAGGAAGCAAGCAGCAGACAGTTGGCTTTTCACGTTCCTGTTTCACTGAGCTGCAGCTGCAATCCGTTTTTCAGCCCTATTGCTTTGTGTTTGTGTATGTGTTGCTTCTAAAAAGATTAGTTTTAAGTTATTAATGAATTAGTGTTTTTTTCTGTTAGCAGTAGCTTTCGGAGGGATTAGAATGGACATTTTAAATCCAGTTAAGCTTTTCTTAGCCCATCAATTTAATCAATTAATTCATAGCTGCCATTTGAGTGCAGACCCTTTTTTCTACACCTGTTTGTTTCCTGGTTTGTTTCCCCCGCAGCAATTGTTTTCTTCCGCTCTTGGCTCTTTTATTCGGCAAGACTCTGCTCTGAATCAATCCAGCCTTGTTAAATGCCTAACCTCCTCTGCTGGTCAGTGACCAAATGATGCCATTTTGTCTGCTCCAACTAACTCTCTGTATTGCAAAAGCATAAAAAAAAAAAAAAACAAGCCGGGGCTTTCTGCTCCCTGCTCTTACAGCGAAATTCGTTTTTTTGCTGCAACATTTGGCCTCCTCACATCTCAGCATTAAAATGAGTTGCTGTTAACTTCACCAACTTGTTCACTAAAAGTAAATTTTTTCTGAGTAATTATGGTGCAAAAGCAATTAACTATTCTGAATATTAACATTTTAAAATTGTGTGGAGAGACTTCTGGGAGAGCTTAAGAGGGCGATGATAGCATCAAGGCTAGACGAATGGGCTTTTTCATTTAAAGAAGGGAAAATGAAGGTAAAGGCCACGGGACCTTCTGTCGTTAAAGCTGCTGCCGCAGAGGGAAGGATGTAGAATATCACTATCAGAGCGAAGCTCGTCTAATGATGGAATCAGCAGTGGTGCAAAACACCTCCAATGTTTATTTTATAGAGAAAAGAAATGCAAACAAAAAATTTTTGAATTAAAAATTATTAAGTGAAATCACCTCAGAATTCCCCTTCAATAACTCACCATTTGCACTAATGAAATTCATTAGGCATTACTTCAGGCTTGTTAAAAAACAATACATGTCACTTTCAAAAGGTCTGCAATAAACCAGAAAAGCCTTGTTTCGAGTTGCTTTTTTAAAACAAAGCCCCTTCTACATGGCAGACAGAGAGCTGCAGCAGCCGAAATGGTCTCTATTTTGAGAGTCTGAAGGCTCAATAGCAACACAAACTCACAGTAGCAGTGATGGAGTCAGCGGGGGAAAACCCAGACTCTTTATGAGTGATGTACAAACGTTTTACCACTTGAACTAAAACCTTCAAGTTTAATCTGGATTTTTTTGTTTAACTGTTTAAATATGAACTAGGCACACAATATTTCAATGGGTCTCTTAGAAAATACTTGCTTTCCGTAGCCAAGCTTAAAGAACAAGTGTACCAAAATGACTAAAGGTTTGTGGTCTAATTTGTCATGCAAAAAAGCTAAATACTTTATGAGGTACATAAGAGTTTTTATTTAAATGTTTTAATTTGTCTGCAGACATGAAATCACAGATGTTCAAAAAACCAAGCATTATGTGTTGAGTTTCATTAGTATTTTTTTTCTATTGGAACATCCGTAGTTAAAAGAAAAACAAAAGGCTTAAAATACTGTAAGTTTTAGCAGTTTAACCTTTTATCTTTAAATTTATCTTAACATCCATGGAGCAGCGATTACAAATATCAAAATGTACGTTTGGAGACCTTTGTGCTAACTTTCAAGCAGATAAGTTAAACTCGAATGAATACTCCGTTTTTCCTTTTGCTTCCCGCAACTAACGGCCGCTCATGTTAACAGGTACTGGCTCACCAACAACGTCCACATCAAGCGTCCCACCACCGGCCTCCTCATGTACACGATGGCCACCCGCTTCTGTGAGGAGATCCACCTCTACGGCTTCTGGCCATTTCCTCTCGGCCCACAGGGCAGGCCAGTCAAATACCACTACTACGATACTCTGAAGTACGAGTACACATCCAGCTCCAGTCCTCACACCATGCCCCTGGAGTTCAGGACCTTGAGCACTTTGCACAGACAGGGGGCGCTGCGGCTCCACACGGGAAGCTGTGATCTGGACCAAGGAGCACAGAAAGATCTCAGCTGAAGCCATGATTCTGACTGGGCAAAATGTTAACTGCTTTTTTTCTGATAAAACTTGAAGGAAGAATTGAATGGGAACACTGTCAATTACAGCCTTTTGTATTGGCTCATTAAGCGTATTTTACCTTTAATGAGATTTCTATGGCAACCGATATCTCTTGGGGGTTTATTTGTGAGCTTCCACAAAATGCAGCAGATGGTTTGTGTTTTATACCTGGGGCTACAGGTTCGGAGAAGACACAAAAATGGGCTATTTTCCTGCTGTTTCCAAGAAAAATGACTCTAATTCCATTTTAAAGTCAACTGTTTGTATTGTAACACAGCAGGTACCTGCACACAGGGAAAATCTGTCACTTGTACCCTGCGGTGCTGAATTTATACAACACTGTTTGTAAAATAGATATTTAAAGAAAAAAAATGAAAGCAGAGGCATGACAGAATTACTAAGGGGTCATTTTAATGCCAAGTAGTTCATAATCTGATGGGCTCCATTAAATCTGTGATCTTAACTCTGGCATGTTCGCCGCATGATGAGTGGCTGCTTGGTGGCTCTTGCGATGTCTCGTTGGGCCACAAGATGGAAGCACTGAATAATCAGGGACAAGAATGTACAAAGTTCCAATCTGAGCTGCTTTGTTTCTATCATTCTTAAAGAAGTGAAATGACTTTGAGATTCTTTTTTTTGTGCTTTTCTAACTTCACATAAAGCACCTTAAATTCCAGTGACCCCCAGTGAACTGGAGCCGACATTTGTCGAGGTTGCCTTGAGAACCAAACGACTGAATGGAAGCATGCGGTGTTGTGTGCACCGCCCGTGAGGATAAAGTAGCGGTGTGCCAGCTGTTCACATATGAATGTTTGCTCAGCCAGCACTAAACTCATTTTGCAGAGTTCCCTCGAAGTTTCTGCACTGGACATGTGAGATGTGCGAGTACAGGAAGTTGTTTGCTGTTAAGAAGGAAGCGCTCAGCATTTTAAAAATGAATGTATCAGTGACTTTCTGACAGTAAGTGAGCCACAAGAATGTGCTTTAAATTAAGCTGTAACTGAAGATGTTCAGTGCAATAACACTCAAACAAGGTAGAGCATTGTGATCTTGAGGTAGTGTTTTTTTCTTTTTTTTTTTAAATGGATGTGACTTTTTCTTGTATAGGGACTTTTGATTAATATTAAACCAGTATTTATAGAGAATGATAGATTTATTAGCATATTTAATTGTAGCTGACACTGTTCTGTGCCTATAATCAAAAAAATGCCAGTGTATTAAAAGGACCACCTACCTACATGTTTGTAAATACAAAGTTTCAGGATCAGAAAGGGTCTTACATACAGCCTTGGCCAGAAGCTAATAGGGTAACACTTTATTTGAAGGGGGTGAATAAGACTGACACGACACTTTCATAAACATGGCATAACTCCTGTCATGAACATGAATAAGCCTTCATGAATATTTATGACTGTTGTCATAAAGCGTCATTTGGTAAATTATGACACTTTTAATACAAAGTTGACATTATTCAAAATGTTTTTGTTATGACAACTTGACATTAACCAAGATATCATTACTGATATAAATTTGTTATAAAAGTATTATTGATTGCACTTTAAAAATTAGGTAACTTTTTTACCTAATAAATCTTATTAAAGGTTTATTACCTTTAATAAGGTAATAAACTTTACCTTATTAAAGGTAAAGTTTAAACAGTAATGATTTCTTGGTTAATGTCAAGTTGTCATAACAAAGACATTTTGAATAATGTCAACTTTGTATTAAAAGTGTCATAATTTACCGAATTATGCTTTATGACAACAGTCATAAATATTCATGAAGGCTTATTCATGTTCATGACAGGTGTTTATGACAGTGTCATGTCAGTCTTATTCACCCCCCTTCAAATAAAACGTTACTGCTAATAGAAACTGATAGTTTTCAAGAACGTCAGATTATTATTATTTAAACAGTTATTTTCAGGGTGGAGTGATTATACATCATCCAACTATGATAAAATATAATTAGGTGCACACCTTATTTTGTTTATGGATTTTCTATAATTGATACATGGTCATAAGTATACATACTGGCTCAAATATATACACCCACTACTATATCAAGAATAACCCACCAATCTGAAATCCCAACAAGGTACTGAATGACCAAATTCCTTTTTTTTAGCCATCAGGAAACTTTTAGAGTAGCTTAGCAGAAATAAGAAATTTATCTAACAAATTCAGAAATGTTAGATAAACAATTTAGAATTGTTTATATAAAACTAATCAATTGTAAAATAAGTTACATTTTAAATCAACTAATTGGCTGAAGTTTAAGTCATTCCATAAGCTTAATTTTAGCCAATTTTATTCATTCCAATACCAGTTTTGATGTGTGCTTGGTCACTGTAGTATTTGTGTACATGACCGTCCAAGTTTTTACCACTTATAGTTGGTGATTTGACATTAATGTCCCTTACTCTGACTGAAGAGAATTCACAGTAAAGTGGTGTGGAAAAATTCTTTTTTTTTTTTTTTTGACCTTATCAAAATTGTGTTGTATAAATGTTTCACCCTGCAAAAAGAGCTCTTTAAATAAATCAATAGTCCAGAATTAATGGAAATCAAGACCAATGTGAGGGATGTACACTCCCCACTGCATCTATAATTGTCTTGAGATTTCTATAAAGAAGTAAACAGACTGTATACACACAAATACGCAAAAAAGTTCTGAATTGAGGGCTGACACGTTCTTTACGTCACCAAGTATTTATTGTAACGGCTGTAAAGCCAAGACAACATTTTGTGGCTTGATTAATACTTTTGTACTTCCCCTGATGTTCCGCTTCAGCAAAAGGTTTCTAGGAGCTGTTTTTTTGTATTCCCGGTAATCAATTTGTGTATTTTGCTGCAACAAAAATGCTCCCATTAAAAAGAATTAGCGGAAGCATCTGAAATATTCCGGGATCTTCTCTGCAGCCCAACAAGATGCCTCTCATGCGCTCGCAGTCATGTGATTTTTTTCTCTGTAAAAAAAAAAACAACTGTTTTTTAGAGGGTTTTTGACGAGATGCGACAGCTCGCTCGCATGTTGGCCTTATTACCCCGCCAATTAAGTTAAGAATAGACATGAAAGTTGCACCAGAGACGTCAGCAGACTGGAGCAATGAAAGGTTTATTTGTTAGAGGCTGTCTGAGGTTGGCAAATATAGAAACATTCTGTAACCAACGCTATTAGGGTTAATTAACCCAGAATCTGCAGCTTGCCACAGTTTGAACACTTTCTAACATGTTGCTATTCCTTGAATGATGTGGAGATTCTGTTTTGAATGTACAGTGTCTGTCATTTTGCATTACTGTGTGAATCTCAGCAAATACTATCTTTTGCATGGTCGTCTTGCCTCGTGCACATTTTAATCTTTGTAATCTATTTCGTAGGACTCATGGACACTTGGACTGCTCAGTTGTGACAGTGTGAATGTAACAAAAGATCCAGACTAGGAAATATTCGAGCCTCTCTCCCTTTAAAGAGTCAACACTTCAAAAAAGGTTTTATTCCAGTAGGGTTGTAAAGACATGGAAACTGAGGAAACCGACCGTTTTACACACAACATCTGTGTCAAACTTGTTTTCCAGAAACTTATAAAACTATTTAAACAGCTTTTTTTTTTTAAGTCTTCACAGCTACAACTGATTTGTTTTAACAAGAGTAACTTTGTGTAGCAGATGACTCAAAACTAATAAATGTCTATAATTAAGATCTCTGCATGAGGAGGATTTTTCCACAGTTTTACACACATGATATACTGTATATATGAAAAAGAAAAGACTATGTGACAATAGCAGTGGTACAAGCCTGAGAGAAATTTAGCTGTTCGCCAGATTTCTGGTCATGGAGGAGAAGAGTATGATTCAAAACAAAAAAAAAACAACAACATATAAAGTGGTCATGCACATTGTCGGAAAACAAGAAATTATAATATGCAGTTTACAAAAGATAGACTAAAGAAGTAATTCAGCATAGTTCTGCATACATTTTTGGTCCTATGTGGATTAAGACAGAATAAATTTTCTCTGAACATGTCAACAATTTTCTTGAAGGAAAAATAAATAAGATTAGAGTGGGGCTAAGCAGAATTTGATTTAGGCCCCTCATTCCAGTTCACTTTGCTTAAGTAAATCAATTGTGTTAGAAGGAACAGCAACATTAAACTTTGACTTACGATAATCATCAAACTACTATTTTTCTTTATGTAATTATTTAAATCCTGAAGAAATGCAACTTCAAAAAGAAGCTCTTTTTTGTTTTTTTCACTCTCAAAAGGTTTTAGCATTTAAACCAAGGCTTCGTCCAAATAAAACATTTGCTTAGATCTAGGAATTATGTCAAAGTCAAGTTGAGGGCTTTGTTGTTGCCAATTGTAAGAGCAGTGGGAAACCAGTTGTGATGCTGTAGCTTCTATTACCAGTATAAATCTCCATTTGAAGCATTCAAACACTAACTATATGTTGGCAATTAGAAATTGTACCCTCCAACCAAACACTTTATACCTGCAATTTTTAGCATATCTCATATGCATGGCAGCCATATTGGATAATGGATGTCTAGTTTTGAGATCAATTTTCACTTTAGAGGGCCCCCTACTGGTTTAGGAGCAGCTAAGCAGAAGCTGAGCCTCCCGTTGCCAAAGGCTGGTTCTGGTGTTCTTTGTATTAGACCAAAATTCTGAAGCGGTGCAGTTATGTTAGATGTGAAATGTTGGTGGCTGAGTGGTGTGCTATCAAGTAACAGCTTGAATTAAAACAGAAGGTCACCTACACTCACGTCAGCTGTAGAAACGTATCCAAAGTCAGTCTTGTTGAATATTGTGCAAAGAGGAGAAAGATTTTGGTGTATTTTGCACATTTGGATTAAACATATACAAGGATTTTAACTCGAGGAGGTTACTTGTTAAAGGTGTATTTTTGTTTCTAAAAGCATTTTGGATAAATGGAAATTTTATAAGCAAGTGTAGCTAGCAGCTTCAGCTGGTTTGTGTTTCTGTAAGCTGTAACTGATCAAACAGCCCATTAATTATGGACGAGAACAAACCCATCGCATTAAACTCAAGTAATAGCTATCAAAGGAGGGAGACACTTCATTTTTGATCAGATATTTGCAGCAACCTTTATAATTATCAGTGAAGCCTTAAAACGAAGTCACATTTTCTTGCAGTAGCATAATCTTGAACCCTCTTGACGGGAAAAAATAAAACATCTTGTAGGAATTTGTCCACTTATGACAATCAAAACCCATTTGCCTGATTTGAAACGTATGCTGTCTTGTCTTTCTAGTCATGAGGAAAATTAAACCCATGTTTTGTCATATTTACACCCAACTGAAGCTTAAAGTTTCTGATAACCATTTAAAAGTTCCACTCTGACTGATTTCAAGTCACACATGGCACAAGACCCATTTAAAAAAAAAAGGGCGCCAGCTGATTGGCTTTAATCGTGCGCCTTGTGTGATGTCTCCGACCCAAATACATAAAGAAGAATTAGCAGCTTTTTAATTGTGTGAAATTCTGCAAGGGAGATCCATAACTACTCTGTAGTGCTATGAATTTTACTCTCAGTACATTTAACGTTTTTTTTTTTCTGCTAAATTATTAAAGTATACCCAAACTGAAGAATTTTAGTTTGAGAGGATTTTTATTTTCTAAAGTGATTATTATGCTGCTGCAGAACAAGATCCAATCATTTTCAGGCTTTTTTTTTTTTTTTTGCATCCCTATGATTGATGCTAACAGGAGTGGAGAGAACCTTTTTTGCAATCTCATACTAAACATGACAGATTTTAGGATCATAAAGAAAACTTCATCTTGGTTTGGCTCCGTAACACTGGCGACATGTTGTCATGGTGTTTAATCGCTGAACCTGCTGCATTTCCCGCACGCTTCATGACAACGTACTCCATTCACATTTATAGCAAACAGATTTAAAGAAACATCCTGAGAGTATTCTTAAGTTAAAATTGACAACACTGACTGACATCAGCTTCATAGCAGCAAAATTAAAACTGAATCTGAAACAACACAAACACTGCAGACAGAAAAAGTTAGTAAGCCTTTAACAGTACATATGCACAATAAAGTGGTTAGTCGGTAGAAATAAATGTGATACTAAAACTCACAAAACTCTTATGAGGTTTATAGACAAAGCAACTATCCTGCCTTATATTTTGTGCTTCTGATCTTTTTAAAACGTTAACTGATAATGAATAAACTTTTCCTCCAGTTACAGCAAGCCATGCTTAAAAACGTTGGTTCCTTCGACCTCCACCTTAGTTTAACATGTCGTACTTCAGGTTTTAAAAAGAACGTCCAAGGATTAAATTCAAAATTAAGAATTTTGTTTGTCCAGACCACTTAAAGTTTGGTGGATATGTGACGTGTCTTATTTTAGAAACACTGAGCATGTTATCTAGAATCCTTGCACGACAGCAAACAAATGACATCTGTTCATTTTCAACGCAGGTAAAACACGAGTGAATCGCTGGCGTGACGACACTTGGATGGCAAAATCGCTGAAGTTTAGTTGAGGTGGAGGAAAAAAAAAAAAAAAAGGAGTTACCAAAACAACAGTTGTCCGACGTGGGATTCACCTGAAATGAGAGGAGAAACTGTTCTTAGTCTGGGAGGTTTGATTCATTGTAACACATGAACGCATGATGAGAAGGAAGTAGGCTCCCGTCTGATTTGGAAGTCAGGAATGTCAGGTAAACAGGACGTCATATCTTCCTTTAAGGAAGTGAATTTGTGTGTGCTAGCTGAGGAACAATTGAAAGCGCGGAAGGGTGAAACCTAAAGTCAACAGCAGAGCTGAACCAAAACTTCAAAAGAAGCATGTTTATTTGAGTGCATGTTAAAAAGCGCTGACTTTAATTGTTGCCGGGGGCTATATTACTTTTCCAAACGTCCTCGGCGTAATTAAAATGATCCAGAGTAACAAAAGGAGGCGGTAGAGGTGTTTCAGTATGCCAGGAATTTTATCTGCAAACTTTCACAGTCAAAGCAGAAGTACGAGTTGCTTTACATGTAGGCAAACTCCACCTTATACAGTGATAAGACAACAAGAGAACTATTAGTAAAAAGTAAGTAAGTGCAAAAAGTAATACAGCTTCAGTTTATTCTGGGTTTGTCTTCAGGTTTACTTTGTAGGAGCATGATGTGTTTTTTTTTTTTTGGGGGGGGGGGGCGTTCTCACATTTTTGTTGGGGAAAAAAAGATTGTGACTTCTAAAACTCCTCAGTTGTGACAAACTTTTCTTTCATTGTTTACTCGTTTACTTAAATTAGCAGAACAACTCACTTAGCTTTGCATGTCTTCAGAAAATTGCTAATTTGTACTTAACTGAAACTTGGAGTGTGCATTTAAAAGCTAGGGAATTTTTCTGCCTAGTTTTTTTTTTTTTTTATGTTGAAACAATGCATGTGTCCTATCATCTGCACGGAACCGACCTGTATTTGACATCAAAGAGGGTCGAGTCGTCTTCGTCATCATTCTCCTCGTTCAGAGGGGCCATCTCCACCCGCTCCGCCGGTGTGGTAATGATGTCGTATTTTCTCGTTTTCCTGATTTTTCGGCCAGACCTATGTGACAGAAAACATGTGAGAGGGACTTAGAGCACTAAAGGTAGTCAGAGCATCTGTTTATATAAAACCAGATAATCACCTTCTTACCCAACCATTCAGTTTCCTAAGCCGGCATTAGCAAATTGTAGTAGCAAGTTATGAACCAAAAAAATCTATTGACCTTTTTAAGAAATCTCAAAGTATAGAGGGGTACAGTTTTAAAACTGCTTAAAATTTGATTCATCCTGTTCCGTGAATCATTTAGGTTTCAGACTTTAGAGTAGTCTGTATGTTTTAGTATCTCTGGTGTTTATCTCAGATTTTTGTTTGTTTGTTTACTTATAGTTTGATCACCTTTATTGCGTCTTTATGAGAGTTTATCTGTTTTTAACCTCTGCAGAGCTCTTTGTCTTACACTCATTGAAAAGTCCAAATTAAGTTTGGTTGACTGACTGATTAAAGTAAACTGTCTGCTGCAGGATCTAACCAGCTTAATATCAGTCTGTTTATTCTTATATTAATGCAGAACCACACAAATCTACATTATCTGCAATATGAAATTGGAAATTATTACTATTCAATGTTTATTACATATTTTTGTTCATTTGTATGTAAAGAGAAAAACGGTTTATTGATTGCATTATTATACTTTCACTTTAATTACTAATTTTATGTTGTGTTTTATTACTTTAGAATTGTTTTTCCTTTATTACCGTTTACATAACACAGTGCAAATATCCTAATGACTACAAACGTATGAATTTGCAAGAGCTGCATGTTAAGCAACAGTGTACTCCATTACATGACAAACAGTTCTCTGTCATGCTTTTCTTTTGATTTAACAATTGATTTAAAAATCCCCCGTTCCTCATCCACATTATATCCCAGAGGATATAAAACAGTCACAATAATACCAGGTTATCACAATGAAAACAATCCCTCTAAGCCTCAGAAATGGTTTGGGAGAAGCTTACCTTATCACTTTGATGACCAGGCATGTGATGAGGACAGCTGTCAACACGCAGATGAAAATAACCACGTTTTTCAGAGTTGGCAGGTAAGTCATCAGAGGTGAGATCCGGGATCCCACGGCACCGTGCGTGTCGTTTTTACTCGTCAGTTCATCGTGACCGAGGATGATGGACGTGGATGTTGAATTCTGCGTCGCAGATGAAGAATTCGGCTCGCCACTGATCAGACAGAGAGCCGCCGCAATAAAAGTTAAAGCAAGACTGTGCGTCACAAACATGCTGCCGAAATGATTAATATTTATATGCGTAGCAGAGGCTTCAATAGTTTGTTTTTGGTTTTTCCCCCCGCAAGCAGCAGCTGCTACATTATACACTCATCAGATTATCTATATACACCAAAACGCGCAAGGTGAGACGCAAAAATCCATTTGTGCGCAGGTCCAGGCTTCTCTCTAAGTCGTAACTTGCATGAGCTTCCGGAAGGTGTCTTCCTGTAGGTGAGTTATAGCAAATCCCTTCTCGAACTGCGAGTAGAGATGAGGGGATTATCCGCCTCCGGAAGAGCTCTGCGGGCTGGCCCTCTGCTCCCGGTGCTGAAGAGGAGAGTTATGTGGGCTGGTGCTGCCTTCAGGTCGGTCACGTACATCCCAACTCCTGCTTAGCCACACAGAGCAGAGTTTTGGTTGATTTAAAGCCTAAAACAACAAATAACACTTGGAAATTTCTATATTTACAAAAGGTTGAATGCTTTTAAGAAAACATTTCTTAAAATAGGACCTGGATTTTCCCATTTTGGATCAAACCTGATACAATGAGACAATATTCATTATTTTCTAGCTTTTCCCACTCCAAATGTTCTTTCAAGCTTAAAATGCTCTAACTAAAACAAAACTTTTTTTTAAAACTGTTGGCATAGGTATTCACCTGCAGATGAGAACCTGAAATAGAGCTGTTGTCATGTCTTTCAAAACAGTTGATCCTGATACAAACCAAGAGATTATTGTTTGGTTTTTTGCGCTTTCCCTGTCATCTTGCTTTCTGTGTGGTGACAAGATAAATGTTAAGTCTTCAACCAGCTGTAATTTCTGATTGATAAAATTAACAGGCCTCTTAACATGCCATGTTTATAGTTCGGGTAAACAGATAGTTGTAGATTACCAATTATAAATTCCAACAAACTTTATTCAACTGAAAGAAGTAAAGTTATATTAATTTCAAATGGATTCTGAGGGACAGCTGAAATAATTTCAACATCATTTTGTTAAAAATGTGTGGTTCCTCGCACTTAAACAAAACAAAGCAATGTTTCTCAACCCTGGTCCTCACATATATATATATATATATATATATATATATATATATATATATATATATATATATATATATATATATATATATATATATATATATATATATATATATATATCAATCAGTGTTGCTTCCTAAGTGGACAGTATGATTTCACAGAAGTTTGATTTACTTGGAGTTATATTGTGTTGTTTAAGTGTTCCCTTTATTTCTTTGAGCAGTGTATAAAAAAGGTTGACAGGCCTTTTAGAAATTTCCGACAGCATTTGAATGCACCAACAGTGTAACCATTAGCGAGCAGAGAGCAACACTGCTTCCCAGGGAAGACTTTCAGTTCACGATAGTGAAATCCTTTTATTAAATTAGAGGAAATCATAGACCGGTGTCTACAAAAGACCGATACAGGTCTAACAATTGACCTGCGACTATTGGTAAACAGTGATAGAGGAGACATATTTTGTATTTATTACACTTACACTTGCATCTCACTTTTCAGTAACATTCCCGTTAATACTAACCGTCACAGCTTGTTGGATAAGATGTTTTGTCTTATCCAAACTATCTATGCAATTTTCAGATTAGCGTAACGTGCTTCTTGCTTAATTCCAAATAAGCAAGAAGCTTATTTGGAGTTCTATTTGGATCGCTATTTAATCCAAATGGAGTTTTTTTAACCAAGGCCACCAGGTGGCAGCACAAAATAATAATACAACCTGTATACATGGACTTTGAACATTTATAAGGAAGTTGACCTTCCAAAACTGCAATAATGAAAAATAACAATAAATTTGCTAAAGTTGCAGTTTTCTGAAAGGCTTTAATATTATTAATTCTTTAGATTTTAGAATAAAACCCCTGCAAATATACACATCCATCATCTTTGATAATGGTTCCTATTTATTTATTTACTTGTTTTTAATTTATAAAAAAGTTCTATAAATATTAGGATTTCAAAGTACAGTGTATAGATATCAGGTCTACATCACAGTTAATTTGTTTCCAACAACCTGTTCAATAAATAATGACATTTCTTCTGATACTTCTAAAGGCAGCCCAAAAACCACAAGCAGAGGTACTTGTTACCCCTAGTTAAAGACCCCTTATCTTAAGCCATTTGTATAAGCCATTGTCATTGTTGTGGTGATATTTGATTCAGTTTTATCCAATATACACTGATTAACACTATAACTAATAATAGGTGAGGTAAATGATAACGATCTTTTTATCGCATCACCTTTTAGTGGGCGGGTTATGTAGACAGAACAAGTGTGAGGATCATAGCATCTCCAAAACTACAGCTCTTTTGTTCTCCACTTGTCAGTTCCTATCACAAAAAGACTAGTGGTGAACAGAGAGGGTCATGGAGGGGGGAAGGAGGTCAAGATTACTCATGCATTTTTTTTATTAAATGAAGTATGGCCTTTAGTCATAAGACAAGAAGTTAATGCTGCTTCTGACAGAAAGGAGTCAAATTACATACTGCATCACACTTTGTTCCAATTAGGACTGAAGACCCATCAGGTTGCAGCCCTTAACCCTGTGCACCACTGAAAGCGCTATCAATGAGTGTACGAGCATCAGAGCTAGAGCACAGGGCGATGGAAGAAGGTGGGGTGAAATGATTATTCGCAATTTATTTTATACCACATGAATAGCCAGGTATGGGAAGAATGTTGGGTGGCAGAAGTAGCGCGATGCTTATAACAAACATCGGATGTTGGTTTGACACATACCTGTGTATCGTTGCAGAACATCCACACCCTTTCACGTAAACAGTATTTCCTGATGACGGTGGCCTGCCCCTTACTTTAAAAAGTAGCTCAATGGTTGTACAAGGGGCACAACCAAAAATATAACCTGCTGTTTTTACCTCCAAAGTTTCCATATCATAATGCAATGAAGCATCAGTTGGATGTGAGTCTGATCCATGAAGACCCAAACTAACATCTTGGTGCCATGTCCTACCGTACACTTTCACAGGTATAAAAGAGTACTAGCCTCACAAGGTCAGGGTGTTTTTTTACACACACTACTGAGCAGGTTGTCACAAAGCTGTGCCTCATCAGGACAAATGTAGCTGGTGGTGTCTTGCTTTGTTCACTTTAGTTGGCTTATACTTGGTTGTAAAGGCACCGATCCTGTCGTAGTTGAGCAGTAAAGCCAGTAATAGCTCAGTTCAACATTACTCAGTACATTAAATAACACAGACGTTTTGATTTTGTTCATTTTGACACTCTTGTTTTAAATCAGTTAAAAAAAAAATCTAAAGATGTTTTATGACTTCAATGGCTTATTGAAAAAAAAATTAGTCATGCATGTTTTGAGACGGCAAGAAATGTTTGCAGGGTGAAACAGTCAACCTAAACGCCCAAGAAAGCAAACCTTCCTGTTGTCTTTCGTATTTTCAGCAGGCTATGCAAGGCACGCCCTTTTGCAACCGAGTTCAGAGCTGTAGTAGAGATAAAACGACTGCAGTTCCGCCATCCTTTCCAGTAAAAAAAAAAAAAAAAAAAGTGTTTCCCTGTAAGTAGCAGCATGTGCTGCTGAGCCACGTGAATACCAAGGTTCACACAGTGGTTGTAAAGCTGAAGTCCACAAAGTTTCTTTTGTGGCAATGATCAGATTAAGTCTATTTCTTCAAAAGATTGAATGTACAAGCTTCCACTATATGACTTTAAGAGCTGCATCAACTGCACAGTAGAAAATGTGTCCATCCAGAAACATCCATCCACACAAAAATGCAGCATAATGTCCCTCAGGACTCATAACAACCCTGAATTAAAATCAAAACATGTTCCTAAGAAGAAACATTGCTTTACTATCAGGTAGTTCAATTTTATATCTCCAACATAACAATTTCAGATGTTCTTGTAGACAAGTTGGTGAAACCTGAAGTCACTTTATACATCCAAGCTCTCAGTTAGTAGCAGTACTCATATAACTAATGGTGTCAGGATTTGTTCTGATTTTGCAGGGTGCTGCTGTTGCTAGGCTGTGGATCTTTTTAAAGAAATCTTCCACCGTGAGGAGCATGCGCTCTGATTCATGTGACTCTCATTGGCCAGTGATGGGGGAGGAGTACATTCCTGGGGCCTTCATAGACTGCTGAACAAAGGCTGCACTGACTGATCAGCCAAAGTTAACCAAGTTTTGGGTTTTTCTTTTTTATAGGACAGTGCAGAGTTTCTCCCTGAAAGGCTAAGATTGATGAAGTCTGCCATAACACAAGAAGAGAGAATTTTATCCTTTGTGTGATTTATTGATTTTCTTTATAGCACACAACTCTTAATTCTACTTTCACAGATTATGCACCTGCAAATATGAACATGTATTTCAAAACAACAGCTTTAATATTTCCCTAAATAAAATGTTGATGCTGCATCTTCTTCCAAGCACCGGATGGCATCAACAATGCCATCCCAGAGAGCCACTAGGAACTGGTGTTACATTGGTTTTGAAATCTGTATGGTGGCAAAACTATTCAAAAAGAAATCATAAAGTAAGGCCCAGGATCACCTTAGTCAAACTTGTCAACATTTCAGCTTGGACAGCTCATGCAGTCATGAGACTGAGAAGTAAAATACAACCTGAAACTGGAATAAAGATGTAAAAAAAAAAAATCCCAAAGGTGGCTTAGTAAATCATAGTTGATATTGTCAATACTTTGTTTTAAAAACAGCTGAATATATATTACATGGTTTTACTGAAGAGACAAATGTCAGTGTTAAGGTGCATATTTTCATTTGCTCTTTAAAAATCACAATTTTTCTGGGTCACCACATACCAAAAGGTGTCCTCTCAAATTTAAATGACCGTGGAAAACCTCATCCTATATAACTCAATATAACTCGAGTGAGTCACTAATAAGAAGCATATAGAAGTAAGAAATCTAGTGAGCAAATCTCTCTTTACCCCCAATAAAACAAAAGACATGGTTATGGCCAAGAAGACATGCAGGACACAATACCCTAACAACTAAAGGGCTGGGATAGTTTTAAAGAGAGAGCAAAATCTGAATCCATTCTACTGCTGCAGCATCTAGAGATACCTGACTAAATTCATCACTATGTAGGTAGAACTGAGGCTCATTACCAAAATAGTAGTCTGGACTGTCCAAGTACCACCCCTCCAAATCCGTGACTGCCCTGGATATCGATTGCATGGCTATTTTCAGGTTCTCTAGCCCTCTTTTTTATTCAGTCAGGAAAAAACAGCCCCTAGTTCCTGCATATTCAGTTCAAACAAAGTTACTGAAAGCAAGTTCTGATCAGCCCCAAACAGGTTTCAACTAAAACATTTAGAATTCATTTTCTTGTGAATGCAATCTCCCCTATTTACTTTGGATCACAGTTTCATGTTCATGTGGAAGGAAGTTTAATCTTTTTATATCTATTAAATTAAAATTTGCATAAGGAGATTGTTTACAAAATCCCATACAAAAAAATTATTAATTTCTGTCTTTTCTTAAATCTCTGTTTTGTATCATTCCATGCAATTTCTTTCCATCCATACATCCATTCCGTACTTAGAAACAAAAATATTTTATAACAATGTACTTAAACAAGTGATATATGGAATTATTTTTTTGTTGTGGTTAAATATTGTTATGATTCTGGGTGAAAAATTGTAATAATTCAATTGGACATTACCATTTGAAAGCAAAATTTGAAACTCTCCTTCCATTCTTCCATTTGTTTTAGTTCTGATCCCTGTTCAGAAAAAAGGACTGATATCAAACATGAGAGATTATGACTCCCACTCATAAATCATTATGTGTCAATGTGTGTGTGTTTTTTTACTTTGGCATGAACAAACTAAGTCATGGTAGGTGTTCGACAACCCACAGAGGACCATACCATTTTATACCTGAAAAATGTTAGAAAGGTATTAAGGTACAAAACAACCAAAACTGCAAAGTTTGAGTGCAAGCCACTTATTGATTTGTCATGAGAATTACCTAGGCAGAGCAAAAGAGTGAGATAGAGGTAGTTGGCAACCTTGGGCAAGGTTGCCAACTGCAGTGAACTCACTCACTGACCATGAGTGAGTTCACTGCATTTCTGACTTTTTTAAATTCATCAGTCAAATTATTGTACTGGTCCTATATTAAAAATGCAATTAAAATATTGACTCTCACATATATTTTTTAACCACAAAACAATACCATATAAAACAAAAATATTAATTATTATGGTAAGTAAAGTCTTTTTTATTATGATGTGTTCAGAGTATCAGTAAGCACCCATCCAGCCACAAATGAGCAGTGATGTCATTTGCTATAGTGCAAATTCAGATGTGGAAGGTCTCAGAATATCTGAAAATGGGCCAAATTTCTGCTTACTCCTTACAGATTTTATATTTACACCTATGTGAAAAGAATGTTACACCAAATTCAAATTTATTATACTCTGGTTATGACCAAAAGACTAAAATGAGTTGCACTTTAATTTAATACTTTACTATTTTTGGTTTATCTTTTCTTTATTGGCCTCTGGTGAGAAAATCAATTTACTCAAACCCAGTTAAACTTAATTTTGCCTTTACAGTTTGGGTGCGAAGAGATTTTTCGACAAAAAAAAAAAAAATCAAACAGAAAAAAAACAACATATTCGTTGTTATAGGTTTTCATGTTAGTACGAATGTTTCTAAAGAAAATATTAAACTTGTCCATGGTCATTAAATGCTAGTTTTTCTGGCCTTTCTCCGGTTACTTGGGTTGCCCCAGCTGTCTGGATGGGGCTGTAGAGGAAGTGAAGTTTGGCTTACGTTGAGAGGAAAGTGGGCAGAGCCGTTGAAGGATATGATCGCAGGCAGAGGCGGAGAGGACAGACACAGCAGAGAAGCGAGGTGCGAAGGACGGGCAACATGAAGAGGGCGACGGCGCAGGTCAAAACCCCACCAAAACGACGAAAATCTCCCCTAAATGCGACGGTGGCGGCGTTAGACGATGGGGGGTAGCCACGGATGATGAAATTGGTAAGAAACTGCGAGAAATCCTGTATTATTAGCCGTAAAATATGAATCAGGCGCGCATGGCAATATGGTGGATAGAACGACAGTTAGGCGCAGTGTTGTAAAAATGGCCATGGTGTGTTGTCCTCGAAGAATGGAGAAAACCTTTAGCATACTGTAAAAAGCTTACAATTATGTTTTAGTTTACAAATTTTGCATGTTTGCTATCTGTGTTTTGAGCTAACTCGGTTCATGTGTGGAGAAGTGCATTTATTCTTGATGTATTTGGAGTTATTTTAACCTACGCATTTAAAATTTGCTTTGTCCTTGAGAGGGCAAAATACTCTTCTCTGGTTTTACTCGACAAAAACAGGACAATTGCCTTCATCTTTCGTTTTTTAAACGTTTTATTGACATCAGTTGGAAACAACACAACAGCCTTAAGTACATTTTTGTTTATTTTCAGTTTATTCCGTTTTTGAGCTTTTTCATCGGATTGGAAATAACAAAAAATAAATAAAATCTTTCTTTTTTCGGTATAATCATTTCATAAAGATTGCAAATGTAGTTTGCAGCAGATTTTCTGGAAAAGGGTTTTTCAAAATGCTTAGTCATTTTAAACAATAGTAACAGATAGTGAGAACTTGTTAAAACGTTAAAAATATAACTTTTGACAATAATTCTGTACTTTTGAACCCCACACATTACTATGTTTGACCTGATTGCTAACTAAAGGTTCTTTATGTTATAAAAGCTTAGATATATGTCGAAATACAAAATAGGGTGTTGGCTTTTAACCCTTTGAGGTACTGAATAGAGAAGTAATATGGATATTTATCATAAGTCTTTCTTTTTTTGGGACATTCCTGCTTTAGTTTATGTCAGTAAAGAATTTTAAGTTAGAAATTCTAACCAAACTTGTTAATATGAAGAAAATCTATTTGATATATAATAAATAAATAAATTATTTTCTCTTAATAATGGTTTCTCTGTCTCACAAATAGGGATATTGAGACATTTGCTTTTAAAGTCAAACAGTGAAATAGATTATATCAAGTCTTAAATTAGTTATTTGAATCAGGCACTACTTTAAAATCCAAGGGATTAGTATCACCCAGCACATAGACAAAATGTCGACTGAAGGCTGTTCTGAAATGGATGCCACGGTTTAAGGCAGATTTACTTGGGATTTTGAACCACTAAGTACATCAAAAATCAAACCTTTCATTGACTAAATAAACAAATACTTTATCACTATTCAATAAACCATTTACCAGTTAAAATGTATGTATGGTAGGCATGAAAATCGGTTACTGGTTTTATTGGTAATAAGAATTTGCAAATTTGTTTGGCATGACTAATCACAATTATGCTTTTTTTTTTTTTTTTTTTTACAGAAATTCCGATTGATGTTTTGCAGAGCGTCAAATTGAAGATTGCTTTGAACATGTAGAATGGTATGTTTTATTTTATGTAATTCAAGCTGTCCTGTGCAGTTACAATTTTCTGTCTTTACTTCAATACATTTATATGTGTAACCAGTAGGGTGTGCTGTTTTCTCTTTGTCTTTTCTGAATCGTTATGTTTCTGTTTTAAAGGTTAGGCGCCGCAAATTGAAGAACTTTGACGGATTCATTCTGCATTGGAAATCTGTAAGTATTATTCTTGACACAAATTGAAAAATGTTGTTAGATGACCAAATGTATGTTATTTGTGTCATATGTTTCGTATTATCTTAATACGAAAGATAAATCAGCTCCTGATTTATCTGTCGTATTATCTTAAAGAAATGTAAGCTCTGGCAAACGAGTACTTGTAAGTGGTTTTATGTGTGACAAACTATGTATTTCTGGCAGGCTCAGGTACTGGCTAGCTTGAAACTAGGTTACCCTGACTACGTCTTTTTTAGTATAAGTATTTATATTACAAAACATACGTTTTGCATGGTTCCAGCCATAGAAACGGAAACGTCATATCAATAACCTCTTGTCAAAATACAGTTTCGCGATAAATTTGCGAATTTAAACAAACTTTTACAACTATCGATAACTCGTGGTGAACCACTTGGCATATCTCAAAACAATTTGCTACTAAAGTTGTGTAGCCAATGAATGACTGAACTACCATTTATTATAATGTATTGATGCCCCTCACTTCACGATTTCAGGCAACCTCAACTATGTGACTGCCTCCTTTGGCAGGTCCAAGGCATAACAACAAAGAGTCAACTTCAGCACCCTATTCCATGTCAAAAATCAACATCTGATCTCATTTCAATTAATTGAGAATGTATTATAAATAGCTAGCCTGCCATGCACATATATTTATTAAAATCAAATTTGACATTACTGATAAACTGGTTCAACACTTACTTACATTGAACATGTTTCACAATAGAAAGTGACACTCAAGTAAGATGTATGTTGCTTTAATAAATCCAGGCTACCTATGGCCAAACCAAAAGTAGTGGGGCATGGCTTTACTTAACTGGGGATTTTTTAGTTTGTTATGAATGCTCTCGCCTTAAAATACATAAACCGCTGTGTTACACAAAACCCTTTTAACACAATTTTCATTCGTTAATTTGGAACTCCACTCTGCTACAGATGATAAATTCGGCTATTTATTTTCATCCAGCTGTGTTGCTTTTTCACAATGACGTAATATGCTTTCAATTAGCAAGTTAGCTTAACAAACCCTTTACAAAGACAAGAGTACTCTTATCAGGCAAAATTTCACTTGCCCATTATTTAATTATCCCTGCAAATGTATGACTACCAACTTATCTATCAAGATAATTGGACTAAAAAAAAGCCAACCCCTCTGCTGACTACAAATATCACTGATTCAAAGCAGCTACTGTAGCTTTGTTGACTATAACATCCCAACCCCCAGTCACACTTACTGACCAACTCTGCTCTGTGACTACTTTACCAACTTAAAGGCATAGCAGTGATTGACCTAGATTGGTTACTGTCAATTCACACATTACATTAAGGTAGGAAAAATTATGGCTAGCCCTGGCTTAAAAAGTGTTTAAGTTTGATTGCCCCCTAGTGGTGGCTTTAAAGTCCCAACAACCTATGCTCCCAATTTTGTTTTTCACCTTAACTCATATCCATATTTATAATGTAGTACAAAAAATAGTTGTTGTTGATCATTTTCCGATCATACTGAGCTCCCGTCTTCTTCAGTTCACCTGTTGGCGGAAACGGGGATTTTCATAGTACAAAAATGTTTGGAAATGTTAAATTGGCTGGTTACAATTTAGTAAACAATAGTTTTGCACTTAAATGAATACAATCGGTTGTCAAAACAGAAGTACACGTGATGGAAATGTTAAACGTGTACCAAACGTGTATTTCATCAAATGACCGCCATGCTGTAAATTCTGTGTTCCGTGGAAATTGTTTTAATATCGTCAAAACAATAATAAAAAAAAAATTAAAAAAAAGGTTTTACTACTGCATTAATAGTTTGTAATTAATTCAGTAACCAATTTACTTCAGTTTCTCAGTTGATCATGGATGAGTTCCATTTGTCTTCAGTATCGTTGAGTCAGTCTTTAAGACCAGTGGTTACAATTTTCCTTACAAAATGACACTCCTTTTGAAAGCCTATGCCATACTCACATGGCTTCGAATATCCGAATGGTTTTTTAACATGTTAACACCTACTTGTGTACAAGAGTATGTTTTTGTGCTGATTAAACACCTATCAAAAATGGATCAAACATAAAATTGTTTGTCATTTGAATTAACTTTGCCCAAACAGTAACATTACGACTACAGGGTGTTTGGGAAAACACTCAGTATGTGATTTTGGTTTTTACATCATTATCACAAAATCTCTTATGATAAATAAAAAATAAGTAAATGGTGTTTATGTCTTTCTACTTTGAACTCAAGCCATACATCAGGGGCCTTCAACTCCATTCCTCAAGGACTGGTGTCATGCAACTTTTAGATATGGCCTTGGTCCAACACACCTGAATTAAATGTTTGAGTGGCCTCCTCAGTATGCAGTCAAGTTCTCCAGAATCCTGCTAATGATATACCTATTTGACTCAGGTGTGTTGAAGTAGAGACGCAAATGATTTCTACCAAAAATTAAAGTTCTGTTGAAGAAGTTGCTTCTTGTTGACTTCTGATTTTTTGGCAATTCAAAAACTACCATCTTGGCAACTCTACAACCTCTAAAATACCTGGTGTCAATGGATAGATTGCAAACACAGAAAAGTCTGAATTCATACTACTTAATTAACTAACATTAACTTCAAGCAGTTCTTTGCAATAGGTATAATGCAAACTGTAACAAGAAATTTGCAATTTATCATGTAGCCCCACCCAGTCCATCCACCTTTTGGACAGAAATGGTATAATGTTTATATCATAAAGTTATAAAAATGTATTGGCAATGTGGAAAACTGATACATAAAACGCAATATTTTCTGATTAAGTCAAAATGTCAAGACAAACAAAACTTGTTTAAAGAAGTTTTGGTTTTGTTTGCTTGTGTTTTAAAAAATATATATATATATATTAAGTGGGAATTTTTACAAGAAGTAACCCCAGTATGCCCCTTGACTCAAAATTTCTTCACCATGGTTTCTTTAAATTGTTCAGAAATTTTGTTGACCTTGTAATGCAGAGCATAGGAAAGAAGAACAAATGGAACTAGTTTTAAATGTTGATTGGCAGCTAGGTGTATTTTAATGTAAACTGGAGTCTCAAGACAGTCCAATGGGAAACCTCATAGTTGTTTCTGCCTTAGGATGTAATATTTTTTTTATCTGAAGCCACACTATTGATTCAAATATACATCTGACATATTCTTTATCAATTAAGACGCAACTGTGGCACTTGTATTTATCACGTTGACTAGAATCCTTTTTGATTTTTTTTATTGTGAACCTAAAAAGGGAAATGTTGCAGACCTCATGTAGGTTAATGGTTATCATTAATTGTTTCTTTTTTCAATTCCACAGCAAACAAAGAAGACTTGCAAGAAGATGTCCCAAATCTGAATAGAAAGAAGACAACTTTGTAAGTTCCTCCCATTTCAATATTGAAATATGAGGAAGTTTGAATACCTATGCCATTCTATTTTAATAGAGTTAGGAAATCTGGCCCAGTTATTTTATATTAACTGTGTCTTGGCCACATTGAGTTGTAGATATACAGGCTTGACCAAGCAGTACATATGAACTGGGGGAGGCATTCTAAAACCATGTGTTGTTTATCAGTGTATGCAAAATGCAGCTAGCTCAACTGGTTTAACTTTTGATAAAAGTTAAGTTTTTTTCTTGGATATTAAGATTGTATCCTTGTGGCACTCGTAAGAAAAAGTTAATTTTTTTCTTGAGCTGCCATTATTTTGCTGAATAGTCAAGTAGTTAGTTGTGTCTTAAGCAAGGCTTGAATACATAAATTCTTTGTTTCTTAAAATGTCTTCCAAAACAACAACACACTCGTTCTGATGTTAAGGCATACATTAGGTTTTCCACACTCAGAACAACATCTTTATCGAGCGTGCTAATGTGTTGGTGGTCGGAACTTGGTTGTTTGAAAGTTAACCCTGATCCATTAAAACAATAGATTTTATTTTGGTTTTAATGTGTGTTGTTTGCTAATCTGCTGAGTTTATATTTTGTGTAATTGTAATTTGATTACAACTGTTGCTCAACCAACGTTTCCCACAAAACAAAAATGTTTTTGGTGTAAAATGCTTTGATGCATTTGCCCCTAGTGGCCACTTAATTACTTCTTTTTTATTTTTTTTTTATTTTGCTTTTTTTTGGTTTTTACTTAATGAGAACTATTCAAAACTTTTCATGGCCCACCAAATGTAGCAAAGTAAACAGTGACACATGCATATTGTTGCATTATACTTTAACCTAATGCTAACAAGTCCCATGTGCAAGTCTTAATTTGTTAGTTCTTATAAAATTTTGTGTTGTACTGGAATTTAAACGTCTGCTAAAATTTATGCGCGCATGAATCAAAATAAGTTACTACAAAACTCTACAAACCCACTTGTACATTCACTACATTGTCATACTGACTGTTAATTACGGTTAATGACAAAAAAATTTTACTTGACATTTTACTTTATACATTTATATTCTATTACAGAACACCAACAACTTTTGCTAACACAACTCAAACCTAGCCAAGTAGTTCATTTGTTTTTACTGTAGTTTTTTCATGCGTTATCTGTTAGCAAGTCAGTCAATCATATCTTTTTAGTTCCACTGTGGGCTTACAATTCTTCTGTTGTTTTTTTATCCTATCAAGACACCAATCAACTGGATATTGCTGCAGTGGAGACAGCGTTGTTTAACGTGAAGATGGCAAGCGATTTGGCAGTTAGCCAAATATTGTCAAGATGAAACCTTTTTTCTAAATGGATTTTGGGAGTGGAATTATTTTTTTTTTTTTTTACATTTTTAAATTATTTTTGTACCACAACATGGACACTATGGATCGCCGATGCTAGGAGGAAATCGGAATTGTTTCGAAAATCAATCTTTGTACATTTAACATTCAAATGTTGTTTTTAAATAAAGTGTGTACTCGTATGTATGTACATCAATGGCCTTGTTTCATTAGTTGAACAGTTGGAAAATCAAAAGTTTACCCGGCACGTTTTGATTCTGACATCGCATAAAACTCGGAAGCAGATTATAGTGTTGCGTTTTAAATGCAATTAAGGTGGTTTCCCTTTCTTTTGTGTCCAATGTTGATGGATTATTATAATTTAGTCTTTTCAAGTTTTGATGTTTAATTGGTAAATTATGTTATGGTGCTGTTTATTTTTGAAGCTTTCTTATTAATTAATAAACGTACATAATTAATCAAAGAGCTTTTTTCGCAATTCATATGGTTTCCTAAGCACATAGTGAAAGACGTTATAAAATGGCTACTGCTTGTCCTTCTTCCTGGCTGAACAGGAAGTGATGTAATTGCTGCAAAATATATAGTTTTTACAGTCTAGTATAACCTTTTGGCAATTGTGAATAAAGGGTTTCATTTTGGGGTTTGTTTGCCAAGTTTTAAATCATCTGTTAGTTTATATAAAGTAAAATTTAAACATAATAAAAGGGGTGGGACTTAGGCATCACCTGAGTGTGGGGTAAATGGAAATAACGTCAATCAAGAGCAAAGCTTTCAGAGCAGGGAAGGAGCTCTAGATGGCGGCTGAGCCTTGGGAAGGCTGCGCTGGGTTTTGTCAGACATATTCTCTTGCTCGTCCTCGATCGATGCCGGCTAGTTTTCATGTAAATTTGTGCTCCGTGTTCACGCGGTCGCTTTTTAGGGGGATTTTGTGCGTTTTGTGTCTCTTTTTGGCTGATTTTGAGAGCTGGAGGAGCCGTCTGTTCTGGCCGTGTGCTTGTCGTTGTTTTCCATACTGGGCTCCGGCAGCCATGGCGCGCCTCCATTTTTAGTGTGCTGCTGCTCTTCGCCTCTGTCGCGTTGTCGGGCATTGCAGACTTCAAAGGCCTGAAAGCTTTTCGAAACAAACTCGTTTTTGTTATTTGTAAAGTTATAATTTATACTTCTTATTTTTTTTCTTTATCCGAGTCGGATAAATATTTAATCTGCGACCAGGCGGAAAAAAAAGAAACTATTAGATGTCTTGTTGGTTAGCACGTTTTCTCATTGATTTGATTTGTTTACATTTTGTAAGGGATAAGTGAGCGATTTTGTAGTCTGTATATTTTCTTTTTGTAATGCTTCATGCGATGACGCAGTTAAAATTCACGGCATGCGGCTGTATCTGTGGACTATTTTGGAGAATATACGCATAATACTTGATTTGTTATAACGGTATCTATCACTATTGTTACCTTTAAATTAATGATGTAAATTATGATTTTCAAATCAGTCGATTTATTATTTTCTCATTTCGTGTCGCACCGTCTGGGTTTTATCTGCCACCTGAGAAAAGGCAGTCTGATGGGACTTCTATGATAGTTGATGCTACCTTGAACTTTTTGACAGTAAATACAAGGACAAATCATCACCATCGAGTCTTAAGGATATTATCATGATGAAGAATAAAAATAAAAAACAAGAGGACGAAGGATCGACCCAGAGTAATGCTTCAAGGTATGATCCATTATACTTTACACTACATTTTTCCCCCAAATCTGGTTTGTTTACCTTTTCAAGCATGGTTGATCATCTGTGTTACATTTGCAACTTTGCTTTTTAAAGAAGATCACTACTGTCATGAATGACCTTGCTATTGTTTAATAGCCACACCCTGATTTTTCCTGCCATTTCTTACTCTCGGTACTGAGGTTTTTAGGCCTGTGTTCAGACATCATTGCCCACAAGATGTTGATGTTTGACCACAGGAAATCTTATATATCCTATACTATAGTCCAAATTAAATTATGTAATTTAACATATAACATGACCTTGTCTTAAAAGTCGGTACTGCAATGCACCAATTTATAAATATTTAGATTCCTTTTATTTTTCAAACCTTGCATTACCTGTGAACACGTTTTTAAAATGCAGTATTGTGGATGTTGTACTGGTTGTTTTAACAAGGTACTTTTTTAGAGTGTATTTTTTTATTTTAAGTGTATTTCAACAAATATATAAGTTTCAGATATTCACGTCTGATTATTAAAATCTATTTTTGTACGGATTAGAGGCTTTACTGAACAGTACATATTTTAATTATTTTAATTTATCTGCTGTTTTAAATACATGCTGTTTGCAATATTTGACATTAAGTTTCAGCTTTACATCTGTGTCCAGTCAGATGTAACTTATACATGTAATTTTTTTTTTTTTTTTTATTCAACTTTTTCCTCTCAGGTAGTGGTCATTCATGTTTGTTGTGCTAAAAAGAAGTGTCAAGAAATTTAACAAGGAAGATAATTTTGCATACAAGATTATCTGCAACCTTTGCTGTAAGATTCTGCCTTTGATATTTTAAGGGTAACGTTTTAGTTGAAGCCTTTTCTGCAAATGTTTTTTTTTTTTTTTTTTTTTTTTTTTTTTAGCTCTGTAGCCAAATAAATGTTTTGTTCTTTATTAAATATTTACCATCATACCAAACTGTACACTTTATATGGTGACATTTGTTTTTTTTACTGTAAAATTCCTTTATGTCTAGATATCGTGACTAAAAGTTTCAAAAGAAGTGGAAACATACTTTAATCAATAAAGTTTTTGTTTGATCATTCTATGGTGTCAGGACAATGCAGTAAAAGTGTGTCAGACCTGATCAGCCATTACCCCACCCACAAATAACTAGTTTCTTTATTCTGACCTTTTGTCAGAATAAATAACTATATACTTGCCTTTAGAATCTGCTTGCTTTGCATGCCTGTCACTTTGCTACTGATTTTTACAAAATAATTTCAGTTTTTCCCCCCATGGAGGGACAATAAAGAATATTTATATTCCACTGTAAATGAAGACACCACACATTTGTAAGCTAAATGCAGCTAATTTTCCTCTGTCTTTCACTGACTATGCACTGCAGCAAGTTACATCACCCTTGTAGTCTTCTGCGTGATCTTCAGGCAGCCATTTTAGTATTTTTAAGATGAGAGTAAAATGGTGTCCTGTGATTTCAGCTCTGCATCTTTACACAATTATAGATCAGAACAGTGTGCTATCAGATAAATTGAGGCAGCAAAACAAAACTGAATGGATTTGTGTTTTATAAAACAAAAAGCACAGCTTACAAATACTCATAGGTCACAAAATGGCCCTTTGTGTGGCTACTTTGCTCACTTGTCTGTATTAAAACTGGGCTCAGAACTACACAGAAGGAACAGGAAGTACCATTGCTTAAAGGAGCCTGCGTTCAGTTCTGTGATTGGCTTGACGTCACACAACAGCTCACTAGCCAATAGTAATTCAGGAAGAAAGCCATGTCCCACCCTCTTCATCTAGCTCTTAAAGGGGCAGTAGGAATTGAGGCAAAGGCTTGACTACCGCCACATTATTGCATTTTCTATCGTATTATTTCGTAGTTTTTTTATTATTATTGTTGATCCCCTCTTGTAATTTCATAAAGGGAAAAGATTCAAACATTTTGTTTCTTTAAATTATGCTCAGATATTCTATATTCTATATATTCTATACTTAGATTTATTCACTGTGGCCGATAGTGACTCCATGTGAGCAAAAGAGGTACTGCATGCAGAGAAGGATACGGGCAAAAGCTAAATAGAGCTAGACCTTCGATGTACAACTCTTACTCCTATGTCTACTGTTGAGGAATTTATGTGCAAGGAGACCCAAATAACCCTGACATATTCCCTAAGAGGTTTCGTGTACAGTTTTCTTGTTGATGCTGAATTCAAAGGTGTATTAATGTATCTCTAAACCTAAACAAAAAGGCTTAAGTTACCCTCCTCCCAATTAAGGACAACTTGGAAGTCATGTGATAAAGGGTCATAAGTGTGTCAGTTTAAAGAGTGATAAGAAAATATGTTTAAGAAAGACAAATGGTTAATACCTCTACTTCAGAATTTTTCAGGATCATTTCTAAAACTGCTCCTGTAAACAAAAGGCATCAGGCTTACTAAGAGCACAGGCTGAACTGCTTACAGAGCCAATTAATCTTTTTTTTGTTCACAATAATTGAATGCACAAGTTTGAATTTAAAGTGGATTTGATCAATTCAGCCATCAATAATTAAAATAAAGGCTCTAATATTTACTAATATTTGCGATGGCATCTCTCAATAAATTACAGAAAAGTCGCACACATATTTTATAGCAATCAAGCTTATGGATTAATTTTTCACTGTATGTTTGACCAGTCCACTTATGAGAAATAGTTCTGTTTATTTAAATTGAATGGCTTCTCTTATTGACTTCCATTTTAAGAATAATTCACACATTTTTGATAGGACTGAGTGCAGGGCCATTGCAGAAGCTTTATGATTGCCTCATTAATTCAAAAACTAGTTTTGAATGGAGATGTATTTTATCATTTAGTCATGTTTTGCTGAAATGTGTTGTATTACGAGTTCACCCTAAAACCAGAATGGTTCAAATGGAACATTGAGGAAGTAAAATCTGAATCATCCATTATTAGGGTGTGTGATCTTTACACCTTGAGTTTATGTAGAAAAATTGATGTTGGCAATTGTAAGAAATATAGGAAGAGGGGCACTACATGCTCAGATGATCAGTTTGCACAAAGTTTGTGAGAATGCATCCATTTGATCCACTTTGTTGGAAATATAAAACACACTTGCATCACACAAGCAAAGAATCAATATATTTTGTTTTTCTATAGCAATTCGGCTTCAGAGGAGTCCAACCGTTCGGCGTCCGAGTCTGGAAGTCAGTCAGAAAGCGAGCATGGCAGTGTGAGGCGGCGATCGCACAACTCTGAGTCAAACAGCTCCTCTGAGTCGGAGAGCCGCTCCGAGTCAGAGAGCGAGTCCGCCGGGTCCAAATCTCAGCAAGCCACTTCCGAGGCCAAAGACAAGCCAGTCAGGAAGAAGGAGCGCCTGGCTGATGTGAAGAAGGTAAAGGTCATTTGATTAGAACTCCTGGTGACGGGTGAGGATGATGGGAAGGAAGGATCAGTGTTTCTGAATCAGATTACAGGTCCAGCTTTCAGGAAGCGAAGGTTGACCTCTCTCGAATTAGGTAGTTGGGCTCTTAATACAATCAAGGTTGGATTTGCAGGACTCGTATGGTTTAACTCTTTCACAGGAACGGTTTCTTTTATTGTAAGCCAGTTTTGTGAGTTTTGGCCTGGAGCTGTGTCTGAAGCTGACCGTCCCAGATTGGTCTTGAATATGTTGGAAGATTGAATAGTTAAAGGCCAAAAGAAGGGATCCACAGGACACTTAAGTTTATCCCCCACAAACAGGATAAGACAGTAGCATTTCCATTTTTAGGCTTCTCTCACCTTGGTACAAAATAAAAGGTCCATTTGTTTCAAAGGCATGCAATTAGTCATTTCTTAATGTTTATTGGTCACTGACTAACTGACTATGATGTCATTTTACAACAACAAAACAGTTGAAGTTGACAAATGTCACTTAATAATTTAGTTTGAGATTTAGGAATACATTAACGGTGACACAAAACAGAAGTGTTGCCAATCTTTGGGAATTAGTCATGCTTTTTTTTTTCTTTTTTTACAAATGCCAGATACGTTATATCCTATCAAAAACTTTAAGTATTAGTCAGACAGACATTCAGTCAGCAGTAAATGAGAAGTGTAGAATTAAAGCATTTTTATTTTCCATTACCATTTCTGCCTTCAAGCATCAGATTTGTTTACAGATGTGGGAAGAACACCCAGATGTGTACGGCGTCAGGAGGTCGAATCGCAGCAGACAGGAGCCGGCTCGTCTCAACATCGGAGCTGAGGTAAGCAGATGTGAAAGAGACTAAAGGGAGAACAATGGAACCTGAAATGTAATACTTCATCTACTCATCAGCTCACCGTCATCGGTCACTTGTGCCATCTAGTGAACATTTTGTGCAACAACTCATTTTAGATGGGTTGTTTACTGACATGTTGGCTTCCTCTCCAGGGCAGCAGCGACTCTGAGAGCGAGAGCCCTAAAAGAAAATCTTCTCGAACAAAGAAAAAGGAGTAAGTAGGAAGGTCTGGAATATGTTTTCTGTTTCTTTAATATTCTGTCATAGTCATATTATTTTAACATCAATTTTGCCAGTGAGGTTTTTTTTTTTTTTAAGCATTTCATCCTTACAGTAGTCTTTTGTTTTCACGTCTGTGTCATTCCCCAGCCAATTTGACTCCATATTGTGATGCTTGTCACGTAAATGCTTACTTTATAAATGGGTATCTGTTTGTCTCAGAATGGGCTCGGTTTGTGCCCATCAGCCAGGTTGTGTTCTACATTTAAGTCAAATTTGATTGGTTGAATCAGCGACTCATCCCTGATTAAATTTGGTCACACTGAACACTTTGTGGCCGCCATTTAAGCATAATTTGGTCTGCGAGCATAAACAGCTATGACGGGCCTGGAGGGTGAACTTGTGGCATTTCTTTGTTATAAGAAATATCTGGAAAGATGATGACTCAATTGATGAAGAGGAGGAGGAGAAGGAGGAGACATCCGACAGTTCAGACAGTGAGCAGGAAGAGAAAAAAGTTAGATCCAGACGACTTCCTGCTAGAAGGTAAGAGTGTAACAAAGCCTGGCCCTCAGACAGCTACCCAACGGTTATCCCAAAATCCTTCTCTGTCACTCAATCATTTACTATTTATTCATCCTTTGATTTGAAAAATAGCAACAACAACCAGACTGCTGCATCTCGATGTATTGTGCCTTGAAAAAGTTTTCATATCCCAACCACAAACGATGTTGTATTTTATACAGACTTCAAGGGAAAGATCATCAAAATGTAGGTTTTTATTTTATGTTTTTAATCAGTCATTCAGCATCTTTTACTCTAATATCCCTAAGTTAAAAAAAACAAAACAAAAGTGGAATCAAATTGGTCACTTAATTGGTAAAACGTATTCATTCAGACCTAAATCCAATTCACCATTTGCTACAAGAGTTTAAATTGATTTGCGTCATCCAATATGACTGACCTTGACTTATTTTCTAAAGTTTGGGTAAAAAGTCTTAGTGTGCAAAGTTAGTAGAGAAATAACCCAAACTCTATTTTTTCCTTCCTCGTCACAATTATTCATCAAATCCCAGAAAATTGGGTCAAAGTTCAGTTTTAACTGAAAAGAAAAGGAAAGTCAGAGGGGTGTGAATACTTTTTAAAGGCACCTTGATTGCCTTGTTGTGTGTTTCTTAAGGCTTTTGTTTCTATGCTTATTTTTCTCCCACAGGCCTCAGACCAAATCATCAAAAAAGCAGCAGTCTCAAAAAGGAAGGAAGTTGAGAAAACAGGAATCATCAGCTGAAGACGACGATGATGACGATGATGATGATGACGACGACGATGACGACGAAGAAGACACTCCAAAGAGACAGACTCGAAGAAGAGGGGCCACAAAAATTAAGAGGTGACTTTATGGGTTTTTTCCCCCTAAAGACAAAGTTCAGTCAGAGATTTTAGGCATTTCACAACCAGCACACCTAAACTAATTTTAAAATATAAACAATCTGTACTTTTTCTTTCCTCCACACTTATCGATTCTAGTTGTAAGAAATTCAAGATGAACTGAAATCTCCCTTCATACTGTGTTATTTAGCTATAAAGAAGATCAGCATGACTTCGAAACTGACTCTGACGACCTGATCGAAATGACCGGAGACGCCGGTGAGGAGCAGCAGGACGACGACAGCGAGACCATCGAGAGGGTTCTCGATTGCAGGACCGGCAGCAAAGGAGGTGATTCCCTTTTGTTTGCTTCCTGAACAAAGTTGAAGTAAAAATAAAAAAAATTTTAAAAGAAAGCTTCAGATCAGTTTTCAAACTCAATGTTTGGCCGTTTTCAGTCACTGGTGCTTCCACCACTGTGTACGCCGTGGAGGAGAACGGGGACCCGTGTGAAGGTTTTGATCCCGAGAAAGATGAAGGAGAGACTCAGTATCTGATCAAGTGGAAGGGCTGGTCCTACATCCACAACACCTGGGAGAGCATCGACTCGCTAACGCAGCAAAAGGTCAAGGGGCTGAAGAAACTGGACAACTTTAAGAAGAAAAACGATGAGTTGAATGCTTGGTGAGAGCGTTTGTCTTTATGTTACTGTTGTTTATTTCACAAATCGTCTTTCCAGACCTGCCGCTTAAACCTAATCGAATCCGTTTTCAGGTTAAGTAAAGCGTCTCCAGAGGATGTGGAGTTTCATAACTGCCAGCAGGAGCTCACATCTGACCTGACGAAGCAGTTTCAAGTTGTGGAGCGAGTCATTGGTAAGAAGTTAGCAACAGCTCCTCAGGATGGGTCCTGCTACTTTCTGATTTAAGTTTAGTATTAGCACAGATCCTGTATAAACTGAAGAAAAAAAAAAATCAAACATTGATTATTTACTTAGTAGAGTGTGTTGGAATCCTGTCTTACAGACATGAGAAATACTTGACAAGATATTAATAAATGAAAATAAGGGTGATTACATTATCTGTTGTTTTTCATTTTCTTTTTTTTTTTTCTTTTTTTAAATAAATTATTACTGTAATGAGGCCAAAGCTAGTGATGATTTCAAAGTAATTTAAATATGTATTTGCATAAACTCAGGGACTGCTCGGGGTGCAAGAATGCAGACATTTTGTTTTTAGAAGTGGGGTTGCTCTCAATGTGCCCCCAAAAGCAAGGCATCTACCAGCAGTACATTTTAACACATAATAATGTCTTTTAAAGTCTGCAAATCTTTTTACCAGTCGTCTAAAATCCTGTTATCTGGCTGAACTCCTGCTGCATATCGGTTTACTCTGCAGCTTAAAGCTGCTTCTGTTCATGATTTATCAACTGTAGGTTCAATATTTAGAGCAAAGATGGCACCTGGTGTGACTTGATGAGGGTATTTATATATTTAAGCTGTAAATCTCACCAATGGCAGAGATGAGAGGCTGCTGTGTAGGCGTCAGCTTTATAGAACTAGTCTAAGAGTTTTGGGAGTTGATTGAAGGTTTTGGGTCAGGTTACACAGTAGCTAGGCACAGGCTTGAGTTAAAGTACTGTGGTTCATGGTATTTAAAAAAAAATCAAATTGCTTTTACATAAAATGTAACTATATTTAGGGCTGTAATAAATCCTCGAGTGATTCGAGTGCCTCGATTAATACAATTTCTCATGGAAAATTTATCAGACAGAGGCTTTTCTGAGTGTTCGATTTACTAAAATATTTGTTTACAACAGCTCTAATTGTATTAAGTGAATGAACTGTGCCTTTGGCTAAGTCTGCCTCGACACGTGGGGGAGGGGCAGCACTGACTCTCTCTTAGCTTCATCCAGCTGGTGGAAACTCTGGCAAGTCTGACATTTAGCAGAAACGACTCTGGACTGTAGGAACAGTACGATGGGTAATCTGAGAAAATTTAACCAGTCAGGTGAAGCTTGGTACATTTACTTAGCTCAGTCCTGATGTTTATGAACTGTTTGAGATTATGTTTGAAGTTCCTCTCTAACTCAAAGTTTCCCAGTTTAATGAAACACTTGATTCTGGAGATGTTTTTCAGCTGTAGCATCCAGTCGTTCAGCATCGTTGCTCAATCTATCGCTATCTATTCCTTGTTCAACTAGAACTTTTTTTTTTTCTTACCTACAGCAACCAAATCAGGAAAGACTCCAGGTTCCTCTGATTTTCCCTGTGCGTACCTCCTCAATTTCTGAATTTTAACTAAATTAACTTTAAAAAGGTTGCAAACTTGTTAACTTTAGTTTGATTGTTTCCTGTGTTTTCAAACAGCCCACAGTCACAAGACTCCGTCCTCGAACGAGCCGGAGTATCTGTGCAAGTGGATGGGCTTGCCGTACTCCGAGTGCAGCTGGGAGGACGGCGCCTTGGTCAGGAAGAAGTTTCAGCACTGCATCGACGGCTTCATGAGCCGCAACTCCAGTAAAACCATCCCGTCCAAGGACTGCAAGGTAGGAGGTTAAGCAGAGCTAACAAAACATGGCTTCGTCTCGGAAGTACAATTTTTAAGTCATATATATATATTTTTTTTGCAATCTCAGGTATTAAAGCAAAGGCCGAGGTTTGTCGCCTTAAAGAAACAGCCATCGTATATTGGCGATGAGAACCTTGAGCTAAGAGATTACCAGCTGGACGGGTTGAACTGGCTGGCTCACTCCTGGTGCAGGTAGTTTACCGACAGGGTTGATGGTTTTGTGTTTTAACAACAAGTTCTGATCCCAGTAAAAAAATCCGCTCTCCACTCGCAGGTGCAACAGCGTCATCCTGGCCGACGAGATGGGGCTGGGGAAGACCATCCAGACCATCTCCTTCCTGTCCTACCTGTTCCACCAGCATCAGCTCTACGGACCCTTTCTGGTGGTGGTGCCTCTGTCCACGCTGACCTCCTGGCAGAGGGAGTTTGACACCTGGGCTCCGGACATGAACGTGGTGGTGTACTTGGGCGACGTCATGAGCAGGAAAACGGTTCGTTTGACTTTGACTCCGACTGTTTTTTTTTTTTCTTAAGCATCTCGTGGCTCACATGTTGGTTCGTGTTTTAGATCCGGGACTACGAGTGGGTGAACCATCAAACCAAAAGAATCCGTTTCAACGCCCTCTTAACTACCTATGAGATTCTGCTTAAAGACAAGGTTGGAACATTATTTTTGATGGGTCTCTGTTTTGATTCTGTAACGTTGTAAAAGATTCTTAAAATGTGGCGATCTTTGACTCCAGGGCGTCCTGGGGAATATTAACTGGGCCTTCCTGGGTGTGGATGAAGCTCACAGGCTGAAGAATGATGACTCCCTGCTCTACAAATCCTTAATGGAGTTCAGATCCAACCATAGGCTCCTCATTACCGGCACTCCGCTTCAGAACTCCCTCAAGGAGCTCTGGTCTCTGTTGCACTTCCTCATGCCCGACAAGTACGTCCTGCTTCGCACGCTTTAAAATAAACAGACAGAAGGGAGACTTGTTTAATATCTGTTGTCACTTCAGGTTTGACTCCTGGGAGGATTTTGAGGATGTTCACGGAAAAGGGAGGGACAACGGCTATCAGAGTCTCCACAAAGTCCTGGAGCCGTTCCTGCTCCGAAGGGTCAAGAAAGACGTAGAGAAATCTCTACCTGCCAAGGTGGAGCAAATCCTCCGCGTTGACATGTCGGCACAGCAGAAACAGTTCTACAAGTAGGATTTTTTTTTTCCTCTCTAACCTTAATTGCATGAATCATTTTTTTTATAAATCACGTCTTACTTAATGTGCCGTCCTTGTTCTCCAGGTGGATTTTAACAAGGAATTACAAAGCCCTCTCCAAAGGCACCCGCGGCAGCTCCAGTGGCTTCCTAAACATTGTGATGGAGCTTAAAAAGTGCTGCAACCACAGTTTCCTCATTAAGCAGCCTGAGGAGGGAGACGGCGAAACGCAGCTGGAAACCCTGCAGGTTTGTCTCATCCTGAGCTTCCTTCAGCTCCAGGCGTCTCCTCAGGACGCCTCTGCTGCAGATGCTGGGTGTTATCTATAATACACAGTCAGAATGCATGGAGAAGTCTGAAGTGTTTTCCAGATTGGCACGAACATTGAAAAATTATAAATGTATTTCCTTTCTAATACTTGCCCCAACATCTAATTGTTAAATCCATTTGTCCTTCCGTTAAAACTTTAAATTCTTCCTTTAAGCTTCCTTTCGTTCAATCCCTTCTTGATCAAATCTGTCTTTTCTTGAATCAGATTTTTGTTCTTTTTCCTTTTCTGTTCCTTTAAACTTCTCTGTCTCCCTTCAGCATATTTTATTAATTCCTTTCTGTCTTTCTTCAGTCCTTCATTTGATCATTGCCGGGTTTTCTTTCCTTCCTTTCCTCCACTCTACTTCCTTCAGTGGTTTAAAACTTCCTTTCAGTCCTTTCTCCTTTCCTTCATTCCCTTTTCTCCGACCTGTTCTTCTTTTTTTCTTTTTTTCCCCTTCAGTCTCTCATCCCTTTTTAAGCCTTGTTTTCTGCAGGTCCTCTAAAATTTAAAGCTTAACCTGTGTAAGAATATCACTAAATGAGCTTTTATATTTATCCTCAAAAATTGATAAAAAATCTGTAAATGTAATTATTAGAGAAGTATGTTGAATTTTGACATAAATTCTTTCAAAACTTTATAGAAGAAATGTTCTTCATGTGTTTTTTTTTTTTTTTCTCATTTCTTTTCTTCCAGGCTTTGGTGAGGGGCAGTGGAAAACTGGTCCTGCTGGACAAGCTGCTGACCCGACTCCGCGAACGAGGCAACAGAGTCCTGATCTTCTCCCAGATGGTCAGGATGTTGGACATACTGGCCGAATATCTCACAAAGAAGCGATACCCTTTTCAGGTGAGATTTGAACGTTTCATCCATACTCTGCTCAAACGAGCTTTGACACAATATGGGAACCTCTATTCAATCAGTGAGACGTAAAAACAGAAGATACTGAATTTGAAACGTTGCCGTCTCTCTGTCCTGTTTAAAGTGAAGCTTCTTTTAGTGTCCCTAAACAAAAGCAAATGGCTTCTTTCTGAAAACAGATTTCGGTTTTTGACCCTTGCTTGTATGCATGTTTACACTGAAGGGTCCTTCAGAGGTTGCACTCAGCAGGATTAGTCTCAGATGTCAGCGTTGTTGGACACGGGCTTCGGTTTATTTATATCAACAAGTTATTTGCTGCTGCAGACCAGCAGGAGGTTCTGCAAGTCACCCGACTTAGATTGTTTCCTCTGACTCGGTCGCTGTGTTACTCTGTTGTGGTCGGTCTGCAGAAAATAACCAGAGCATATTTAAAATGCGAATCTCACTGTTTGCAGCGGCTGGACGGTTCCATAAAGGGAGAAATCCGAAAGCAGGCGCTCGACCACTTTAACGCAGAGGGATCAGAGGTACGCCTACTTTGAATTGCTGTTGATGAAAGTTGCAATTTCTCTCAGAATATTATAATATTCTGTCAAATCTTGACTTTAGACTCTAATAACACCATTACCTGCAGTGGAGTCTGACCCTGAATGTTTTGTCCAGAAATACTGATGTTTTTTTTTTGTTTTTTTTTGCGTTGCCTTTGTTTTGCAGGACTTCTGCTTCCTGTTATCCACCAGAGCTGGTGGTTTGGGTATTAACTTGGCCTCGGCGGACACTGTCGTTATATTTGACTCGGACTGGAACCCTCAGAACGACCTGCAGGCCCAGGCCAGAGCCCACAGGATTGGACAGAAGAAGCAGGTAATTTAAAGTCCTACATTTATCCGGCCTTTCCGTCATCGGTCTTAAATTTTATTATGTCGTGTTAAATTTGTGTGTGCATCGCTTCTTCTATTGGCTAGTTTTATTCCTTTTTACTCCATCTATTCACGTTTTGTGGATAAAATGATTGAAGTCATTTGTTTTGTGGTTTGGAGTTGATGCTAGCGCGGTAGCGTGCTTCACGCTGTGAGAAAACTGTAAGACTCATGAGTAAAGATGCACCAATCAGGTTTTTATTGGCCGATTCAGATTGCAGGGTGATTATCCCCACATATGCATGAAAGCATAAATCCTCCCAACCTTTTCTTTGATTTAATAAATTCACAAAAGTTGGCACAAGTTGTTTTGTCTGAAATGATAAAGGTATTAAATATAACCTTCTGAAATGGCTGTCGTACCAAGAGGAGTTAAGAGGATTGTTTTATTGTAACATTGTGTTTCCTCGCAGGTGAATATATATCGGCTCGTCACCAAAGGGACGGTGGAAGAGGACATCATCGAGAGGGCAAAGAAGAAGATGGTTTTGGACCATCTGGTCATTCAAAGAATGGACACGACAGGTCGAACGGTTCTGGATAACAACTCAGGAAACTCAAAGTGAGACTTGCAGTAATTGCAGCTACTCAGCTCTTGTTTTATATGTTGTTGTTTTTTTGGGGTTTTTTTTTTTTACATTTTTATCTTGGTTTTTTTTCAACAGTTCAAACCCCTTCAATAAAGAAGAGCTGACCGCTATTCTCAAGTTTGGTGCTGAAGATCTGTTCAAAGAGGCAGAGGGAGAGGAGTCCGAACCACAGGTAGGACAGTAAGGGGTTACTATGATTTGGACTGGAATGTTCTGCTACGTTTTTGACTGTTAAAACACATTTTCTCATTTTCAGGAGATGGATATAGATGAGATCTTGAGGTTGGCAGAAACAAGAGAAACGGATCAAGGCTCCAACGCTACAGATGAGCTTCTGTCACAGTTTAAGGTGCCTGCATTGGCTAGTTTTTCTTTTTTTTTGTTGCATAAAGCTAAAATGTATTAGGGCTGAAATTATAAATAGTGATTAATCTATTAATCAACTCAATTTAATTCAGAAATCAATTATTAACTTGAGTATACAAACTCCAAACAAGGCTATTTGCTGGAAGAACGGCACAGTCAGATTTAATTAAGCCAAAACTGTGCAAAAAATATAAACATTTTCCTTCTTCAGATCTGTTCTACTCAGAACTCCTCAAGTGGCATTTTTCTTTCACCTGGTTCAAATGATGTTAAAAAAAAAGTATATTAAACAAACTTTGCTATCCATTCATTAATTGGTTAATCCAAAAATAATCAACAGAATTAGTAGGCAGATTGTTTGTAGCTGCAGATGGATCTTTTGCTACAAATGATTTGAAAAAAACGTAATTGAATTATTTGCATATTTACATGTCAAAATCTGTTTCTACTATTGCATAAAAAAGGTTCGAGTGGTTAAATGGAAAATCTGCAGAATGTGCCTGTTTTGTTACTTAATTAATCGTCCGAATAATTGATAACATAGTCGATTACTAGAACAATCATTAGTTGCAGTCCTAAAATATATTTCTTAAACTCTCCTCCTTCCTTTCAGGTCGCCAACTTCTCCAGTATGGAAGACACCACTCCGGAGTTTGAGGAGAAGCCCATACGGGAATGGGACGACATCATTCCCGAGGAGCACCGGCGTAAAATTGAGGAGGAGGAGAAGCAGCGGGAGATGGAAGACATCTTCATGCTGCCCAGGAGCAGGAGCTCCAACAAGAGGGTAGGCCTGAGAGGCAATTTAGTCTTGTGTTCTTAGAATCAAGTAGTTATACTATTTTCACTCAATCATTTCAGAAATAAGGACAATTGTGCATAGTCATAAAGATCTCCTGCAGATATCTCATTTGGCTCAAAGCCAGTTTGACTCTTAACAACGCTGCTTTTTCTTTGTTTTTTTGTTTTTTCAGGCTCAAGCCAATGACAGCGACAGCGATGTGGGCTCGAAGCTCAAGCAGCGCTCGTCTGGCTCGGACAGCGAGACGGACGACAGCGACGACGACAAGAAGCCGAAAAAACGAGGCAGACCACGAGCTCGCAAAAACAACGTGGAGGGCTTCACCGACGCAGAAATCCGCAGGTACATCATTCAGCTGTCTTACATAAAATCAAAACGGAATCAGATGCACTTTGGAGGCTGATATAAATCTAACCCTTATCCCTTTAACAGATTCATTAAAGCCTATAAGAAGTTTGGATCTCCACTGGAGAGGTAAATTTAATGAGAAATCACTCATCGCTGGAGCTTCGCCAACTTTAGATTTGACAAACACGCTTCCTGTTTCCAGACTGGAAGCCATCGCCCGAGACTCTGAGTTGGTGGACAAATCCATCGCGGACCTGAAGAGGCTGGGCGAACTGATTCACTCCAGCTGTGTGACGGCCGTGCAGGAGCACGAGGAACAGCTCAAAGAGAACCCAGTTGAAGGTTTGTAGTTTGTGTTTATTTTGAAAATAAAACTTTGATTTTTTTTTTCCCCCACTTATCAGCCAAAAGAATTACAAAAAAAATGTTTTTCTTTCAGCCAAAGGTCCTGGGAAACGCAGAGGAATCAACATCAAAATTTCAGGAGTTCAGGTCAATGCCAAGTCAATCATTCAGCACGAGGAGGAGTTTGAGCCGCTTCACAAAGTCGTGCCGCTTATCCCCGCTGAGAGGAACAAGTGAGAAACTTTTGTCTTTATCTGCTCTGCCACATTGTAGTGTTTCTGAAGAGTTTATCTCTGTTCAGTTTAACGTAAATGCGCCCCCCCACCTCCCCGTCCCCCTTCTTTAGGTTCAAGCTGACTTGCAGGGTTAAAGTCGCCCACTTCGACGTGGAGTGGGATCTGCAGGACGACACTCAGCTTCTACTGGGCATTTACGAGCACGGCTTTGGAAACTGGGATCTGATAAAGACGGATCCTGACCTGCAACTGGCTGATAAGGCAGGTTTAATTATCTTCCACTGCTTTGAAGTCCCAGCACTTTCATGAAGAGTTTTATTCAATGATTAATTAGCTTCTTAATATTTAAAAAACTGAAATTGCGTTCTACCGTGACTAAAATAACGGGAAATGAATTATTACGCTCATAATTAAGCCTGTCACAATAAGCAATAAATCAATTTAATGATAAATTAACTGCCAAGACAATAGTTAATTTTAACTGTTGTTAAAGAGATTAATATCATTGAAAAGTCGACATTTTGAGAAATGCTGCAAACATTTGACTCTTGGTACAAAGCAGTTTGCACTACCTGCCACTTTTTCTGTTTTCCATGTCAAAACTGAATGATTTTTTTTTTTTTTTAAGTGCAATTTTGTTTACGGTCTCCATAATTCTTTTTATTTGTTGTTTTGTTTGTTTATTTTGGATATTTAAAATGCTTTCCAGTTCCAGTGTCGATGTTCTTTAGAAATGAAAGACAAAATGTGAATTGTAGTCCAGAAAATATGGTAGATGGGTTTTATTTTTAGATGTAAAAAAAAAAAAAATTGAAGAAGTAGCAATTTATTTATTTTTAATTAGTTTTCAAGCAAATGTCTCCTGTTTGTAGACTAACACTGAGAATATAATTAGCTGATATTAGCCGGTTAATTAGTTGATTTCCGTTCCCACTCCACTCATAACCTCCCTGCTCTGATTTTAAAACATTGACATCTGACCTGTTTGGTCAGTAGCTCTTTTAAAAAAACAAACGGGAATCGTAAAATCTAACATCTCTTGTCCTTCTGCACAGATTCTTCCAGACGACCCAAACAAGAAGCCTCAGGGCAAGCAGTTGCAGGCGAGAGCCGAGTATCTGCTCAAGCTGCTTAAGAAAGAGCAAGACAACGCGATTCTGTCTAAATCCGGAGAGGAGGTGAGCTGCCGGTCGTCAAATAGCAGTTTCTCCTGAGCGTGATTAACGTTTTCGTTTACGCCGCTTTGCTGTTCTGGTCTCTTCTTCCAAGGTTAAAGTGAGGAAGAGGAAGCCCCGAGCTAAGAAGGAAGCCAAGGTTCTCAAAGACGAGCAGGGCAACGAGATCTCGTCCCCCCGGCTGTCCGATAACCCGTCAGAGGAAGGAGAGGTCAAGGTCAGTCAGCTCCTCAGAGGCTCAACTAACTGATTTTTAATTTTTCTCACATTTGGAGTAGAACTTTAAATTCATTTTCTTTTGGGGTTAAAATTTGATTTTCATACGTAGAGTCATACTACATATGGATTTCAATAAGCTGCCTTTTATTTGTGCAAAGACAATAACTCACCTTTATATCTAAAATGCTGAGCGATTACAACCACAGTGATAGTTTTATGATGGGTTTTAAGCGCTGTAAACCTTTTTACTTAATGTCTGCATCGGCACACTAAAGAGCAGTTTAAAGTAGAGTTTAATTTCTTAATAATATTTGCATTCCTTGACCTTCCACTCATTGTTTTTCCTCGTGGCTTTGTGCTTTGAGCAGGAAGAGGGAGCGGAGAAGTCTCCTGTGAAGAAGAGGCAAAAGAAAAAGGATAACAAGGAAAACAAAGAAAAACAGGGAACACCTAAAAAAGAGAAAGACGGAGACAAGGAAAAGAAAACTGCCAAACCCAGAAAGGAGAAGGTATCTTAGAACATTACCTCTAGAATTCAGTGGCTTTTATGGAATAAGTCTACATATACATACCAGATAAATGATCTAGAAACATCCAAAGTGGCTTGTCAGCGTAATCACTTGCTGTTGTGTATTTTTGTTCGCCAGGCTAAGGGAGCCAAAGGGAAGAAGACTCAAGGTCCAGTTCACATCACGGCCGGTTCCGAGCCCGTTCCCATCGAAGGAAAGGAGGACGACGAGCTCGACCAGGAAACTTTTAGCATTGTGAGTTGAGCAACGATGCAGTGAGACGGGTTTTGTTTTCGTTCCCCCAGCGCAGGCATTAGTGTGTGACGTTCTCGTTTGCAGTGTAAGGAGCGCATGCGGCCGGTGAAGAAGGCCCTCAAGCAGCTGGACAAACCCGATGAAGGACTGTCTGACCAGGAGCAGCTCCAGCACACACGCACATGCCTGCTGAAGATCGGAGACCGAATCACAGAGTGCCTTAAAGCGTACAGCGACCCCGAACATGTCAAGATGTGGCGCAGGTAAAAAAAAAGTGATATCTTGGTTGAATTAAACGTCAGACTCCTATGGTCAGCTAATCGTTTTCTGTCCTTTGTTGTTTAGGAATCTCTGGATTTTTGTGTCAAAGTTTACAGAGTTCAGTGCCAGAAAGCTCCACAAGCTTTACAAAATGGCTCAGAAGAAGCGATCGCACGATGAAGAGGTAAGTTGGAGTATCTTGGTGGGAACACGAGCTGCCATGTGTTATCGCCACTAAATACATCGTGACGTTTTCAGAAGGAGCACAAGAAGAAGGACGATACCTCAGGGAGGATGAAATCTTTTAGACCAGAACCTTCGGGGTCCAGCCGAGACTCCACAGGGACGCCGTCCTCCAAAACCGGGCCTCTCCCGAGCCAATCAGGAACACACGGACACCACAGGGAACCGTACAACGCTGCTAACAAACGACACTTTGGCAACAACGGTGCGTGTGGACCAGCTGCCTTGCTTCAAGGCCCAAACGATTCTTTTTAAATTCCAAACAAGCAAAACTGTCGCTATTCAACTGTTTAATGTATTTTTTTTCCCACAGATCGGGGAGACTGGTCGAGGGACCGTAAATACGGTTACCAAGGAAACAGCAATCAGCCTTGGCAGGGAGACCGCCACCATCCATACGACCCTCATCGTTACAAGGATCACTACGGAGATCGACGTCCCCACGGAGATGCATATCGAAGCTCAGGAGGTTACCGTAACAACACCTCTCCTCGAAAAAGGCCGTATGAGCAGTACGGCAACGACAGGGACCACCGGGGACATCGGCCCTATTACGACAGGTGAGATGAGACCTTTTCATCTCACTTTTACTACATGATGGCTACATAGAGGAAATATATATGACAGCGGCCCAGGGTGGCATTCCATCAGGGGGTAGCATGAGCAAGTGATTTAAAAAATAAAAATAAAAAAAAAGGAATCTGGATACTCATCGTTGGTTCAAAATTAGAAACGCATTTGAAATATAGGAATGAAATATATTTATAAAAATATAGCATGCAAAAAATTACAGGCAGCTTACCCATGAACTAAAGATTACGTACTGATCAGGTTGTTTAAAACACTTTTTTTATTTCTGAATGTCAAAACATATTATTTTGTTTATGAGAACAAAAACTACATATGGACAAAAAAAAAAAGAGGGACTCGTGCAGGGCATGGTTGTATCTGTGAGGGAAGGAGGGATAAGGGGAAAAAATGGCAAACATTTTACTGGTTTAAACAAAACCGAGAAAATTTGATTAAATTTAGAGGCTTGGAAAAACTTAAAATGGAAATGTCCAAGTTTGGTATGAATGTGCTTCCTAAGATCACCAGCGTTCATCATCATTTAAAATTTCCACCCTTTTTGGCTGCTCAACAACAAAAACAGGAAAGTCGATTTTTTTTCCCTCAAGAAGCATCTGAAAAGTTGTTTAGCTGACTTTCTAAAACGTTGCGCTGTAACCTCCAGAGGTCACCAACACGCTTCACCATCAGAAGCCAGAAAAGGTCGATGCTGAAGGAACTTTCTGTTCAGAGTGCTCTATGTAACAATATTAGAGTTGAGTGGAAGAACTCTAATATTTTTCCTCTATGTAAAAGTGTGGTAGAAAAGACATTTAAACTATAGGAACATTTTATTGGTCTTTTGTAATGCTCAAATTTTATGAAGACAGAATTTTGATTTTTGTTTGCTATAAGCCATTTGGATCAATATGAAGAGGAATAACGTCTTGAAATATATCACCAATAATTCTAATTGTAACTCCATATGATATTTTAAACACATGGACGTGGAATCCGCAATCATGCGATCTTTTGGGGGTTTTTTACAGTTTAAAAAACCTGAATCCTGAATCATGTCTTTCAGGCACCCGGACCCCAAACGGAGACGTCCCGATGAGTTCCACCCCAGCTACCACCAGGGCAGGGACGGCCCTCCTCAGGACTTCAGGAGGATGCCGGATCACAGAGCACAGGGTCCGCCGGGGCCGGATCACTACAACCGGCCCTTCCACCCGGACAAACCCCTCCCGCTGATGGACCCCCGCTCCCCGCAGGCCCAGAAGTCTCCGCAGGACTCCCGCTCCCCGCTGGAGCGCCCCATGGATCCCGGCCTTATGCCGGACCCAAACTGGAACAGCAGGAAAACATAAAGCCTCCAGAGCCTCTAGGGGTCTCCATTGATTAGCTGACTGTTGAAGAAAGGGAATCAACATGTACTGTCTTTACCAGCAAACTTTCTCCCAGTGTTTGTGATTGTAAAACGGAAGAAAATGAACTAAATTGTGCATCTTTATTTAAATGAACTGCCTCCTCAGTTGATCATGAAGCAACTGAGTGGAATGACTGCAGAAGCTTAGTCCTATGGACTATTAGAAGGGAGATTTGGATCCATAAACTGATGAATGATCTCAATCCTAAAAGTGCCTGAAAGTGTTGGCCTTCTGAAGGGTAAATGTACGGGAATGTTCCCGCAGCAACCATGGACACTTGTTTTTTTTTTGTTTAGTTTTTTTCCCTGTGCTTAGCTTTAAGTATTGCAAAAAGATGTCACCAGAAGTTGAATGTGTTAATCATTTGCACCTTGGAAACATGTTGACCATGTAGCTGAAGAGAATCACGGAGTTTTCACTGTGCAGATGAAGAGGATTTCATCTGAGGTTGCTGGAAATTTGATTAAATAAGCCGGCATCACTCAGGAGAACTTTTGATTATTTTTTTTTTCTTCTTCTTTTAAATCCAATTCACATTTCTCATGTGTACCATTATGTACCATATCTGTAACTATGTATCTATTCAAATCATTGCCATCCCTTCCGCTCTGTTCACTTTAAAGTCTTTCCTTGCCAATATTGAAGCTATCAAAGCAGTATTTATTATGACTTTTTCAGGAGTTCATAACACTATAAATCCAAACAATCCTTTATTATGCCTTGCAGTATTATGACGGCTTAGAAATGGTACTTTGCTCCTTTAAGTAATTCACCTTTTCTTTCCTAATCAGGCGTTCTGTTTCTACCCACAGATGGTTGTACACTGCCGTTATTTGCTACTCCTCCTGTGCCAAATCTGCTTTCATCCCACCTTTATTCTGGTCTCTTTAAGCTACTTTAAGTACCATTTCTGTTTCCAGGATCAAACTGCAGAACGGTTGATGAATAGTGCTGGCAGAATATGAAAGTGCTGCTCTTAGCTAAATTATAAATCGATTAAAAGCTCCAAAAAGGATAACATATTCTGGTAATTTCATGTAGATTTCTGGTAGAAGTGATGATTTTAGGGGGAAAAGTGTAAAAACTATGGTATGCTTTTTTTTTTTAAATGTTTTATTTTTGGAGGGGGGCACTTACAGTCAGCTTCTTACAGTGAACAACCAGCTGTTGTTTTTCTCCCACTCAAAACAAACTACAGTTCCTGTATTATGTTCTGTAAGAAAGTTTAAATAATTTATATTTGTGATAAAACCACTCTTCATGAAAAACTTTGCTGTACATATGTTTGGACATATGTAATAAACTTTGTTACACAACAAATGTCTATTGTTGATACCAGGTTCAAACTAAAATCACATTTGGAACAACAATGTTTTTGATGCTCCTTAACAATTTTTTTTAACTTAAGTAGTAGACAAAATTAAAAAAATCAAAATTTTATTCAGATTTATTATTTCTCCAGCTGAAAACCAACTAAACGGTAGTTTTGCACCGTTGCCTTTTTCTATTTTCTGGGTCTAGAAAATGTTTTAGTTCATTTTTGCTGACATGAACAAGAAAATTACAGATCTTTCAAAACACTTGGTACATTATTGTGTTTAGCCAAGTTTAATGAGTGATCTAATGCTGAATAAAGGTGTTGGTGTTTGTGGTCCTATTTACCAGCAATAGTCTAAAAGAAGCCAAATTCTTTGTTTTCTACTTAAGTTGACTCATTGTTTTTCCGCTTTGGTTTAGAAATTGATGTTTGTTGCTTTCTATGCTCTACCCATGCTATCATGTTTCAAACACAAGTATCTTAAACTTTGTTTTTGTTGAGATGCTTAAACCAGCTGTTGGTTAGTTCAGCTAGTACACACGCCATAAGTGATTCCTAATTATTAACTGCTTTTGAGTCAGTTTTCCCTGAAAATGATCTCAAAAGAGCTTCTTGTGTGCCTTGTCCAACAAACAGCTGATCACGGTTAAACCTGGACTCAGTTAGGGATCAAATTTCATTAAGTAAACCTAATTTAAGGGGGAACAAAAAGACGAGTGAAGGAGGACAAAAAGTAGGACACAAAAAGAAGACTGAGTGTTCGAAAGAAGCAAGGAGTGACTAAATGAAGGAAAAAAGGATAAGTGGCAGAGGAAGGGGGGAAAAAGGAGTGACAAAGAAAGGATGGGAAGGACATCAAATTTAGATAATAGTGATGTGAAACTGGAAAAAATGTTTCTCCATACTCCAATACTCTGTTTTCAGGTAAAAAAAAAAAAAAAGGTGAAATCAAAAATAACTTGAGTGACATCATTTCCTACTGCAGCAGTAATATGCATGCTTATTTAATCTATTGTTCTCCACTGAATTTAAAAGTTTTGCTTATTTTGTAAAGCTACAGTCAGAGGTTTTACTAAAAAAACAAAAAAAAAGGTGGTAAGAGATTGGTATACCAATCATATAATCATATAATCATATAATAAGACATCTAGTAGCTCCATGTTTGAACAGGAGGGGGCAGTCAAACGCTAGAAATTATTAATAGAAGGTGATTTTTACTGGAACAGAACTGAGACAAAGGAAGGCAGCTCATTGACAAGACTTTGTCTTTTATTCAATAAATAACTTACATTATCAACAGCTGGCATGTGGGACCACATCAGATTTACATTAGAACACAGTTTGATCTTTCTGGCCTATCCCGGTCAGCTAGTTTGTACAATCTATTTTAAGCATCAGAATGAAAAGAAAAACCAAACATAAAGTGCATCAAACTCAAACACACAAACGCCACAGAACATTTTCCTACATTCTCTTTTTCAGAAAGGTGGGCTGCGTTAAAACATCTGCGGTAAACAAGAGATATTCTCATTCTGTCAACGTGTGTGCTGTCTTGAAAACTGTTCTATGGCGTTCGTGTTGCTGAAAAATAATTTTTAAAAATCCTCCTCTTTCTTTCTTTCTTTTTTTTTTTTTTTTTTTTAAGAATTAGAGGCTCACATTCACCGAAAACATTGTGTACAAATCTGAAGGGATAAATTCAAAAACACAACGGGTGATATACAAATCTAAACACAACAATGCACAAAACCTATGTACAATTCTCACAGAATACAAGTCGAACCAGATACTGTAACACACACAGTTACATCCATTAACACAAGGTTTAACACCACTACTACTTTGTTGTTGGAGTGTATTTAGAACGCATTTTCAGAACAGCAGTGAGAAGGGCCTGCCGCACACTTTCGGAGTAAACGATAAACGACTGTAAAGCCGAAAATCTAGTAAGAACATGGAGCAGATGCTGCAGCTGAAAGTCGTCCTCCAGCGAGAAGCATGTATTGACATGAACACACCAAAAAAAAAAAAAAAGCAACTATTTTCTCACTGTATGGCAAACACGAGTTATATACAACGAAGGTTCCCGTAAGAGCTTGAGGCTGAGAGATGAAAATTCAGTTAGGAGGCAAACGGCACAGGAAGGCGTTCTTTGGCAACAACTTCAGCCATGAGATCACCTTTTTTTTCTCTCTCTCTCTCTCTCTCTCTCTCTTTCGTACAGGACGTGCTTATTGTTTAGCCGGTGTGACTCAGTCAAGTCTCGGTCTGTAAATGCTTAAAACCAAACAGAGGTGACGTCTCCTGAGCACGAACAGCCGCCATCTTTACTGTCGTTAAAACGGAGCTGACACAGTCCTATCGGTTGATCGACCTCCTTCCAAAGCGCCAGTAAAGTTGCTTCTCTCTGCTGCGTTCACACAACAGGCTTAAAAAAAAACAAAAAACGAACAGTGTGTCAGCTTAAACAATAGCGGGGCCGCCTGTGTGTCACTGACAAATGACGCGTTTCTATTGATTCCAGTTGGTGATTTGGCAGAAGGAGACTATTTTGTCTTTTATTTCTCCAAAATATTCTGGGAGCAACACAAAGCCATGAGAAAGATTTCCCTCTGGAGATTTTTTTCCCCCTTTTATATATATATATATATATATATATATATGGAAAATCCTGCTCTTACAAACACACCAAATTAACCACAGATGCTGAATTCTTCACACACATTGTACTAATGCACACACGCACACATGCATGCACGCACGCATACATACAAAACCTAACAATATGACTCATTAATCTCCACAGCAGACAACTGGAGACATTGCTCTGACATCCTTTTGGCTGGGAGCTTCCTTCGAAAATCTCAGGCTTTCCCAAAGCTGGAAACTAATCAAACGTGGAGCTGCCTCTGGCCTTAGGTTAACAAAAGCCCCTGTCAGGTCCCAATCCCCACCCACTCCAATCCCCTACTCAGCCACATGAGCCATGGCTGGACCTGGCACCGATGTGTGGATCAGAGGAGGGAGGATCAGCAGACCCCTCTTTCTGCAGAAGATCATCTTGGGGGTTAGTCAGACGTTTTAATCCCAGGTGGACATCCTGAGATCTGGGCTCTCTTCAAAGAGTAAAAGCAGCTAAATGCACGTGATGACAGGCGGGCGAGGGAGTGGTGAGCGTCATCCTGTCATCAGGCAGATGTCAGAACCACCGAAATGAGCTGCTGGAGAGGCAGATATATACGACACAGCGATTGTACTTCCACATTCACTGACAGACACGACATGAGGAGAGCATGTCAGACAAACTACAGAAGAGCTGCGCTCCACAGTAAGACGGCCAGCAGGCTCAGGACCGAAGCCAAAAGTACATTTTTTCCCCGCCGTGTCGCGCTGTTTAGAGCATCCTTTTCATAGATGTGATATCTGTTGCTGTTTGAGTGGAGCATTTTCACATCCTCAAAAGCGTAGTACGCCGCCATGGTGAAGTTAATGTCTCCGGAGGAGAGGAGGTCAAACACGCAGGATTGAAAGTACAGATCTTCCACCGGAAGCCGCTCTTTGCACTTGACCTTTGCCGACTTGAAGGTGAAGCCATGTGTCCCGACGCCGCCCCTCGTCCTACCGGCGCCCTGAGTCGCCTCCGCCGCCCGGGCTCTGAAGTTCCGGAAGTCAATGCGCTGGTTGGCCGGACAACCGTGGAGACACAAATACAGGTCCTGGGTGTCGCCTTCCTCCACCGAATGAGCAACCTCCTCGGGCATGCGCACGGCGAAGGTCAGGTAGCGGCCCACCTGCCGGACCACGATGGTTGTTCCGATGTACTTGGCCTGGATCTCCACGTGCTGCCCGGGAACCTTCTCCACCACGCGCAGAGTGTTGGCCCCGTAGCGGTCGCCGCCATTCTTGGAGCCGTCGGCGAACGCTGCCGGCAGGTCGTCCGTCTCTGCGTGGTACATCTTCTGCTCAACGCATTCCTGGTAATTTCTGAAGATGATTGTCAGCTGCAAGAATAAAGAAAAAAATAAGCCATTGTCAGCAAAAAGAAATATTCTGTTTGAAGCTGGTGAAAGTAACTGCTTTTAGTAGCAGATTGTATAATCAGTGATAACAATCTGTGATAAATGTATAGCGCATTAAAACATTTTTTACACCCTTCCCATTTTTAGATTATGTCATATTATAATTTTAAAGTTTAATGTTTTTATTGGGATTTTAAGTGATTGACTAACAGAAAATAGAAAGTAACTGTGGAAAAAGATGCATACATGGTTTCCATTTTTCTTTCATTTGTTAAATCTGAAAAGTGCGGCATGGATCTACATCTAACCTCTCTGACTCAGTAGCACTAGCTCTATGGTTAGAGTTTGTGTTTTGCTTCAAAGTTGAACCTACAACCTTTCAAGCTCTAAATGTTTTTTCCCCCCCAGGATTGCCTTGCATTTAATTTCAACCACTTTTCAATGCTGAAGAAATGCATCCCCACAAAATGATAGTGTCACATCCATGATTTACAGTGTGGATTGTGAGCAAAGCGTACATCATTTGTTTTCCATCACGCATCCATTTTGTATGTAGATGAAAAGCTTCAGTTTTGGTACAATACATAAAATCCAGCATAATAAATACAATTATTTGCAATGTATCACAGTGTCTGTGGTTGTAATGTGCATGAGGAAATGTCCAAGAGGGATAAAGGCTTTTTGTGAGGTTGTGAACATCACAATTAAAAATGGAAAGGTTTTATAATTTTGCACCGAGGATAAGTTTGTACCACATCGACTCCCTTCTGCTCCAGCAAAGTGTCACATTTCAGTGCTGGCTCAACAAGGGGGGAGGCCAAGGTAAACGCCCTCCAAAAACACAAGTTCCTGGCCATGTAAAAATCAGGCCTCAGTTTGCAGACACAAAGACGATCTATTCATAGCGCTGAAAAACCTGCCTGTGAACCCCCACAACTATGCTCCGGGGAGTGGCGTCGGGCCAGAACACGGCGATAGACTCTGCAGCTAATTAAGCGAGGCCGGTCAGAACTCTCCAGGCTCCGTTTCATGGGACACCAATGGGGCATTGTCCGAGCAATGGTACGAGGACAGCCAAATGCTCTGTTGTCTGTTTCTGACAGGGGGGTCTACACAACACTCTATTAGCCTAACAATTAACGTGCTGCGGCCGCCCTGCACCCACCGTCCTACGGCTCATTTCTTAAACGTTTCGCTGAGGCAGTCAAAAGACATAAGCCTCTATCCGTGCTCCCTTTGAATGAAGACAGTTTTATTTGCTGCTGTGTGAACAGTGTTACTACCAACATGGCGCTCTTCTATTTAAAGCAGATCTTTCACCAGAAGGCTCTTGTTTGCACAGGTGGCACTTGCTGCTGCTTTGTTTCCCCTTTTATCCAGAACCGAGCACTCTTAAAAAGCTGTCTCCGTTTACTTCCAAGAATAGCAGCACAAAAATGTAATTCACTTAAAAGCTAAATAAGCCGCAAATGCTTAATAAGTGTCATTAAGAAGCCCTGATTACAGAAAATTACAGTTCCTACAAATGTGAGCCCTTCTATTCCTCCATCTAAGTACTTCAGTTTTGGGCCTCAATTACAATTGCTCCTAAGGCTCTAAGAAATCTGGGCCAACTCCATCATGATGCTAGAAGACAATTTTGCAGCAGCTATCCAAATTATCCACTGTGCCTTTAAGCAAACTAATAATCATGGGTGTTCTGCAGATAAAGACATGAGAAAAACCAAGTATGCACACAATAGCTAACTCCACCCCGAGCAGCAGAAACATCAGACTGAGCTGAAGTGAAAATAAATCCTTGTGTTAACATCTGATTCTGCTCTGCTGCAACATGTCGTTTAGGGGGCTTATCAAGATTTCAGCGATTGCAGACCGGGCTTGGACTTCTCGATGTGTTACTATGGAGCTAGTTCCAAACACTAGTCAGACGCCACGGTTTGACAGAAAGAAGAGAAGCCGCTCCGCAGCACTAACAGTCAGACAGCATCAAACAGTAGACGCATGCGAAAAAATCAATACACCCAGCGGCTTCACTGGACGTTTGGTTCAGCTCGGCCTATAAAAACGTGATTAAATGAAGGTATTCAGTGCTTCTGATTGATAAAATTGCACTACTCAGACTACTTTAGTGTTGTAAAGTAATTTATACAATAATTATGTTGTTCTTTGAGGGACTGTCTGTCTGTTTTTTAAATTATATAATTTTGTCAGTCTTTATCTGGAGTAATCTGCAATCACAGCCATATAATCTATTGCCAAAAACAACTGCAATGGATTTCTACAATTAATTTTTATCATTTGGAGTTAAGATTGTTTACCTCGTTGGGTTTGTTATCCATAAACCACAAAGCTGTATTTATTTCCATTGTGATAAAGGGTTATTTTTTAAGTTTTTTTGGCATCTAGGCCAACTTTGTTTGATTATCTTTAATACTCAGGCTTGTCAAATCTAAAATGCATTATTGTAGAGTAGACTAAATATCATTTTTTTAAGAACGGCTTGTAATACTTACTAAAACAGTTGATTGTTTTAGTAAAAAAATGTCGTGCTATGTTTGAAATCTCAATTTGACTCAGTTTATAAATCGCAAGACTGTTTTAAAACCCTGAACTAAATAGGTCTAGAGGCCCGAAACCTTTTTTCTGAAATTCGTCTTTTTAATCCTGATAATGGAATGGGCAGTAACGTCTTGAAACGTTTATCCTCAGTTGTGTTTCTGTTGCCCACCAAGAATTTAAACATGGCTAAAATCCAATTTCAAACTTTTTCCAAGACCATGAACCCAGTTACCTTTTGTACAGCTCATCAAACATTAACTGGCACCAAGTACACAACATATAATACCATTTTAGCCTTTTGTAATGCCTGAATAAAAAAACTGCACATTTGATTAGAATAACATGAACTCCAGAAGAAAAATAAGGCTAAATCAAAAACAGTCAAATTAACATTAAAATCACATTCTAGAACATGACACCTTTCTCTGTTTGACCTAGCTGTTTTTGTGCAAAAAGATTAAAGAAATTATGACATCAAAAACAATGTCAATCAGATGCAAAACTTGCTAAAAAGAAATCCCTGACTATGACATGAAACCTCTGTACAGTCCTTATGTCCATTTTGTAAAACCTTTTTTTTCTGCATAAAAGTTCATCAAAAGCTGTACTAACACACATAAACCGGGCTGTACTCAGTCATACATTTAATCCTCACCTTGCTTGTGGCGGTTGCCATAGACCCTGGAAGCACAGGCGAGTTGGTCACCTGGACCGACAGGAATTTGTTATGGATGAGGGGCCAGGCTCCTTCCACCTTGCACGTCTGAAAGTCATCGCCGAAGGTCCTGAGGTGAGGGTCTCCGAAGAAGCCACAGTGGGTGTAGTTAGGCGGGGCCGAGTTACGCGTCAGACTGCGCTCGTAGTGGCACACCTCCGGCCCGTCGGAACGCTCCTGGCTGTCGGTCACGACTGGGGGAGGCGGAGGAGGAGGAGGCGGGGTTCTGGCTCGCGGCTGGAACGTCGGCCCCTCCTTGGAGCAGTTCTTTTGGTTCATTAGGTCCTCTATGCCATGCTGGACGGAGTGATAGGCCAGGTCGCCCCTGCAGCTCCGCGCCAGTCGGCCCACGCAGCTTTTATACGCCCGCAGAGCCGTGCAGTACTCCTCCTCCCCGAGTCCAGAGTTTGAGGTGATCGCCAGATATTCAGTGGTGCACTTGATTACCTTGCACTGCAGACTCGCTGTCAGGAAGATAAACGGAATCAGAAAGGTATGCAGTCTAGAAATATGACGTTGACACACTAAGCTGTAAATTAAAAGTGAGTGGGTTTTGGGTTTTTTTTCTCTAAAACTAATCCATAATGCTCAGACAACAAATAAAACATTACTTTCTATGCACTTAGGAGGAAAGAAGTTTACTTGGCCTACACTTACATGCTGGAAGTTAAAAACACATTTTTGACCATCTACCTAATGCAAAAATAGATCCAAGTTTCTTGGTATAGCACAGGACTGGATTTCCTTAGCTTGAAAGTTTTAAGTTAAAACCCTTCTTTTGGTTCTAATCTCCAGGCTTACTGATGATTAATCACTCCTGTCCCAGAGATTGTTGAACTGTTTCACTGTTCAAACATAACTCAGGAAGCCTTATTGCAACACCTTGTCTGACGAGCATTACCTTGGGCTAATAAAGCATTTGTGTTTTATAAGGCTGTTTCACCAAATGTTACAAAGCAGAAGTCACAGCAAAACTTTTTAAAGGCGCAATTTAGACATTTGTGGAAAAGCTTTGCCACGGCTCCTCACTCAGCACTTAACAACCATCTGACATTATACAACAATCTTGATTTCAGCCATCATCTGTTTTGGTCGCTGCATTCCTTATCACCATTGTTGCTAAATGGTAAGTGATTTAGGTGGGAAGTTGATAACACTAAGAAACTTGTAAAGTAAACCGACCGAGGTATTTTCACCAGAATAGTTCAGTTTAGTTTATTCAGTTCAATTTGATCCTAATGTATTAACTCTTTATCAGTCCCATCAGTTACAAACTTCTACTACGCTTAGAGGTTGTAGTAACTCTCATTAACTAAAGAATAATTATAGATGGTAAAAGCTGTGACTCTAAAGGAAGTTAGGTTAGATTAGGTGAATTAAATCATTTCCAGGTATGGATGAAATATCCACAACTTGAGCACTGACAAACTGATTCTGACTCTTACAAGAGTTTATATTTAAATGCATGCTTTAACTTTTACATCGACGTCACGCATTCTGCCTCGATTTTTATCACTTTACCTTTCCTTATTTTAGTTTTGTGAAATACTAAATATACTCATTTGAAAGTTAAAACAGCCATTACACTATTTTTGTGGACTCTCGACAACTTTAATTGGGTTGAACGGGACATGCAGAACATAAAATAGGTCTACTTAAGACGCCAAACAAAGCACAGGCACTGTGGCTATTAGAAATTTTTACAAAGTGAATAAAGTTAACAAACATCATAAAGTGGACTTTACAGAACTTACATTCAGTGTAGGATAAACCATTGAAAAATCCAACATAAAGATTAGAAAATGGAGATGATTTATCTGAAGTGAGTCCAGATGCAAAAAAAAGGTTAGTCTCAGTGTTGTTGAACATTTTGTACACAAATGTCAAAGATATTAAAAAGAAGCAAAAGCGAAGAACAAACAAACAAAAACAAAGAAAAGGAAACAAATCTAGACATTTCAGGCTGGAAAGCTGTGGGAATTTGAAAAATGAAGAAGAGAAGAATCCTTAATCTAACATAGACAATAGCAGATCTGAATCTATGCAATCTGAAACTAAAATCAGAGACTATGTTAAACTCAAATTAGTAAAAAAAAAAAAAAAAAGCAATGCAAATACACTGATACAGATAATAAAAGAAGTAGTGCAAAAAGTTTTTCATCACCCGATGAAAATGAACAATAATGTATCTGTGCTGGTCTGCACTTAAAGACTTAACACCCAACACTGAGTTTCTTACCGGAGGGGAAAACAGCAAACAACACAGCGAGGACTCTGCACACGTCAAGCGCCGAGGGTCTTCCTCTTTCCCCCATAACCATCCATCCAGCTCGGGGTCGCGCTTCGCTCCTCTCCCTGGTCACATGGGATTAAACAGGGGAGAAAAGTTAGCGGCAGCGCCGCAGTGTTCCCACTGAGAAGACAGTCCACAAAACTGGTCTGTAGCCGGGCGCCGTCCTTCTCTCATCACTGCCAAGTTAGCAGAAGCTGCTTTTACTGCCTTTTCTTTTTTTTTTTTGTTTTCTTTCTGTATCCCAGTTAACAGACAGCGGCTCCTTCAGCCAACAAGTATGCGGTACAGAAGTCTCTAAAGCGCGGCGGGCTGCAGGGCTCTACTCTAGAGAGCGGAGAAGGTACAACCTCCCTCCGGAGACCGAGCGGACACACTCAGCCAATCACGACCGTCCGCACGCGGCCCTCAACCCTCCTTCTGCATCAGGGTCTCATGTTACACCTCAGTGTGCAGACTTGTTCGACTTTTAACGACCCACGAAGCTGCAGCCCGCAACGGCATGAGCAAGACACCTTTGTTTTAAAGCAAAAACCACAAGAAATAAAGACTTCAGTGTGAAAAGCTGATTGATATCAACAGAAATGGAGGGAAACCACTATCCAGCATGCAGGTACTGACTATGGTAAACAAACATTTATTTTCGTTTTGGTCACTTCATACAGACCCTCTGTGCCAGTGGTTCCCAACACGTTCTAATTCAGTACATATTAGTTGCTCTTGTGATCAATACTAGTGCAACAACTGCAGTTTTTCATTTTTATTGTGTTGTGAAACGGATATAAATAAATTGCCACTCTTTTAAGTGGTTGGAGAATATAGGTGTGTTACATCTTAATTCAGAAGCATAAGATTTAAACACTGAAGTGGAAAATTAACCATGCTCAGTAGAAGTTGAAATTACAAGTGAAAAGTCAGAAGATTCGCACTTTGATCTAATTTTCTGATGCGCCTTTCTCTTAAGGGTAGCTTCAGCAAAAACAAACAGAAAACCGTTTTAAGTCGCCCAATTAAACTTGGCCCCAGATTCCACCAAATCTGTCTTGCAGAGCTTTTAATGACGAAGATGTTCTTAAAGGGAACTGAGGCCCCAGATCAAATTCTGCTTAAAGCCCTTTGCAACCTCTTGCCAACCCTGTTACTGAGTACGTCAATTTCCAAATCTCAACTGCTTCTCAGTTGTGGAACATGAACACTTAATTTAGGCCTGATGTTATTAATTCCAACTATAGAAGTGAATGAAGCACAGCATGAGTATCCCTGTGCACTTATTTCTCCTTCATGGTCATCCGCTTCAGTTCATACTGGGAGTTCTTCAAGAACTAGTAACGGTACCCTAAATACCCCATTTTTGAGAACCATGGTTCCATGCCAGTGTCATTCAAAGTAGATATTACCTGAGTGAACACTAAGTTTTTTCCAAGTACCTCCTCCATGGTTTACTCGGTTGTGTTTTGTATTTTTTTAAAAAGAAAATCGTATCAATGGTTGAAGGAAATATAACATGTACGGTATTACAGTCTTGATCAAAGTTTATTGATGGAAAAACTAAAAAAATAGGTCCCTAGAAAGTGGAAATTTCTCACCAACCCCGACCTTAAAATCCCCATATGGCTGCTTTGCCTATAAAACTTAAGAGTGAGCCGTCATAAAAATGGATTTACTTGAACATTGGCCTAGATCTGCTGATTTCTTCTTTATTCAATAAGTAACCTCTGTGTGGTTCTACCCATAACAATTAGCTGCAGCAGGGGCTTGTCTCTTCATCGTCAGAGCTGAATTAACAGCATCGTATGTCACTATTATGACTTTACTCTTATCCGCCACATGTATGTCATTAGTTTGAAAAGACTTTTTAGGATCAAACATGTTACTGTGAGAAAACTAATGGTAGACGGACTTACAGAGTTCAAGTAGTGGGACAGATGGTGCCGTAACAAGAACATTTTGATAACCACATTACTGTTGAGCAGCTAAATCCACATACGTAAAACTTAAGCCCAATGTTTGGGGAAAAAAAAAATATTTTTACTTTTTCCATTCACTGAAGCTGTTTTTTTAAAGATTTTAGACCAAGTACCAATCTTGTAAATATTTATTTTTTCCAGTCAATATATTGAAAACAGTATTTCAGTGAGACTTTTTTTTAAGTTTGTTGTTACCACAAATGTTGGTTGAAGTAAGAATTTTAAATGGGAATATTTGGAGGTTTCTTACCAACCCCTAACCCTACGACCTCCTTGCATGTCAAACATTGTGACAGCGGCCAATGAAACGGCTTATTTGTACTTTGGAACATTTATAAGTTATTTGATCTTTTAGAAGCATACAATAATACATATGAGGATAGTTGAAATTACAAAATGCCTTGATACACATTGTTAATGACTTACATTGCTAGTAGTTCCTCGCTTTATCACTGAGCCTATCCGTTAGCAAAGCAGCTTATTGTACTTGACTAACATGAGTTAGTTGTCATTTCCAGATTCGACCTCACTTGGAAATACCAACTACCATCACTTGTTCCTGGTTCACTGTTGTCTGCCTCAGGTTGTGCTGTGAGTTCTCAAAGTTTTCTACATTGCACTTCTCTTTTGTGAGTTTCAAAATATTGTTGAAGTCTATTCGCCGCTTTGTGTGCTATAAGTTGAAATCAGCGGCTCTGTGCCACAGATATAGTTCATCAATCTTAATTTGTGTTTACAAGCCAAATTAAAATCTTCTTTACCCTCAAAGACTCACTGGCAGACCGGCCCTGTGAACCATGTGTGTGTGTGCAAGCTGATATTTTCATTTAATTAAAAACATCCATAAACATCTTCATGTCCAAGTGTTTCACACATTCTTCAATGAAGTGTTGGCACAAGATAACTCAAAATACAAATGAATCCCACTGAATATATAATTTTACATCAATGTCCTGGTTGTATTATCAATTAGTCACTTTGGTTGTGATGAGTTTCAGCCCCCCCTAGGACTGGTTTTTAGTTTATCAAAAAGCATAACAAATAAAAGAAAACAGGCCAGGCTCTTGGGTAATATAATGTAATATTTTAAGCTGGGTCATATTATGATAATGGTGCAGGCCTTAAAGTGTTGAAACAAAATTGTATGTATTAACTTAGAAATATCCAATAAACTGTACCGTGTACTGATCACCAGTATACCTCTTTACCTTTTCTCGATACCTTTTAAGTGTACCCTCCTGTTGTCCTCATTTTCTGTGTTGTCATTTTGACCCGAGGACAACAGGAGGGTTAAGTGGTGTTTAAGTGCATTTGGTTGAACTGCTATTGAAGCAACACATCATCAATGCAGAGAAAACTAACTTGACTACTGACAAGTGCAATCACTTTGAAAACTTTCCTCAGATAACCATTTCCAACTCCACGTCTACTATAGACATCTTCTTGATTAGCTTTCATTTTTCACCAATGGTTGCACTGGTGCTGCCTTTCATTGCCATTTAAGCTGAAACCCCACCTGATGGATGACTGCATGTACGCTCAGGTTGTGGCTGGCCGTACAGTACTTTTCCACAGGAGTGGAGAACGTCTGTGTGGTTGCTGTCCCCTCTTGCGGGTGATGGATATGTTCCCATACAATGAGGTCTGAGCCTACACATGTTTTTCAACAAGGGTGGCCCTGTGCAGAGGCTTACATCCAACACTAATATGCCGAGCGCTCACATCTGAAATGAATGAGAGCAGCTGAAAGCTCTAAGCTGCTGCACGCTGAAAATGTTTTGGTATATCATGGAATGATTTTTGGGGGGCTAGTGGCAGAAAGGCTGTGGCTGCTGCACAACCTGGGAGTTAAATTGTTGTTTAACACCCTGAAGGCTTTGATGTGAATATTTTTATGATGTGTTACTGGTGGACTGCTGGCTGGAAAAGCCCCAGAGCAAACCAAGTGATCATGTGTGTTCCAATTTTTTTAAGTCCATTGACATATAGTTTACTTGGACTCATTATTAGTTAACAAATTATTTTGTTAGAGCTCCTATGGATGACATAAATGTCAGTAAATGATTATAAGAAGATTCAAAGGGAATGCTGGTTGTGGAAAAGGCATAGAAGTTAAAGTTAAACATATCTTCTTGCTATTATCTTGAATGATATTAGTCCCAATTACTATAAACACTTTTTTTTTTTGCTTTCAGCTTTTATTTTGTAGTTTCACTTTATAAACTGATCTTTTTTTTGTTGTTGTTTTTTGCATTATCTGTTGTTTAACTAAAAGGGAATCACAGTTTCAGATAATCGCCAGTATCAGATACTCTGTTTCAAAACCGCTGATATTTTCCATCATATCATTCCTTGCAGATGGGAGTCATTTATGCCAGGGAATAAAGTTTTTATTAACTGTATATGGAGGAGCATAATAGACCAGTGTGGCCCCTCCTCTGCCCACTTGCTGCACACTGCCCTGTATCTGACTCAATGAAGGTTCCTACACATTTCCCTTGCTTACAAAAAAATAATAACAATAATAAAAAAACTTTAGGTGTTTGGAAATAAACACCATCAATATGTGATAATGTTGTTCAATGCTTATGTTTTACAAGAACTAAACAACCATGTTACTGAAGAGTGCTGATGTCAAGCTGGTTTAAATTCGAAGCTTTGACTTTGCTATATTGATCTTGAGCACAGTGATACACGGACGACGATAGATTCATTGTGCAGCCCTAGTGTGGAGGCTGAAGGAGCATTACACACATTTACAAGATATCACTGTTTTCAAACTACTACATATCTTTTCAGCAACCAAACAGAGCAGATAACCAACCTATACAACTGTTGTAATCTCATTGTTTCCTTTATAAGGGGTAAAAAGCACAATTCTGGTCAATAAACATGTAAAACTTGGCTATAAAATAGTAAATGTTGGGCAGAGTTTACATAATGTTAATTAGTCATTAAAAATATTATGTTGATCTAATTCGAGAAAACTACTTTGTAAATGTAATGCTATTTGTTGAATTTTGATCTTATTAACTGCTTGTTCTTATAAGAAGTTGTGCTTAAAAATGCATAATTCTAATTTAACTCAAGATGGTGGCTCAGACAAATGTTTTTCCCACTCTTTATTGGTTTCCAGCTGAGAACAGCATGATGTATATGATTATACTGGTTCCAGCATGAATTAAAATAACAAATAAAAAAAAAAATAAAGAACTGCCATGAGATTTGTGGTTGGGTAAATTAAGAATCTCTGTTTGCATCTTGCTTTTACAAGTTCAGCAACAGCACTAACGCTGAAGTCAGACTTTCTAGTTAACTTAACATCTCAGTGCTATAAGGTAGTAAGCAAATAAATGACATGTCAGGAAAATTCCACCTTGTTAAAAAAAGATGTTAATGTTTATTACTATTTTAATAACTCTTTTACTCCTTTCACAAGGAATTTTTTTTATTTTTGTATCGTTCTTAACAATGGAATGCAACCCAAATGACTTTATATAAAATCTCCAACTAAGTGGCCTTAGTTGTAGATAATTTGTGCGCAACAATAACTTCAATTTTAAAATTGTTACTCAAGCTGAGCCTGTTGGTTTCATCTTTTCTTGAAAAAAGACGAATTTTGGTTCAATAATTTTCTAATTTAAATCAGATTTCTTAAGTACATGCTATTATTCTATTGCTGAGGGTGACTGATTTGTTAAGTCCTTCAGAAATATGTTAGCATTAAAATATTCATGAAAAGAATGTTGAAACGCAACAAATTTTCGAGTGTATTTGATCATAAGTGATCATAAGTTTTTGAGTGATTTCCACTCAAAAATACTGAATAATATCTACCCAAATAAAATGTACACAAAATTTTTCACATTTTTTCATAGTGTAAAAAACATACAAGGTAAGTCTAAGCACTAAAAAAAAATCCAAATAAGAGTTAAATACTGTCACAAATAACATCAGTGTTATATTATTTACCAGTTGGAATAATAATAGCAATTTTTGAAAAGCAACAAATAAAATTAAAGCAAATCAGATTAAAATCGTGGTAGCTGGGGTTATCATGCCTCTAATGTTATACCATCCAGAAAGCACAATTGAATAACACAAGTCCAACTCTATTTAAACACCTTCTGCTTCCAGCATTTACAATCTCAGCTGAATGTCTACATAAATGGAGTATTTCACTGCTACATGTTATCAGTAAAGCCCACGCTCACAAAGGCAGTTTTAAATGTTGTGGTGGAATATTAAAGATCGATAAATCAACCTTAGTCAAACTAAATCAATATCCACAGCCCTAATTCCTGCCATGCCACCAGTCAGCTGAAGGTTAGAAACCTTCACACCAGCTGCCACCTCTTATCAAGTCATGTGTCACTTTAAGAAATAAAAATAGGTGACATGCTAATCATCTTAGTTTGATTCACTGATTTGATTTCGACAGTGATGTTTCACACCTTGATCCATTGCTGTATTTATATCCTATACAATATAAATAGAGATGCACCAATTAATTGATCTGACATTGAAATCACCCAATTTTTTTTTTTCTTGATTGGTATTACACCACATGCCACAAACAGACAGAAATTCCTTCCATTTATCAAAACTAAGAGCTGCCACCGTTTCTGGTCTTAGAGCCCATCATAAATGTACTTCATTGCTTAAAAGAATACATTCAATAAAAATGATAATGATTTTTAGAGACATGCTTTAATCCAGAAGCGGAGAGGATTTCGTACTTGTTTCACTTTCTTTTGAATTCACATCAGTGAACCTGCACCACGTTTTTATCGCTCTTCAGTGACGTAGCCACTAGAATAAGAAAATAATAATAATCTGCAGGTCAGACCTTATAGAAACCATTACAATCAGTAGTGGCCAGTTAATGCATGATGGGTGCATCTCTCTTTTTAAATATGGGCAGGAAAAAAAAACAGCATTTCAATAAATCTGTTGGTTTTATGCATAGGGCCACATACTATTTTTTATTTAAATTTTTTTGTAAAAACCATTCTTTGGCATTACGATACACTTTAAAATGAAAATCAAACATTAGTGAGCTGTTGCATTTTTTTATTAATAGAAGCCTGATCTACCTCGACAGCCTCTTCTCCCCAACAGATGGCGCTTGTTAGATCTGATCTGAAAGCAGGAATCTTGACACAAACGCACATGGCTTTTACGAGGGCAAGCAAACCTGTCATTAACTGTGAGCTGCACGGACAGCCCAGTTATTGTGCTAATTGGAGCTGTCAGACATTAAAAAGGAGAAAACCTGCATCCAGCGGGCGCATTTTTTAAAAACCTGTTACAGGCTAAAAGATCATCCTTTAATTCGTGTCCCATTAAAGTGGCTGTTACTGATATAAATGTTGCCACTCTAAAAGAAAGAAAGAAAAAAAAAAGCTCTAGGTGATATTTAGTAGAAGTAAACCTGAATTATTTAGATTTTACTAGAAGTTCCGTTTGTGTCTTGGCTCAAACTGAAGAATCCAAGGTTGCAGAAATTCACCTTTCTGGGTTGAGAACCCGGATTTTAAGGACAAAAATCGTAAAAGATCAATATGCAAAGGGACGTTTTTAGTGGTTAGCGTGTAAAACAAACGGAGGACATAGACCAACCTTTGCGGCTGCATGGGCTCTCCGCGAGTCAGGAGTTCTGCAGGAACCCGGAGGACAGCGAACAGAGAGAAAGCAGATTCCTGACCAAATAAATAAATGAAAAAGGACAAAATATTTCTTCAGACACCAGGCTGTCACACTAATCCTACATCACACACAGTCAGTGGCCCTCTGAGTGTAAAATCCTCTGCCCCTTGCATGGTGGTGTCCGTCGGATCAATTTCTCCCGAATCCGCTCTGCAGCCAAATCAAAGTGTCTCTTAATCTCAAGCAGACACCTCTCGCACCCGGCGGACTCGGATCTCCCCAGCCATCGCTTAACTCACTCCACATCAGTCGATCGGAAAGGAGACGTTATGAGAGATTAAGTCCAAGTAATTGGCCTCATCCAGGTTGTTAGTTATGGTCGAAGACGAAGGAGGAGGAGGAGGAGGAGGAAGAGGGGGAAAAGAGCCCCGAGGGCAAAGCTGCTGCCGTCTCTGCCGCTGCTGCGCACAGCCCGATCCGCTGTCTGGATGTTGTGAAATGGCTTGTTAGAAAGTGTGAGAGAGACAATGATGAGCTCTGCGTGACGCCGCACGAAGCCCCCCCAAAACCCGAGACCCCCCCCCCCCCCCCCCCCTCCTGCTGTTGTAGTTTTGCACTGGAGAGAAGTGGGCTTCACATCAGGTCGCAGCTGTTGAAGAGAAGCTGGGAAATGTCTCTAGCAGTAATATACTATATATATATTTTTTATAAACCGAGTGAAACTAAATCCACCCAGTCCTATCACCGACGGTGACACTTCAATTACACGTCTTCTGACGTGCGATGAGGCTTGGTGCCTCATATTTTCTACCCTATTTACTTTTCGCACCTTTAACAGAGTTGAAATTGATGCCTTAGTTTGATTGCCAACAAATAGCCCCGACTGTCAGATCCATTTGCGGGATGACCTCCATCAGGCTCGTCTTTGCAAATCACAGGTTTGGGAAAAGACAAATCCATAATAATCAGGATTTAACAGAGGATCAGATGGACAAACACTCTGCAGCTGGGGGAGAGGGGGTGAGGGGTGGGCTGCAGCTCAGGAGGAAGGCAGCACCTGTGTTTTAGGATCAGACTGCAACCACAACCTCCCCCTCCCTGCTTTAAAAGCTTTCCCAGCTTCAACAACTCAACGGATTCTCCCTATTCGCTCTAGTTTCCCTCTAACCCTCTGTGGCTGAATAAAGCAGCAGAAAAAAAAAATCAGGATTCTTGCAGCCCGCCCGGAGGTTGTCTGACTCTGATGCAACACAAACTTGGAGCTGTTCAAAACCTGACTTTGTCAAATGAGCCCATGCCTTCAGCTCCCATTAGAGGCGATGCTGCTGCTGTATCTGCCTAAAACTACAAAGTATTCATACCCTGTGCTTCATTTTGGAAGGGAAAAGAATTCCTATTATTTAAGAAATGTTTGCAAATAGAAGTCTGAAACGTGTATTTATGTGCTGCCCCTCTGAATTCACAGCTGCAAGTGTATTGGCTTCGCTTGTCAAGAGACTAAAATGGTCGAGTTCAGCTATTCTTACTTGCTAAGTAGCTTTAATCCTGTCCAGCTGGATGGAGAGGATTTGTGAACAGTTATTTTCAAATATTACCACAGATTCTGATTTAGGTTTAGGTTCTGACTTGTTAAACTTTATCGTACGGTGGGGGTCATCCACCGGGTCCGAGTCGTTTTTAGCCTCTAACAGGTTGTCCTGTAGGATTTGCCCTGTATTTAACTCCATTCATCTTCCTGTGAACTAACAAAAGCTCTGGCAGAGAAAAGTGTTCCCTCAGCATGATGCTGCCGCCATCATGTTTGACTGTGGGTGTGATGTGTCGACAATGTTGGGTTTTCTGCATGGAGCCCAAATGTTTAAGTCTTCTCTGATACTACCTCTTTCTTCAACATGGTGTTTTCTGTCTCTTTCATGATTTACGGCAAATTTTAAATTGGACCTTATACGACTTTCTTAGAAAAATGTCATTGATGTTGCAGTTCAAGCACAAAGTTGTCAACCTTTTCTCTTATCTGAGCCACAGATCTCTGTACATGTACGAGTATCCTTCAGTGTTACCCTTGTTTCTAGGCTTTATTTCCTCTGAGTTCCTCACAGAACGTCTGTATTTACACTGACATTAAATGACAATGTATTAATAATTAGTTGACTACTATGGGCAACTGCTTTAGGAGTATTACTGAGCAACGACAGTTAATTTGCCCTGGCCTGTTTTAAAAAATAAAATAAATGGAAGTTTGCGATTGTAGTGTGACAAAACTTTCATTAGACAAGAATACAAAGCATTCCTTATACTTAAAGCCAGAAAATCACCACTATGATCTACTTCTTCACTAAATGTCCTTCTCTCTCCCGTACGGCCGCTGACAGACTCTGAATTGTACACTGATGTAAGAGCAGAACATGAAAGAGCGACACCCCGGAGTGAAAAGAATGGCTTTAAAGGTGCAGGATGCTGGCTCCCATCTCAAACACAGCTGGTGCACATGCTGCCTTTCCAAAGGCATTACAGCCAAGTTAACATAACAGATGTGCTTAACGTGCCACTTGACTGATAAAATGTTCCTTCTGTATGCATGCGTCAGATTTTGGTTTATAGGTAGTTTTATAGAGAATCAATGACAATCGTCCATGTGCTGTAACAATTATAGCAACGTACGCTTTCAGTTATGCCTACACCCTTGGGAGCTCCTGAGTTCTTGATTATATAGCTGTGATTTGCCTCCGTATTGTCTTAGAATAAAAATCTGCAGAGCAGAGAATACCCAGGAGGCAATGTGTGGCAGAGATTACAAGCTACTTGAATCTACAGAAAAGTTTATTGTGTCAAAGCTTTTTATATGAAGATACATGTGCTGTATTCCAACACAAAGATTAACTTATTACCTTTGTCAAGGGTGGCATAGAGTTTTGACATTCTTCAGCTATATTCCAGCAGTTTAGTTATTCATAACCCAGTTCAGTAAATTGAAGGAAGAAGGATTACGTGAACAAACCTTAAAGCTGCCTTTCGTAAAAAATTAAGTATGATGACATAAAAACATCAACGCTGGTTGTATTTAAACAGGTTTATCAGATTTGTTCCTCTTTAAAGCATTCTTGGATCTAACGTCTGCATGTTGAGCTTCAAGTGAAGATGTTGCTCACTTGTGTTTTGTTGCAGTGCTTCTGAGCCGTTCCTGCTTCAGTAACATCATATACTCAGACTGACCTTTCTGTGGCTTTTTGAGCTCCAGGTGCATAACAATTAGCCCATCACAGTGTGTTGTGCTTTTCTTGTCAGAGGTGTCACACTGCATTGTGTTCACACCCACCTGGGATCACCACATCGCCTTAAAGAAATTCCCTCTAATTGCTCTTCCTATGTGGCGCTGATTAAGATCTCATGATCAAGAGCTGAATGATTTGTTAAATAATCCTTTAAAGCATCTGTAGGGTTTTGCAGCTCAATTATCTGCTTAAATAGCAATGTTTGCATGTTGAAGTCAGAAAACTTCCAAATCTTAGAGCATTTAAGCATAAACAGATCAAAAGCAGCATTTTCTTTGTCAAATCAGAGAAGTGATTTTAATGTACTTTTCTGACAGTCATGTCAGTGAAATCTTGCTTGGGGCTGCCTATAGTAATAAATGATTATTTTCTTCTCAGAATACATCTTTCAAATAGGCATATATAGAATGCTGGTCAGAACCAGTATTTCTGTTCACCTGAATGCTGTCAGAAATTTATTTTTGTAGTTATAGATTTTGTCACTATTTACCCTCAAACACAATGGGGAAGTACAGCACAATGGGTTCTGGTAAGAGGTTCCCAAAGAATGCTTTTAAGTGCAGAAGTAAGGTGCTGGTTTGTTACATCTCCAAGCTAGTGCTTATTGAACAATATTTCTTCTTATCTTCAAGTTCAGACTGAGCAAATCACTGTTTAAAATTTTGACCTACGAACTCACATTCTAACAAGAAACTTTGCTGTCGTTACTTTTGTTGTCATTGGTGTTTGTGTCATGCATGGATTCCTGAGTGTGATGTTTATATCTCAAATTAGGCTGGACTGCCTTTTTTTCTGTTTTTTTTTTTTTTTTTTTTTCATTTTCACCCCGTTTTCGATTTCATAAAAATGAGTAACCATCACATGACCAGTCAGACTTGAAAGTAAAAAAAAGTTGAAAAAACTTGGGCACATATTCCATTTTGCACTTCCCAAGCAGCTTAGAGAGTAAAAAACAAACAGTTTCCATTGAAGGAACAACAATTAATTGCAGCTCCAAACCTCCAGTAATTACACAGAAAATGAACGGTGCCACAGACTAGATGTCACTGGTTAGAAAAATGACTGAAACCCAAATGCACTTATTAGCTTAAAATGGATGTTTCAGAGCTTTTAGAAGCTTGTGCCTCTCCTCTGACAACTTGAATTATTGTCGCAAACGACTCCAACAATATTGCCAGTTACAATCTGTTTTGTAAAATTACACAAACCTCCCATTGTTCTCTGGTGGACTTCAACAATGGATACAATCCATCTATGTTAGAAACACAGACAAAATGATGTCTTCTGAGCTACATAGCGTTAGCGGTTTTGTATTTGCTCATAAAAAAAATATTTTTAGACTGCTTGTATGCAACAGACTGATGACCTGTCCAGGGTGAACCCGCCTCTCACCTGGAACGTTAACTGGAGATAGGCACCAGCAACCCTCCCGACCCCACTAAGGGACAAGGGTGTATAGAAAATGGATGGATGGATGGATGGATGGATGGATGGATGGATGGATGGATGGATGGATGGATGGATGGATGGATGGATGGATGGATGGATGGATGGATGGATGGATGGATGCTTGTATGCATTAGAAATGACCAAGGAATATGTTTATATTAAATTAAAATCTGAGAATTTATGAATTTTTCAAAAAATATTTTGGTATTATTGCAAATGAGAGTCCATTTGATACTCTGAAATATGATGAGATTTATGCTTCTTGTACATGACTGGCATTTGGAAAGCTATGTTTGTTCACCAGCATCACCCTCTTTGGTAATAAGGTGTGAGTATGAATCCACAAAATTCTATTAACCCAGATATTGTAGAGAATTACAGTCACCGTCTGCAACAGAAACAATGCTGGAAGGCTTGTAAATCGTCTGCTCATGCAGGCTGAGGCATAGACTTGAATGTGTAAACTCTCATTAAGAAATCCTTATTTTTCATTTTGAGCAGGGGAAGCATGCATTCCTCCTCCGCCCCATTTATTCCCCTTTCTAAAACCAGACTGAAATCCAGTGGAGAATTACTGCTATACGTAGAAAAAACATTGCAGCCTGCTTGGACCTCCTGACAAATAATTAGCAAGCGCTGTCTAGGTCTTAATTGAATGCACACTTGATCAAGCTTAATTTTAGAAACCATAGAAAAGATATGACTGACTCAGATTTGGGATTGATTCTCACAATTTACCACCTGACAGGATTTAAGGGAAGGGAGGATAACATACAGTAGAGCTTCCACAACTTGATTTGCATGCGAGATGGCATAAACGGGAGGAAAAAAAGAGAGGCTTATCTCAACAAAACAGCTGCCTTTTTAATTTCCGGCATCCAAGATTATGTGGAAAAAGTGAAGGATAATCTATATATTCATCCTATGAATGTAAGATTAGATGAGCTTTTACTCCTCACTACGAAAACAATGACAATGTTGGCTTTATTTGTCTCTCTAGTCATTACAGTCATTGTCTTACCTTGAGTTACATTGTACACAGAAAATAGGTGCAAAGTTTAGCAACAGTTGATTAGCTGAAATTCAAATTATAAAATATATGGCACATAGTGACTATTCAGACAAAATGAAGTAGCTGTGTCAACTTTTTAATTATATTTTTGGCTGTCACTAATGGTTTTACAGCATTGGTTTTATGCTTCTTGTCTGTTGCTGTGACAAATACAGTGCAACTAGTAAAAAGTCTACATAGGTCACATCTATGTTTTTCTCAGTTTTGACTTTATATATTTTAACCATCCTGTTTATAAACTAGATTGATGGCACAAGATTCAATTTTAACGACAAAAGTAAAACCATTAAAAAAAACGGTTGGTTTCATGGGAAGGCTCCATCCTTTGAGCACAGTTCACAAAATCAATAAAATGTAATTCTGTTTACTTGTGTAGCACCAATTTACAACACATCACCTCAAGACAAAAAAAAGGTTATTTCAATCTAATTATACATAGATTCCAACTGATCCGAGTTACTAAGCAATGCAGGCAAGTTCAGTTTATTACCCAAATTGGTTAAGACAGTTTTCTACATCAAGTCATAGACTTGCAGAATTTACCCCTCTTGATGAACATGTAGCACCAGTGGACAATCGTTTGCTTTGTGCCATTGACTTTGCAGCAATTCCTCATACGGGGCATGTGTGTTGAGACAGCAGAAAGGAAAAATTCCAGAAGCCTATTGTTTTTTTGTTTGTTTTTTTGAGTTTTGAAGTATTCATCTTTAGGAACTCCCAACTTGCATCCATGTCTCTACTATCTAACCAAAGCTGACATCCTCAATCAAAAGGAAGCACTGGTTAGGATGTTTAAGAACAATCCAGGACAACCGAGGCGCCACCCTGCTGTGAACTGGAAGCTATTGGAACACCAATATCACGGTTCACATTGAAGTAAATTTCACATCAATATGAACAACGAAAGCAAGCCTAGGAAGTAGACTGCTCCAAAAACTGTCACCTCCAAGCTTGACTGAAATTTGTTGCCTTCTGGGCAAACATTTTGTAGGCAGATGACTAAAACATTGAACTGTTTGTGTCAAAAATGACAAATATGTTTAAAAGAATCCAGATGAGGCCTTTTTGCATCTAACAACACTCTATTAATGTTCAAGAGAGCATCATGAGCAGAGTGTGTTTCACTGCAAAGCGTGCTTTCCAATAGTTCTCTCATCTAAACTCAACAGACAGTGCTGTAAAAGCAGACCGACAACGCTAAAACACGTGCGCAGAGAGAATGAACACTTTACTGTGGACCTAACAGGGAGTCGTAAATAAAAGCTACCAACTCTGTGGGGGGATTCTCTCTTTTTTTTTTTCTTTCTGAAAATAAGCAGCCCAGACCTGAATTCCTTACATCTCTTTTATGTTTTGGCTGCTTCTGCTTGACTGTTGAACTTTACTAGTTTCCTGCAGTGTGGTGATGTGTGCACAGCTGCAGGGGCTTCATTCGGACCTCGCTTTTTGTCACGTCTTGTTACAAAAGCTGTAGTGGTAAAGCCAGCGCAGGTGGACACCAGTTGTCGGCAGCCAGGAGTGAATTTGCCTTTGTCGCAAGTTGTCAGGAATTAATTTTAATTAAAGCAATATGAGCGGGAAAAGTTGTAGCGCTTAATTTGAACCCAGCTCAAACAGAAAAAGTTCATTATTACAGGATGGTTTTGCATAGATCACCTTTGGCCCAAGCAGCTCTGCAGCTCCTTCTTGTTTTCACTCTGACCACACACAGTGTCTTTACGTTTCTCCTGCCAAGATAGCAGCTCCCACTAATCCCACATCTTATTCTATTTCACATTTTATTACTCCAGTTCCTCTTTATTATTAAAGAAAATATGACCATCGTCAAATTTAGTATCTTGACAGTGTTCCCACTCCTAAACTTTATGTTAAGATGGATATTCTTCCGGTCTCTTCATCTATAAAATGAGGCTGAGTTTGACATACATTTACAAACCCATTTGAGTGAGAGAAAAAAAAAAAAAGCATTATCACAGGTCAGTAAAATCCTGCCACAATCTAGCCAAGAGCATAATTTCATCCGTAAGGAAAGTCCTGAAGAGGAAAGTGAATTTGCAATTCTAAGCCTAGAAATAGATCATTTCCAAGCTGAAACATTTATAGTCTCCTTTAAAATGCCGAAGAGTGGAATTCAGCCCTAACTAAAGGAACGGATTAATTTGAAGCTCATTAGGATGGATGTTATCCCCTCAGCAGCCTGGAAAAAAAAGAGCTATTTTGCATCCAGAATACCTCTATTGTCAGTGAAGATAGAAAGGTTGTATCACCCGAACTACATATCTGCATGTAGACTTGTCCACTTCATCTCAGTTAAGTGTGTTGTGGTTCTTAATGAGAAGTGGAAATGTCAGCGCCATGGGTTTTGAGTAATTGAAGAGCTTGTGGATGTTTAATTACAGGAGAAAAGATTCAGGGAGAAATATGATCTCTCTGAGACAGTAGGCTTCACCTCCAGGCTAAATGGTGTTGTTATTGACTGTGGATGTGTTACGTGATACAATACTGTAGGTGTCTACCATGGCCATAGCTGAGGAAGGTTAATTAAATCAGACCTATAGAAAGGATCTACATAAAGGACGGTGTTTTGGGGATTTATTTGTTGCATGCTTGAGACTGAGCTGGATCAGAAATGAGGTTACAAAAATATGTGTGGAACTAAAGATAGTAGCTGATAAGATTTGATCGGCTATTGGGTAAAGACTGGTGTACACAGCTGCTTTTCTTCAAGTCTCCTCACAGGTCATAGTAGAGCTATAGATCTGGGCAAAATAAACTCTGTTGTAGAATCTCCAAAATATGAGCAGATGATACTACTAAATGGTCGTGGCCAAAAATCGTTTGCATGAATCCCTGTCATTATGTCAAAGACTTACTTATACATACAAATAATCTCATTTGGCTAATGTTAGAAATTCAGATAGTTTTTCAATTACAATATCTGTTGTCAATATGTCCAAATTCAAATAAGAACCTGTCTTTTTTTATCCTCAATGAAATGACTACATGTTTGAAAAAAAAAAGCAAGGTGGGAAACTTTAGCTTAGAGAAATTTCTCTGACATATAAAGAAGCTGTTTTGGAGAAAAGTGAAGTCAACTCATGTATTTACCGAGCCTGGCCCTGAAGGCATGTTGTCCAGCATGATTTAGATGTTCCCACTCTTCAACACACCCGATTCAGACGACTGCAGTTCAGCAAAAGCTTGTTAATCAACTGAAATCATTTTTGTGCTGAAGCAGGGAAACATCTAAGACATGCATGGTGGTGTGCAATGAAAATCAGGGTTGAAATACACAGCTGGTCACACAGCAATGTGACCAGCTGTTACATTGCCCTTGCTTCACATTGGTTCTGATTAGCTGATCTGTCCCTGGTGATGGCTCCTACCTTAGCTGCTCATCAGTGTGAATTTCAGATTTTTCCACCATAGATGTTTGACCCGTGTTTGACTTAGTAACTTTCTTTAAGGCTTTTACCATTCATGTCCAACATACCATTCATGTCCCTCTGCCAGTGAGCCAGAATGGGAATTTAGGGACATCCAAAGCTCAGTACCAGCATTCACAGGTCAGGGCTGCATCCTAATCTGGGTTTTTCCTCTCATTTCCCCCTTTTGTATAAAAATAGATATTAGAAATCAGAATTTGAACATTAAAGAAATCAGTTTAGATAACATTACTGTAAAAGATTAATTCCTAGTCATACAATAGACGTGTAGAGCAGAAAATGTTTGTTGTTTGGGTTTCACTTGTCTGTACTTAGTTAGTCCTTAATGAATATATATTATTTTGATTACATATTTAATTTTTTATTCTGTTAGTAACATTGATATTTAATTGATTCCAAATAAATTCCAATCATGGGATGTATGCTGAAACCATTCATCTTTGATGTATAAGACAGATTGTTTAATGGAAAGCTTTTCCTTCTAGACGATTTCTGATAGATTACATGACCGGTTTATGTATTTATGATAATATAATGTAACAGAGCTTAAAATCACTATGATGGAATACTTGTTAATGTGTTACTGACATTTTTAAAACCACACCTTAAACACAGTGAAGCTCTCCTAAACAGTGTAGAGAAAAAGTGGGAGCTCACATCATAAAAAAGAAAGAAAAAAAATCAATATACTGTTGCCAAAATGGCAATTGAGTCATTCGTGCCTTTGGGCCACATTTACTTTAGCTATTCTGTCTCAACTTGCATGGAGGTTTTCCTACTGGTAACTTTAACTCAAGCTCAGACATCTCCTCATATCTAACCTCATCCTAATAGGTATCATAATAGATGTTTTCAGAAGTTGTAAAAGTGAAAAATACACTTTTTCTTTTTCTTGTTGACTATAATTAGAGGCTTAAAGAGAAACATTAGACAATTGTCAATATGCTTGATAGTATATAGGAGCAAAAGGTCAAAAAACAAGACAAAAAAGTCCAGAAACTTTGTAGTGAAGCATCCAAATTTCACTTCAGCTTTACTGAGAGTGTGGGGATCTGGGGTGAGTCTTAAAATAGCTTCTCACATTTGGACCGGCATTTATGTTATTTTCTATGTTACATTGTAAGTGGTATTGCAATGTAAAACACCCCAACTTTATGTAATTTAAATGTTGTTTTAGAAAAGGATGATAGCTTAATGACATAAAAGAGGCTGAATGGCGAAGGCTGAAAGCTTCAAAAATACTTTCAGTAAATGACACAGTAATTTCAGCATTATGAGCAAATATATTCAGCATTCCTCTTTCAGTGTTTTCACAAACACCGACAATCAACATGTTTTGCAGTTTTAAATCTGATTATATTGTCCATCCATCCATCCATCCATCCATCCATCCATCCATCCATCCATCCATCCATCCATCCATCCATCCATCCATCCATCCATCCATCCATCCATCCATCCATCCATCCATCCATCCATCCATCCATCCATCCATCCATCCATCCATCCATCCATCCATCCATTTTCTTCCGCTTTATCCAGGGTCGGGTCGCGGGGGCAGCTCTTCAGCTTATATTGTCATGATGATATCTAAAAAGAAAAGTAGTCATGCACATTTGAAAGTGACACAACATTGAATTTTGCAAAACTTAAAACTCTGGCTTTTGTGGCGACAGATTAAATATTATTTTGCAGAATTTTTCACTTAAAAGAAGAGTTTTCTAGATCAAGAGGTTCAGGATGAGAGGTTTAGTTTCACTGCATGCAAAGTAATTTTCTAGTAGACTAAATAAGCAAGGTTTTTTGCTTATTTAGCTATATTCAAAGTTCTCTCGTTATTCTCGTTTCTCCAAATAATCACCTTTTCTGTACAAATATATTATTTACAGCTGATTAAATTAAGTAACTTCGAATATCACTTCAACTTTCGCACTTGTTAGAAGCAAAACTAAATGCAATGAACACTTGCTTTTAGTCCAGGTGTAAAAGCCTCGCTTTTGTTCATGAATTGAATCAAATGCGTTTTCCACTATGAGTCAGCAAGTCAGGAGAAATAACTAAATAAATGTATCTCTTTCACAAGGGAGACTGCTTGCAATAATTTACAATGCCAATTGCCGTGGGGTGAAAAGACCCGAGGTTCCTAATCTAGTGACAAAGCAGGGTCTTTCAGATTTCTCTGAACGTCAGTCTGTACTTGGATGCATGTGAAAGGAAGACCAAGAGTGGCTTAATTTCACCTCTTCAGGGTTTTTCTTCTGTGATATTATTTCTGGCAAAGCACACCACCTTCTTCATTTATTTTAATGAGACCACTGAAATCGGCGGAAAGTGTGTCGACAAATGGAGAAATGCTGATGCAAAACGAAATGGCTGAGTGCTGCAAGGCTCATTGTTTTTGCCATTAAGGTGAGTGGGATAATGATAGCCTCTTTGCAATGTTTTGGCATTCCATAAACTTTGTATTTTCAGATTTCATTTTGTACTGGTGGCCCACAGCCAAATTCGTCATTCATTTTTCTGCTTCGGTTGTGCTGTCTTGGGTGGAAAAGCGACACTTAAACCTGTGACGTCTGCCCAGGGTGGCAGAGGGTGTGGGGCGGAGTGGTTGGATCAACTAGAATGTAAAAATAACTGTTGATTTCCCCAGAAACAGCCTTTTGATTACTTATTTGCATACTAGTCAACATGATTGCATTCCACTTCTATGTTGTGCACAGTGTAAGGGTTGCAGAAAAAATACCATTGTACCTTGTGGGTGTCTGGTGAAGCTGGAGGTGATGTTTAATTAGGATTCTGTGCTACATTTTTACTGGAATCTAGACTTTGACCATCTTCAGGACATACACTTCTTCTACATAGAAAAGAGATTCTTTAGAACCCAATCTGAAAAATGTCTTCTATAATAGAACGTTTTCATTGCTTTCTTGGCATTAGGACCACCTTAAATAAAAGCAAAAACAAAATTGCACATTATATAGACAGGTCAAAAATGTACAGGTGTATTCTGTATTACTTACAGATGCCTGAAAACAAAGCTTGTGATTATCTGTATAACAAAATGAGACTTTTAGTTTTATTAAAAAAGGTTGAAAATCTGGCTATCAGGCTGCTTAGCTATTTTATATCTGAAGTTGTGAAGATAAAAGTGCTTTTACTGCCAATGGGTTTTGCTAAGTTGTGTGTTTGGTTGTGTGTTGGGTGGCAGAAAGACGGGACATCATGCAAGAACTGTACTTATGGATGCAACTGTACTTATTGATGAAGATATTTTCAAACAACTTCCACATGGACAGATATAAAATACACTGGCAACATACTGTATCTAGACAACCAGTAAGCAAAATGAGGAGAGAGGACAGGAGGCAAGAGACGCAGTAAATTTATCATTGCAAACGAGAAAGTAAGATAAAAAAATAGAGTTTTCTGTTGGCTAAGAGACTGCGTATTCACACTGAATATTTCTCACATTGGTCACTGGCAGTGTCCCACGGTGGCCAATTGTCCACCTCAGAGAGGCCTGAGAAAGAAACAATGACAGGGTAAAGAAAAGATGATGCCAGAAGGTGGTGACATGGATGCAGAGTGTGAATAATATTTGCTTTGGAGTGATGAGCAAGAGATGCAATTGTTTAAAGCTGGCAGGGCAAGCATGGACTATAGAGACTAAAGAAATTTATTCAGAACCAAGCCAAGCCAGAGCCAACTGAGGGACAATGGAGGCTGTAAAAAGGCCCAAGGTAATAAAAGAAGCATTAATTCAGTTCCCTCAACGGAATCAGACAGATGCAAACTGAAGACAGGCGTTAGCATTGTAAACAGAATCCTTAACGTATTAAAAGGTGCACACACTCATAGAGGTACGGGACGATCAAAGAACTTGAAAACAGACGCAACAAAGAGAAGTGGTGTTAAAGGTTCAAAGTGGAACATTCAGAGCAACTTAAAGAATATGCACATAAATATCAGTGATCAAATCTCCCAAACGGTTTACAATTTCTGAAAAAGTAAAAGAGAATCTGCATAATCCCCAATCATAATACACAATAATGAAGACTCTCCAGAAAAATGTTTATATGTTTAGAAAGTGCCACAATAAACTGCAGTGTTGACAAAAGCAAAGTTAAAAAGTCTTTATCACTTTTCACCTAATTATTTACAACATAATTAACTAACTCAATGGATGTAAAAACATTTTTTTACGATCTGTGTTACATTCTGTGTTTCCATTATTTGGCTTGTTCTTATTTCTTATTTAGCTCAGTTGTTTTGTGGTTACTTGTGTTTAGTTATTGTTCCATTTCCCTCAGTGTTTCATATCAGTGTAATCAATGTTCTACTAATCCCACTACTTAGGATTTATTTTTCAGATTTACTCTCAGTTTTGCAATCCTCTGTCTCACCAGTTTACCTCTTGATTTTTTCCCCCCTTTGTGCCAATTACTCCTTAATAAATATCTATATATATTTGTAACTACTTTAAAATGATTGTGTATGTCTGTCCTGTCAAAACAGTGTTTTAAAGAATAATAATATGTCTAATGCTTCATTATGTATTTATGTTCTTAAGTTTAGTTCTGTTCTACACAATGCCACAGTTTTTAGCACTATTGCTTCACAGCATGAAGGTTTACGTTTAAGTTCACAGCCCTCTCACGCAGTTAGCTTAATCTATAATACAAATAAAAATGGAAAATGCTAAGGTTAAGCAAAGATGTTTGACGTAGTGCTCAAAATGCATAGCAGTCTGTGAGAGTTTTACAGATGATTGGATTATATTTATCTACCTCCCAGTTTCTGTTACTCTTGTTTTCCATGGTAAGGTGATCTGAACTTGTAATCTGAGCTGCATCTTTGCAGTAAATCCTGAGGTATTGGCTCCAAAAAGCACAGTGTGTCTTATCTAAAGAGACATGCAACAGAGAGCTGAATAGTGCAGGCTGGGTGGCATATATATTTATATATATAAAAAATCTTAAGCAAAAAATATAAAAGTATTATAAATGAAAACACTGGCAAGTTTTCAAATTGAAGCATCTTTTACTATAGCTTGCCTGATGGTGTGTTTATGAACTCGGAACATAAAATTTACAGAAGCCACAGCCAATGCAGGGAAACGCTGACGTCTCTCTGCCATTTCAGATAAGAAACTCAATTTCTGTCAGATCACAGAGCCAAGAAATCTGCTAGGAGATTCTGTCAAAACTTGCCCATGTGCATGTAGACGCTATCTGAATAACGCAAACCATTCACTTATTTCACCTTGAAATTAAAACACATGCATCGCTTTGCACAAGTGAAAACCGAACATCTTCATATTCTTATGTTTTTTTTTTCTGACAACCACAAAATGAAAAGTATTTATTATGCTTTATGTCACAGACCAGCACAAAGGAACTCAACAAAAATTATACACAGCCTAGATTTAGAAATAATATCTGAAATGTATGGCATGAATTTGCATCCAGTCCCTTTTACCTCCAATATCACTAAATAATAACCAACCAGAGAGTTTAAAAATCACCTAGTAGGTAAAGAAAACCTCTACTCTGTTTTGTTTAATCTAAGTATAAATAGAGAGAATCCTCAGTTCAGGGGGGAACATCTGTTAAAAAGACAACCTTTAGTTGTCCATTGCACCAATGTGGCCTTTATGCAAAAATAGCAACAAACAAAATAGCGCTGCTTGGCTTGTGTTGTACTATACTGTGACCATAATGATTTTTGATCACCTGTTGGTCACTCGATCTTAAAGGTTATCAGTGTTGTTTCTATTTTACCTTCATGTGTCTCTGTCACACCAGAGCAGATTGTTTCCAAAGCCTTTAATAGAGAGACTGTGTTTATCACACAACCTAAGGCCCAGTGTCACCTATAAATTTAGCCATAAATTAAAGTTTTATTACTTTGAAAACGGTGGGAGTGTTTTTTTCTACAGATAGTTTTTGTAAATATTTTCCCTACAATCATTATCTGCATGTTGCACTTGCTGGGGAAATAAAAATCAAGCCACCAGCTGAAGTCTTGAGCTCTCCTTCCAGCTTCTGGCCAAATCCTACAAATCCCTTTTGAGGAATTCCCCAAGACCATGTGGGAGAAGACTCTCGAGTGTCTTGGTCAGATGCCAAATGTTTTGTGTTGTGGAACAGTAACACCTGGTACAAACCACTTCTCTGCTGAAACACTGTGGTTGCAGAACGATGCTGTGGGAATTTACTTTAAGAAAGCACAAGTCCCTTTTGCAGTTTCATGGAGGGCGTGCAAAACAAATGTGGAAGAAAGTGCTCTGGGTCAGATGAGACAGAACGTTAATGCTTAGAGCTGCACGTAAAACACCATGTGGGAAAATACAGTTGCCATGAATGCACCACTCACACTGTGAAACATGGTGGTGGCAGCATCATGCTGAGAGGATGCACTTCCTTATGAAAGATGGGAGCTAAATACAAAGCAACTGTGAAATCAAACCCTATAAAAGACTTGAGACTTGGGACATAGGATCACCTTCCAGCAGGACATGGATCCTAAAACATTCAGCCATATCTACAATAAAAATATTTAGATTAAGTATATATTTGTATATTAGATTATCTCTCCATTCAGTCCAGATGGGTTTGAGCTACTTTCCAAATTAAAATGGGTAAAAAAAAATCATCTGGATGTGCAAAGACTTGCAGCAGTAATCGTAGTGAAAGGTTTCTTGATACTATAAAGTATTTATTCAGGGCTGAATGTATATGCCTGATACATATTTCAGATTTCTGAACATTCCACTTTGTGTTAGTACAGTGAAGTTTCACCACAGTGAAAGATTTTAGTGTGCCAAAGTTAAAGGGGATGTGCGTGTGTCTTACAACAAACACACTGTGATGAAGTTGTTCGTTTTATTTTAATAATTGATTATTTTTTCTTTCTCCCTGCCGTCTAAAAACTTTCCACAAAGTATTTTCTATTCATTAGCTTAATTCTACTTTTTACACCCGAGAGTCTTCTGCCACATTGGAACAGCCTGAAAAAGAACTGAAGCTGCTCGGTTTCTCACAAGCAGCTGTCAGACATTCCCTCCCCACACAATGACCTGAATAAAAAAAAAAAAAAAAACTCAGGCGTCCAACTGGATCTGCAAAGGCAAATGGTTCAAATAAAACCAGACTCAGAAGACAGACAGAAATGGAAAGCATGAAGGGTGCATGAAAAGAAGGGAGCTGAAGGATCCAGAGATGAGCACAGACAGGCCCAACAGCCCTGCTGACATCCATGCAGTTGGAGTCTTGCTTTTAATAGAACAAAAGAAAACACAGCAAACATTTCAGAGAGGAAGGTTTATTTAGTGTAGACATTAAAAATCATCCATTATATTGACAGTCACGCAGGCAGTGACAATAGTCTTAACTCTTGCCTAATCAGTACTTTCATGCCGCGTTTTAAGTCCTTTCAAAGTTCGACTTTCTGAAGCTTTTCTTGCAAACACACATCAGAGATTGATATATGATCAAGCAGAGGATAAAGCATCCTCCATAAAACTGTTTATTTAGCGAGTAAATGAAAGCTCAGAGAAAACAATGAGCGGGACTAAAGCACTAATCAGTTCCAAAAGATGGTCGGATTCTGAATAAAGAGCTTTTTAACTCACTACAGTAATTTTTTTTTTCTTCATTCTGCCTTCCTTCAGAGACCCTTAATCCTTCCCTGCTGCTCTCAGTTTGGCATTCTGAACTGCTGGGTCGCAGCATAAGTGTGCAACACTAATTGAACCTGATGGCTCGTGCTGTTCTTTGGTCAGAAAACCAGCTAGAAACGAGCAGAGGCCTTTTGTGCCGCACGGCACTGAGCTAAAACTCTCTAACATGTCAAGCTAGTTAAATTATTTCCTGATACTGCAGATTATCTCTTAAAGCACTCTCTATTTTTTATGTCGCTCTCTGCTACTGGAGTCTTCAAGCCTGTTGGGTGCTGCGGATACTTTCGCTGCATATCTGTGTCACGCTGTCAGGAATCCACTGTTCGCTTTAGCGGCGAGGGTATGTGGGAAAAACGGAAGCGGCAAGTTTCGATGCGTGTCTCTTTGTGGCTGCAGAGTATCTGCTCCTCTAATCCTTGACACAAAGCCTGGATGTGCAGCACCTTTATGTGTGTCAGAACAGCGGGCTTAGGAAGCAGGCCCTGACATGCTGTGCTGCTCACGGAGCTGCAAAACTGTAGAAAACTTAGCTGACACTTAGAAGATGCATGCTGAAATGGACGGTTAATGTTGGCGAGGGTGAGAACACACCCACAAGGCAAACACGGACTGTGTGTTTTATTTCTATGGCTGTATGGATAGGTTTTTTTGTTTTTTTTGTTTGTATATTTAGGCATGTTTCAAAAACTTTCCAACCTCTGTTTGACCCATCTGTGGACACTACAGTTTGAAAAAAAAAAAGAAAAGGGTAAAGGTTGATTCATAGCTGCTGCAGGCAGGTCATACTTTTTATTCAACATGAAATCATGAAGGCATTGTTTGGGTCAGGATAGAACTTTGTTGTTCATTTTTCGTTTTCTGTCTCAATCAATCAAACCTGCAGCAGTTATTTAAAATCTGAAAGGCATTCAGCAACTTTTCATTTTCAGTTTTGTTTCAGGGTGTGGGTTCTGCATAGGTTTTCTGCTGGTACTCCAGCTTCCTGCCTCAGTCCAAAAACATGACTGTTAGGTTAATTGGTCTCTCTAAATAACTCATAGATATACATTTGTGGATGTACAGTTGTATATGTCACTTTGTTGCCCTGAGATTTGACTGGCAACATGTTCAGGGTGTACTCTACCTCTTGATGGCTGCAGATAGACTGAAACAAAAAACAAACAAAAAAAAAACTAAATCTGCCAAAGGCATGAATAATGGTTATTTATGCACTTTAATGACAACTTGTCTGCAAAACTCATACAAACTCAGTCTGAAATGACACATTGCTTTGTTCAGAAACAGAAGTAGGCTATAATAAAATCACAATGCTGGGGTATGAATTGACCTTGAGCAAAGCATGTGCGATAATTACCAAGTAGAGAAGACATAATTGATAACACCCTGTTTCATGTTGAGACAATTAAAAACAGTCTGTGGTTCTATTTTTGTGGATTCACCTATTTGCAAGCTTTCCTGTGGAGCATAATTATAAATTACTTTGTGGAAAATTCTGAATTTTTGAATTTTTTCTAACATATATATGCAAAAAAAGTGGCTTTGGAAGCTGAAATACCTAGATGCAATGTTAGTCGACTTTTATCTGGAATTTGCAAAACAGTCGATCCAAGAGCCCCCCTTATTTTTGCTTGGTGCTGATTGACTTTAACCAGTTAAAAATAATAGTCATTAGTTAGTAGAGACATTATGGTTATGTGTTAATGTTAAGACAGTTCTATTGTGCATTTTATTGCATATATTGCACCTTAAAAGCATTTCTCTAGAGGGGGGTCTCAAGTATTTGCAGATTTTATCTATTCTAGAAAAATCTGGAACCTAACTCCCTCTATAATGGAAACTCTGAATAAAAAAAAAAAAAAAGATAATAAATAGGTCTTAATAACTGCTGCGATTCAAATAAGGATTTCCTCTTAAGGCTTTGTTGGCCACCTGTTTATCATTTTCCAGTGCTTAGAAAGAAAAACCAACGTTAGGTCAAATCCTGAGCACAAATTTAAAGCAAATGTCTTTGTCCCCCTAAAATAAACCCCAGATTTTACACTTTAACACTGTACTTCTGCGCATACAGTTCTTATTGTACAGCTACTTCTCTGCATCTACCTCCCATGCTGTTGTGAAAAGCATACAAAGTGTGACATCTGACTCCACGGAAGCTTAAAAAAGGCCAATCCTTAAAAAAGAAATTCCTTGCATGTTTCCACGCTGGCATCTGAGTCACACAGTTGTGTTGTTGCACCTGGGGGTGTGTGCTTCTGCTTCCTGGAGGTTGTGAGGTATTTAGAGCAGATCTCACTGTGACCCAACAGCACAAAGAGAATCTCACATTGTTGGTGATGGTTGGAAAGCTGCATTGCTGATCCACAAGCTTTTGCTTTTTTTTTTTGATGGTTAGACAAGCTTTACCCTATTCAACAGATAAAACATATGATGTAAAATTTTCAGAAGTAAAACTACTTGCATGTTGAATACTTTTGCTAAAACATCCCACTTATTGAATTCAGAAATATTTCAGGCTACAAATATCCAATTTTACTTTCTCTAACCTTTAGATATGTTCCTGTGGGCTGAAACATTTTTAAACGCTGCCTTTTTCATTAACGCTGGCTTGTTTCCACAGCAATCCCAAAAGGAAACTCATTTTGGCAACCAGAACGTTGGATCAGGCCACCTGTCAACTTATTTCTGCACATGGCTTCCTCTGTCAAACACTCGCTGACATTGCTCTCTGTGCCACATGCAGCACCTGTGATTGGCCTGTCTGTTGCCATCACAGCTGTCAGGCTCACCCTCAGTGTTAATTAAAGTGACAGACCTCCCAAAAAGCTGTTTGTTCCATCAACTCGCAGCTTTCAGCCGCAATGTATTACAACAAGATGGCCAAGTGTGAAGGACTATAAAAATGGAATGCGTGGAGTATGAAGCTAATCATTTAGGTTGATAGTATTTTTTTTATTAATTTTTTTTTTTTTACCAATAAATAATTAAAGTTGTAACTTTAATTAAATTATCTTCATATTGTATAAAAATAAGTTCTCCCAATTCATGTTAAAAGACAAAATGCATAAAAAAAATCTATATTTGACCTGAAAACATTCATGTCACTACCTTCACTATTTTATCATCATTTTGTATCAGATCAAGCTCCCATTGGACCTTTTATTGTAACAATGCGTCACTTGTAAACATTCTATCTTTTCATAAAGGTAAACAGGATCATAATCTGTTATACTAGGATGGAGTGCAAAAAGCCTTAGAAAATAGTGTACAATTAAATTGAACTAAGATTGAAGTATTTATTGGTTAATTGGTTCACAACTCATCAACCAAATTAAAATGTGTTACTTGATTATATTTAAAAGTTGCAAATTCATCCAATATCTGGTAGATTTTACAAAAGGTGCACTGACATTATGCCTGCACCATTAGGACCTGAACGTATAAGTTTAGATAAAAAAAAAAGAAGAAAAGGTAAAGATCAGCAAGTAAAAACCCAATATGTCTGCTGAGCTAAAATAGTCTGCAGTTAAATCAAACCACCCACATGTGTGCCTGTCTGTGCATTAATTCACCTTATGCATAGGTTTCACCAAAGTGTTATTGGATCCATCTCATTATGCAGCTTCAGCAATGGCTGTGCAAATGTCATCCTTTGATCTATTTTGTTGCGCTAAATCCTTAGTTAACACACAACTGTGTGGCCAGAAGAATACTCCTCTTCTTCCTTTCATTTTAAAGAGGGAGCATTATGCATTTTTCAGGCACGCAGTTCCATTTTATGCCACAATGAAAGTAACCGTGCTACCTTCAGTTTTTATGAAAATTCTGTCAAAAACAACTTTAAAAGAAATTTGACTTTGCATCATCTGACACCTTGAAATTGGGCCTCTGTCTCTTTAAAAGGCTCCTGTCCTTTCTGGTACTCCCCCTTCAGCATGTCATTACTACAGTGTTTCTCCATACTGCCCATTGATGATGTTTGCATCATAGTTTGTATGATGAGCTTTGCAGATGCTCAGTTCCACCAGGTGTTTGCTAGTTGCTGCTGGTCTGGTGGTTCGGTGGGGGACCAGCAGGGGCTCTCTGCAGGGCGGCAGCTTGGCTGGGGACTGAAGATTCAAGGTGGAGCTTTGGGTAAATAGGTGGCGCATTGCATGAGCAACTGTTAAGTCAACCTGAATTGGCTGCCAAGTGAAATTCAAGGATTTCTCAGACATTCTTGAAAAAATTCCAAACAGCACTCGCATGTATTTGACAAGGGAATGACTTTACAGCATGATACGAAGCTAAAAAAAAGTAAAATTTACATAATATTCATGTTTTGAGAGACAAATGCAACAGAAGATAGGGATGGAATGTTTGATGAAACAAAATGGATTGCTTGTATTTATTTGCAAAATGCAAGCATTGGTGAATTATATGCATGGATATGTAAAGCTTTGTACCAGTAACCTCATAAGGAGGCAGAGAGCAATTCCCAGAACCAGAGCTAGGTGACCGGTCAGAAGCAACATCGTTCTGGTTAGAAAATTGTAGCTCAAGGACTTGAACAGACAATATGAGTTTTCCCATTTGCACAAACCATATATAGTTGTAATAGCCACCTCAAGTATTGCATAAACAGGTTAAGGTTTATTTGAAAAAAGTACTTCCTCCCTACCAGGTCTGTTTTCTTGGATATCTATCTACCTACCGTGGAAACTGGATTTGGCTCTGTTGCTCACTGCCCCAAGGGTTTCTGCAGTGAAAACACACTTTCAGTTGATCAAAAGCTGAAAACTATAAAATGTTGTCACATAAATATACTGGATCTTAAAAATACTGTCTTAGCACTCAGTTAAACCAAAAATTCTATGAATGTAAAGAAGTGTGTATTGTTGCAAACTTCAAAGAAAATCCTTTGTGTTTCTGTTTGTTTCATTTTGATTATATTTCTCTGTTATTCATCTCTGACTCTTAGTACTTAGAGTTCAGTGAGTTAGGTATCAGTGTGTGACCCACTTCTGTTTTTAACCTTTGAACATATAAGGACGAAACAGCTGATCTCCCCTCCAGACATGGCATGACGTGGTTGTTACAGTTATTATTCTCATCTGTCACAATAAAAACAACAGGAGGCAGGGAAGCTTTAAAGAAGACCATCTTTTTATACTGGTGATGCTTCGTCAAGCTGCCTACTAATGAAGTTTGGCTTCTCTTGAGAGCCTGCAGGGTTTTGTTCATCCAAGACTATTGCTTAGAGTTCCTGAAAAAATGTCCGGTTTTTGAAATGCCTCCATTCATGTCTAAGGAAAGGACTTTTTTTTCCTACCCCCCCTCAGTCCACTTTTCACACACTTGTGCTTCCATCTCAAATAAACCTCCTATGGATTCCTCAGTTCACAGACTGGCAGCAGGGGGAGGGGAACTGGGGGTATTTTGAGCGAAGAGGACCAAAGAGGGGTTGGTAAGTATATGCCAGAAAAAAAAAAGAGCGAGAGTTTTATTTAGATGCTGATTTTGTATTCACTGCTCATCTGCAAGAACAGAAACCCAGAGGAATGCACGCTGAAAGCAACAGTTCTCATTCAAAGGGCCAGAATCCATCCAACGTATGTGAGCTGAAACAGAGTTTCTGTGGTGGGAAAAGCGTGACCCCCCGAACCGGGTGAAAAGATAGCTGCAGTTTAGGGGAGGTGGGAAGGCGGGGGCTCACAGAGGAGAGGTGAATTGTAGAGTGAGCCCACTGTTGTTTCTCACCTGCGCTGAAAGAGAGAGAAAGGCCTGTCAAGGTGTTTATACCAAGCCCGCATCTGCCTTCCCAGTCGAGCAAAGAAATAACAACATCAGTCAGGGCTGAAAGTGCGGAAACGCGTTCTTGGGAGATTATAATCGTGCCATTCACTAGAGGTGAGACTAGAACTTTGTTCCCTCTTATTTTATTTTTTGTGGACGATATCTTCCTTATGATTACTGTATTTTTTTTTTAACTTCGCGGTAGATTATTTCCAAGACAATGTGAAGCATGAAGATCGTCACAACAAAGAGCTGTCACACCCGATAAGCATCATAAAAACAGCATCCATATCAAGGCTGTGAATACAGGCTGAGGAAACACAAAAAGCAGATGAACCTTTTTAAACGTGTTGAGTGTCTTCCACAAACATTTCTACGACATCTGAGACTGCAGAGCCTTACAACTCCATAAAATTAAACCTGAGGAAAAAAAAACAAAAACATTTTTACGTATAAGTTAAATATGAACTCACTTGGTGATATTTTACAGGACTGAAAGCATGCAAAACAGTACCTTTCAAATGGAACCACGTTAATACACAGATGTATTTATTATCTTCCATCCATCCATCCATTTTCTAACACTCTTGTCCCTTAATGGGGTCGGGAGGGGTGCTGGTGCCTATCTCCAGCTAAAGTTCCGGACGAGAGGCAGGGTACACCCTGGACAGGTCGCCAGTCTGTTGCAGGGCACATTTATTATCTTACAATCCCATATTTGAATGCAAACTGGTGGGACATTTGGAAAAGATAGAGATTATTCCCTGTTCCAGCCAACAGCCGCTGTTAAACGGATGATAAACAAAAGACAGATATTCTCTGTGGAATGAATCCAAGAAGTGGATCTACACACTGTTCTGATGGGCACATGTATTCAGTATGTGCGTGAGAGGAAATATATGGTGCATGTTTTACATGAGAACAAAGCTGCTTGACAATAAGCCTGTGAATGCAGTGGACCAGCTGAAGAGTAATGACAGCATATTGGCAGCTCCACAGAGAATGAGTTTCCTGGGTGATATCAGTATTTGTGTTGGGATGCGCGTGTCACTCACATTAGCAATGCTCTTTATATGAAACCTCTGAAGAGCCTCAGCTCAATGGGTCCACAGTCTGGGGACTTCTTTGTGGAGAGTCAAAGGTCAGGGCTTTTTGCTACGGCCCCCTTTCTTACAGATTGTGAGGTTTTGCTGCTAAAGCTGCATGTTGCATCGCAGCTTCAGAGTCTCCATATTGCCTGTGTCACACACAGTCAAATGTTTTCATATGTGTGATTTTAGATATCTACTATTATACAGCAACAGCTTTAACCAGGGGTGTCAAACACATTTTCATTTTGGGCCACATCAAAGTTCACAAATGAACTCAAAAGGCAGAATGTATTGCTAAACCTACCCACTAATAAACTGCTAAAATATGAATAAACGTCTTTTTCTGCATTCAACAAGTACTTCTTGAAGTTAAACATGGTTTCATAATTAGGTATTCACTATACAATGAAAAAAAGAGCTTTGATTTGATTGATAAAAATTGTATTTAAGCTCAACTGTTATCTTGAAGGTCCTACTTATGCGTCCCACTGGAGTCTAGATGGCTACATAAAAAGTTATGGCGGACTGGATTTGCCCGGGCCTTGAGTTTGACACATGTGGCTTAGACTGAAAGTTTTACTTTTGCCCACAGAATACGATAGGCTGCTTGGAGATTTGGTTACCATTATGATTAACACAACCAGCATTGCTGTCTTCCTCTCCGCTACGACTTTCTCCATTTTACACTTAACCGTTTTACTGCTGCTGATTAGATTTGCAGACTTGAGAGCTTTATTCCAAAATGTAAACAGTACAGAGACAGCAAGCTCTATTCTACTCCTGACACTGGTGATTTATGGTTTGAGTATTGACTGAGGCTCAAGTTTTTGTCACAGCATCTTTCCATATGGGCTGATGTATTAGAAAAAGATATTCGTTTGGTCGAAACATGAGGAAATTCAGGGTATTTTGTGGACCAACAAGTCATGTCACGTGCTTGAACCATGTATGTTGTGTCGCTGTTCTGAATTGTGTGTGTGTGTGTTATACATGTATTGTATATTAAAACAAATCTTTTGTAACATTCCTTTCATTTCTGAAAGGTGGAACAGCATCACTTCATCATTCTATTTTAGTAATTTATCAGAAATTTAAAAAAAGCATAGCAAAAATAAAAATTCATGGATTTCTCAAAAATAAAATTAAAAGTATGGACAAAATTCTTACATGTCCTGGTGTTGGTAATTAATGAAATCAACACTTAGTTCTGCTACTGAATACATTGAGAAAATTGAGTTTTAGTCTAGATTTTAGGGCAAATATCTTAATACACTTGAAACAAGACAAAACTAACTTACAAGTAACTTTCCAGCAAGAGGTAGGAACGTGTTCTAGCCAATATTTCTTTAATATTGATGAAAAGTACTGAAAAATTGTTTCACTTACTACATGCGAAAAATGTCTAGTTATTAGTGAAATAATACATTTAGTGATGAACTTAACATATTTAATTTAATTTCCCTGTGGGATTAACAAAGTCATTTTGAATTGAACTGAATTTGCACTCATATATCACTGTCCAGTTCTAGATGCACTAAAGCTTCATTAAAAGGACTATTGGGATAGAGTTTGTCCTTTTATTGTGTTGCTATGTTGCAAACATCTTGACAGCAGCTGAGTCAGCTCCGCATTATGTATTTCAGTTAGTTTTGGAACAAAAAAAAAAAAATCTGATTTTGCAAGAGTGAAAGAGCTGTCTGTGTGGTCTTGCGTCACAAACGCTAACTGGAGAAGAACCAGAAGACAGAGCACTTGAGCTGTCTTCTGTTACTGAAACTGGTTTTATCACGAGCAGAGGAGGGTCCTTTTATATTTTTACCTCTTTTATAGTCTGTGAGGATTCATCTTGTATACAATCAGTAGTAGTATTCAGTAGTATTACTGATGATTTAGGGGTGGACAAAAATGTTTAAAATCTACTCACAGGAATAAATAATGTGTGTTAAACAGAAAAGGAACATATAGTTCCTGCAAATATTTAGAGCTTTTCCTGCCATGTCGTTCTTTCCTTCTCTTAAAATGATGCAATTTTTTTAAGTAAAAACTAAAATTTATACATGCATTGTATATTAAGACAAATCTTTTGTAACATTCCTTTCATTTCTGAAATACAAATGTAGATTTTTCTCCCTCTCATATAATGGGCAGAATTGCAACAATATTTTGGTTTAATTGCTTTTTTCATGTCTTGTGATTACTTTGACCTAATAATAATAGTGTATATTATGAGCTATGGAACCATGTGGATGTTTATATATATATTTCTTTTAGCAACATTGTTAGGCTACCATTCAAAGATCATGTATGCTGTGCCATATTCAGCCGCATATGTGACACCATAAAAATGGAAACCTTTAGTCCTATACTGAGAAAGAAGAGGGGAAAATGTGTGTGCTTAAAGATTTCAACCATAAGCTAACATGGTTCAAATACAACAAACTGTTGGTGTTAATTCAAGCGAGTACAGGAAACATACACAGACTATCTCACTCTAATGAGGCTTTTGACAAGTTGTTTTAGACTTATCTCTTGTTTTCTTTGTGGTATTTACAGCTTCCAATGATCTCCCGGTCTTAGTCTGTGCAGGTAAAAAAAAAAAACAAAGAGGAAGAACAACAGATGGTTTCAGAGAAAACTTGTCAGCAAGCATGAAGGAGAGCAGCAAGCGCTGCACACAGAGCTTCTCCCTGGTATGTTTGGGCTGGGAAAGTCATTAGCAAAGAATGCTGGTGCCATTTTGGTAAACTGACACATATGTGATACCAACAGGTGCTCAGATGGATTTCACAGCATGCAACCATGAAACTGTTCACATTTTACAGTAATAGGCGAAGCACATGGATTGCCTCTTTAAAAATATTTTAATACTTTTATGATGATTGCTATATTTGAATCTGTTTGCCATTTGTTTCTTGCTGAAAATGTTGTATGGGAAATATTTTGAGTATTAATCATTTGATAATCTACTTCATAAACTAATTCAAATATATTAAAATTTTTTAAACCAGTGACCTGTATTATTTTGTTTTCCAAAGCGTAATTTCCATTATTGTGGAAGCGTAGATTTTTCTGCTTTCTTTTCATTTCTATAGAAGCTCCAATACAGGTTTTTAGGTTCCAACCCAATGTTTGAATCTAAAGAGAAGTCAATACAGATATCTTTCAATCCATAGCTCTTCCAGCTATGGATTGATTTACTAAAGTTTGTTTTGGTACTGGTGTTTGAATGATTAAAATTGTGCCAAATGCTTAAAAAGGGCTTTGGAATATTTTTGACTTGCATATCTAGTTGAAAAATATATATATATGCTGCAAAATGAACATGTTGGTACTTTGAAAGACTTTATTTTACAAACGATCAACTCTTTGCTGCTTTTGAAGCCGGTGAATCGTTCCCTCACTCTTTCCCCGACACCATGCCGCGTTTGGTGCTTGTTTAACTGGATGAGTGAGGCTGCACAGTGAAGTGAAAAATACGGCAAATATTCAATCAAAACACAAAGGGAAACCTTTAGAAATTGTTTGTTTAACATTGCTCTGACTTCAACATACCTGACATTACTCTGATGAGGCATGAAGAGTCCTGACACCTCGCTTTTTTCCCCCTCCCAACCCCCTGCCTTTTCAGCTCTTGTCAGTCTCAGGAGTTGATGGATGCAACAAAAGGAGGCGGGGAGGTGGCAGACCAGAGGCACAAGCCTCAGGTGCGAACAGGTGTGTGGGTTCACTGCCATGCTGGAATGGGAGCAGTTCCAGGTGCACAGCTGCGGGGTGTGGCTCTCGCTCACACACACACACACACACGCACACACACACACACACACACACACACACACACACACACACACACACACACACACACACACACACACGCACACGCACACGCACACACACACACACATGTATATATATATATATATATATATATATATATATATATATATATATATATATATGTTTATACATCCAGCCTCCTGGGTTGTGTTGAAATACTGAGTCCCTGGGAAGGAAGGAGAAGCGGGTGGGGCGGGGTTTCTGTGCAAACTCAAGCCTGCATTGCTGTAACTTTAAATAGGACGTCTGAGAAAGTAAAGAGAGGGTCTGTTTGAAGATGAGGGTCAGAAGTCATGGAAGCGAAATCAAAGTTTTTTTATGCTTCTTAGTCAAGTGTAGACTCTCTTGGTGAGTCTCTATGTCTAAGGGTGAGTGATGTATGTATGTTTAAGAAACAGTTGGAACCAAAGCAAACAGCGTGACAAAGAATGACGTCGCGGAGTTTGCTTGTCTGGGCGGTAAATGTGTGTTAGTCAGGTTTCCCCGAGTAACTATTGTTCTTATCAATCCATGATTAAACAGCTTTGGTTATTTGCAGTCCTGCTGCAACACATCCTGGTGGAACCTCTGTCGAAAGGACAAGTCTGAGTCAAGCACTTCTGAGTCCAGGACAACATCGAGCTCAGTGTCAGGACAGATTAGCTGTCTTTTTTTTTTACACAGGCTGTATGATCTTTCAACCTCCTCTATCAAAGACAGGAGCAGCAAAGTGAGGAAGAGAATCTGGGAGGTGGATGGCTTACAATTTTCAAAGGGGAGATGAGTCAGTGGCTACAGCGGGTGGGTTTGCAAATCTAGGTGACCACACATTATCTGTCTAGCAGATTAATGCTGACAAAAACTAACTGAAAATACACTGCGGTGTATGTTGAACCAACCTTTGGATTCTTAGGTTTCATCTCCAGAGACTCTTTGTCTTCCAGCCCACTTCTGCTAGCCAGCTGGATTTTATGATTTAGTCATAACAAAGTTTAGAGAGGCAGCTTTCTGGAAAAAAAAAGTGTTTGTGGATTCTGAACTGTTGCATCATTTTATCACGTGATTGTCACTAATGTCATTGTTTAAATTCTGTTTTGCATAAATTGTCTCTCGGTTGTCATAAGGAAAGATACATTTTTGTAATGCAAAACCTTTTTGAATACCAGATTCTTGATTTTTGCTAAGCAATAACACATTAATGTCACTTAAAGTAGCTGCCATTCACTGCAACATGTCATATTTGTGGATTTAGAATGTGACATTCTGCAGTTCTACATCCCATCTTCTCTTGTACAGCGCGTACAGATGAGCTCCATGACCTTTCCTGTCCTTGCAACCACTGATGCTTTGTAATGTATTCTGAAGTTGATGCCATTTTTTTTAAGTCTATGAATGTTAACAGCTTTTTCTTGCTCTCCTCAGGTCACTGAGTCTTTCACTCCATGTCCCTGCACTGCTGGATATTACTCCTTCTATTACCTTTCAAAACCCCAATCATCACACATTCTGTGGCAATACGAAACTGCGAGACGCTGTCAAAAATGGAAGCTATATAAAGAATGTCAATTTCCTCCAATTGGCTCAGAAGATAGTGGCTTTTATTTTATTTTTTGGTTAATTTCTAATTTAAGATCAAAAGAGCTAAAAGTGTGTCAAAGACATTTGTTGAGGTGTGCACAGAAAAAAAAATGCACAGAATTATTCATATTTTAACCAACCTACTATCCCACAATGCCAATTCATTTCTTATTCTCAGTTGCCACTGATATTCCTTTTAACATCAAGTGAGCCGACAATAAGTCAAAGGAAGCCAAGAGTTTCCATTAGTCGTCTGTCACTAATTACCACTGACTCCGGGGTTGATTAAAAGAAATCACCAAGCAGCAGCACACACCATTATGCTAATGAAAACTCATTTGGCGAGGCAAAGAGGGGGCGCAGCCAAGTATTTGGATGACTTTACAGTGCAGCCAGGCTGGCTGGAGTAAATGGCTTCTTGGACAGCATGTCATTACAATACTATGTATAAAAGAAACCATGTGATAATGACAACGACGACGAGGATGATGATGTGGATGATGACAGAATTTTAATCGAGTGTATCTTTCCAACTCTCATGGGCTTATTAAATAGTGACTTTTTCTCTCGTCCTGCTTTTCATTTGCACATACATTTTTAGCCTTCATTTGCCCCATAGCACAAACAACCAAATATCTCACTGGCTGGAGAAGATAAGAGACGTAGCTTGTAATTTAATCGTAATTGATTTTCTCAACTAATTAAAAACCCTTTAGGGGGGGACAAGAAGTTTGAAATTACCAAATGGTGACAGCCAGTTTCGTTTGATGTCAGGAGCTCCAGTCAAATCTAATAAGTATTCATTATTATAGGAGCAAAATGAAAGTCTACATTCCCCTTTACACAACTAGATGCAACCTGAGGATGTATGATACCATATATCATTAAAAAAAAATACAAAAATGAAATGATAGTGACATCTTTTACAGTGATTTAGAAACTATATACGAGATGACAATGTTTCACTCAAAAGCAGAACTGTTATAATGCAAACCATAGAAGACACCTGCTGCTGTTTTTTTTCATATCCTACTTTGCTTGAGAATGGATTATTCTGACATCAGCAAGATAAACAACTAAAAATAAACTAAAAAGTCAACCAGGCAGCTGTATCTGGTCCATAATGTTGCTGCTGAAAAGTGTGGCATGCAACTGTAAATAGTCCAACTGAATTAGCACTTCAAAGAATATGTTTCAGTGACACTCAGCAGTATTTTTGGAATATGTGTCCACCAACTGTGCACATCTAGAGACTAAATGTATTATAATTTCCTCTTTCTTTAAAAGTTGCTCAGTTTAAGTTGATATCGATCCACCACGGCGATATTTTATTTTATTTGGTCTTCATTTTATGTCGGCTAACAAAAGTTTGGCAGTTACTGGCTAATTCAAACTAAGAGCTAAACAGCTAAGGCAACTTCTTAAAAAAAATAATAAAATTTTCAATTGAATCTTGATAATAAAATATATTTTCTAAATAATTTAAGAAAGTTAATCATTGTTTTTTCTGTTTTAAAAACAACATGGGAAATCAGCTTCTCCAAGCAAAATGTTTGGCTCTAAACTGATTTCACAAGCTATTAGCTTTGTGTCTCTTTAGTCTCAGAAGTTGTCCTTTCTCCTAATTTATTTAAGAAACTTCTAATATTCAGTTGAATTATGTGCAATTATTATTGCAACTTAATTAGCCCATCACTTTTTGTAATCAGTTTTATTTTCCACTGTGTCTTCCAAAAGCTCACTCCTCTGTTATATTTTCTAACATCTAGCAAGAAAGTCAGTTTGTTTATAACTCTCTCAATCCTCCACTTCCTTTTGTAGATAAAAAAAATAGCCCGGAGCTAAACAGGAGTTCATCCTCCTGATGTCCAGCAGATTCAGCCCTCACCCCCCTCAGCACCTGTTAAAGGCCGCCTCTCTTCTGCATTTCACAAACCACCCCAACTCTTGATCCTCACACATTTTGTGAAGGCCACATTTCGTCCTTCACATCTGTGATTCCTTGAGAATTTCCGAAAAGCAAAAAAAAATTCCCCTTGGCAGTTTAGTGATCTTTCTCAGCTGTTAAGAGTGCCCTCAGGCCATGGAAGCCTTGCTGTGTGCTCCAGCTGCAGGCTTTGCTGTGGTCATGGGGCCCGAGTGAAGGGCACTATTGTCCATTCATGGGGTTTACTGTGTGAAAGGTCAGATGAGGGAGAGCCTGTGCCGGGCCGTGGCAGGAAATGAAGTTGGAGTGGCAGTTTAGGTGATAGTTTGGAGATGGTGACTGAAAACACAAAACAACTGTCCAAAATGCCCCGATTAAATCAGGTGACTTTAAGTGTGTATGAAATTAACGCTATTTTGATCAAAATATGAAAATCATAATGTTCAAGTGTTTGTGCATGGACGTAATGTGAAAATGTGCGATTTCTGCAGCTGGAAGAGTTTTGACTATGTGAAGGGATAAAATACACAGCGTGACTAAGGACCCATTGCGCCTCACATATGTGCAGATAAATCTTCGTTTCTCACGCAGTTAGGTGATTCAGTGAGCTTCAGAGGCGGCTTGGCTTTAAACCAAAGGCACCTTACGGGGTCCAGACAAACTGCAGAACAAATTTGGGAATAAATAGACACACTGGGTCATTCACATTACGCTCAGCAGGCGACCTGGCTAAACCTAGAGGAGAACGCTCCCTGTTGAGCCTGAAAAAGGGAATTTTCGCCTTGAATCTTTTATGGGTCTTAATCTGCATTCTCCATTTTAAAGCAGCTAAACAGCTTTAATGAGGGGAAAACAAGTGATCAAAAACAGATAAAAAAAACAACAAACTCTAGTCTGCTGAATACATATCTGCTTCTTCATATAAAAATAATAATTTAAATGTGTGTTTGCAAAAATGAATAGCCAGTTGTTCTATGTTCATCATGTATGTTTAGTAGGTAAATCTTGGTAAATGGTAACAATATTGTAAAAAAATTGACATCATATTGTCATATTCAAACTAAGCATCAACATTAGTGATGTAGTCATCTCTAAACTATCGTCACAATTACCATTGCTAACTGTCGACAGCAGCCCCCCAATCCCTTTCTAGATTATAAAAACTCCTACCTCATTTCAAAGCCTTCCTTGTTTGTTATTTGATAACAATTGAAACATTACCCTCTTTCAAAATAAACTCATAAAAAAACAGAATATAATATTTTAAATCAACTGTTCAGCACACGCAGGAAAGCCACGAAAACAAGAGCAAAGATAACATCACAGAACCAAATTCAGAAACAAATAAGTAACAAAACTGTGGACATGATAAGAGGACAAAGAATCAATAACCACAAACCCAAAGCAGCATGACTTTGGGCAAATACTGTTGTCAGTATTAGCCTTTAATGACGTAAGATTAACAAAAACAATTTCACCTCTGGAGGGGGACAGGTCCGATTAAAAGAGGAAAACTTGCATCAAAGGGGAGAAGCTGAGTAAGCCTGGGGAAATTTGTTAAAGCTCTATGAAGGTTAGGAGGCTAAAACTGGAAAAAAAAAAGAATAAAACATACATAGAGGAAACCATGGTTTTCAGACAACGCCCCTCTGCTGAGGCTATTCGATTATGATGCCAAACATAGATAACGTATCTAAAGCGCAAGATAAGGAATGTAAGGATCTGTATTCTAAGGAGATACCTCAGCAGATTTGTTTCTACTTTTACTCTCCATTGATCAGTTAAGTGAAAACAGGAACAATTAGGATCCTGGCATCAACAGAGAGGAATAATGCCTCCACATTGCTCTGGCAGAGGTGTAGATGGGGGAGGGGATAAGAGCCTTCACAGGCTGCAGAGGGATTATGGGCCAAAGGGGTGTCTGAATGGCAGACTGACTGACCTTTCTTTGCTCTGAAATGGTGAGTGGTAATCAGGGACAATTATAAAGGGCCTCTTGGCCAACAATAACCTAATCCTGTTGTGGCAGTGAGAGCCAAATGTAATTACAGCTCTCTGGTACGCTGACCCATGTGCGTAGCAGAACTAAGCCCAGGAAGCAACCAGAACAACCTTTCAACCATGGCCCCATCCAGGGCAGACTAGTGTGCTCTCATTAAATCAGAACTATGGACCTTAGTTTTTATTTTGTATTTTTATTATAGATTCTGTATGGTCTTGTCATGTAAAAATATTACAAGCCCATAGAAGCATAGTTCTGCATAGTGTGTTTATTACAAAGATGGTTCAATAAGTTCATCACCATTGAATCACGTTTTAATTATAGATGACGCCATGGTTTTCTTGTTTATGAACCGAAAACACAAATTTCTTCATACAGGCATTTTAATGCTGATTTTCTCATACACAAAGTAATTCCTGAGGGTTGGGCTTACCAGACCAGCCAGTAATTGTTCAGTGATAAAACAACAGTCAGCAGCATTTTCACATGGAGTACTTGAATGCAGACTTTCAACTGTGCTGAACTTTAACATGCCTGTTGTGCCACTTTCTAATTGGAAACCTCTCCATCATCTTTAATAATGACTTATTACTGCTGTTAACATTACTTATAGAAGATTAACCGTAACCTTGTTGTTCTTGCCCTTAGCAATGACCTTTACGGCTAAAGAAAAAAAACAAGTCTCAAACTGAAGAAAATGACTGTGTTGACTGTAAACTTGAGATTATTTTCAAACTGTTGTTTGACCAGATATTGAAAGAGTATTTTTACATTGACAAAATAAAGAAATAACGAGTTAAAAAAATATAAAAAACACATTTTAACACCTAAACATTTTATTGTTATTGTTACTAAAACATGTCTGAAAAACTTTAAAAATGCAGTAAGTAGCCGCATTGATGCATTATTTCCAACAATAACCTAATCCTGTTGTGGGAGAGAGACTCTCTGATAAGCTGACCCAGCAGGCATTGAGATTATCTATTGGAAATATTTTGTAGAATATACACCCCTTGATAGCAATGTGACATAATCTTAGGCAAAAATTAAAAGGATTTTGTGCACATATCAAAACAGTAGACTGGTCCACAGCGAGTTCCACTATATTTTAAATAAAGTCCATTAAACACTGCTTTATGGCAACCCCTTTTTGATAGAGATATTGTGAAAAAATATATATCACAGTGAATATCCATCCATCCATCCATCCATTTTCTGCCGCTTGTCCGGGGTCGGGTCGAGGGACCAGCAGCTTCAGAAGGGAGGCCCAGACTTCCCTCTCCCCAGCCACTTCTTCCAGTTCCTCTGGGGGAATCCCAAGGCGTTCCCAGGCCAGCCGAGAGACATAGTTCCTCCAGCGTGTCCTGGGTCTTCCCCGATGCCTCCTCCCGGTGGGACGTGCCCGGAACACCTCACCAGGGAGGCGTCCAGGAGGCATCCTGACCAGATGCCCGTGCCACCTCAACTGGCTCCTCTTGACGTGGAGGAGCAGCGGCTCTACTCTGAGTCCCTCCCGGATGACCGAGCTTCTCACCCTATGTCTAAGGGAGAGCCCAGCCACCCTGCGGAGGAAACCCATTTCAGCCGCTTGTATCAGTGATCTTGTTCTTTCGGTCATGACCCAAAGCTCATGACCATAGATGAGGGTGGGAACATAGATTGACCGGTAAAACGATCTATGTTCGTAAATCGAGAGCTTCACTTTTTGACTCAGCTCTCTCTTCACCACGACGGACCGGTACAGCGCCCGCTTCACAGCAGACGCTGCCCCAATCCGCCTGTCAATCTCCCGCTCCCTTCTTCAGGATTCAAACTATGCTGACCTACCAAAATGTGTGTCTTTAAACTTATGAACTCGTGTGTAATCAAGTTTTTAAAAACCAATTATATTTTTTACTTTACTAATTGAACAACCATTTACTTGCACTCAGTCACATTTCTAGTGTCAGAAACCTCAGAAATTTTCCACATATTAATGGAAAAAGCAAAAAAAACAACAACTGTTGTCTCTTACATGGCTCGCATTTTAATATTACATTTTCAGAGCTGTGTTTTCCGTTTATAACAAATCTTTGACAATTTAACCGCATCTCTGTTTAGTCAAAATGATGGTGTAAGACGCACACAGAATCATTGAAACTCAATTTTCTGTGTACCATTAGCAAATCGGTGCAACTCAATCTGACTGCTGGCTAGAAAAATTGCGACTCCATTATACAACAACCAGCTATACGCCAGCAATCAACTGAGCAATTTGCATGTTGAAGCCCAACAGAATCTATTCCTATATAAATGGCTTTATTTTTAATTTCATTCAATGCATCAACACAGTCAACAGCAGTGTGTGTGAAAATAATTATTTTCTCAGTAAAGCCATTCTTCTATTATTCATAGAAGATCACAGTGGGTGCAGAAAAATCTGCTTATTTCCCTGAAAGTCTATGATCAGGATAAACAAAAAAGACCCTTGTCAGATTAGATTAGTGCTAATTCCATCAGCTCTCTTAACACCTTCTATTAAATTCACCTTTGACTCAACAACATAATTTATTTAGGAAAGCATTGATTTTACTTCACAGCACAATCACTTGATGGATGTGTTTGGTAGTCCACCTGGGTGGACATGAAACGACCACAGCCGAAGCCCACAGAGGTAAATCACTCCTGAGCTCCTCATAAATATCATCACATTGATCATCATGCAGCACTTAAACATTATTTCTGCTGAGTTCTGTGACTCTCCCCTGTGTGGCACAGAGAAACCAGTCGGTTTGTCAAGTAATTGCAGGCTGTCACACACAACGGTTATTAAATGAGCAGAAAAAGACCCGAATATAACAGCTGAAAAACAACCATTTACTCTACGAGAACTCGGGCATTAATTTGTGGGTTCTGGTTGATTTAATTATTTCCTCTGACAGAATTCTGTTTTTTGGAAGTGACACAATAATAGCAAATTGTCTGTCAGTTAAAATAATGTCGAGGTATTAAATGTCACTCAAACTGTGATGCCGTGTACCCGGTATTCAACACCCCACGCACACAATGGAAGCTTCCACCCACACTTGGTTTGTCTGTTCTATAACCTGACTCCAAAATGAAATAGAAATGGCAATCAATCATCATGCTGCAGGTGAAAGCCTCCAGGCACAGAAGCTCTGAAAAGAGGAACAGGTACTGCTGTCACTGGGGCAATTACACATAATGTATTTAATCAGATGTAACCAAAACCTTTTAGAGGACCAACAATTGATTTATTTTTCTTTTTTGTGAATTTTAGTTTTCCTGGTTTTAAACTCTTGGGCTGAATAAGTTTTATATTTCTGAATCAAACATGCTAAACTGAGTCATCTTTGCTCTTTAGTAACCAACACTTTATAGTAAGCCACACGAATCTTTTTCTTTTCCTTTTGACACCAGAAATTTACCTACACTATTTTAAACACATAACCTTACTTTTCTTCACTGTCTGGCATTAACTCAGTCTAAACATTTCCAAGAAGAGAAAAAAAAAAGATCTAAATGATGTCAGTTAAAGACTATTTACAGACAGTGAGAAAAAGATGGTTATATGATGTATGTTTTTATGGAGTGTATGAAAATATCTGGCTTTAACTGTAAGCTATTGTAGGTGAACTAAATCCTCACATCAATAAATGCAAATATGTAAACTACAAACTTCTACTTCATAAGGTTCTTTTCCTTAAACATAATCTTAAAGTGATTTTTTTTGTTTTTTACTCCTAATGGTATTTGAATGTTGACTCAGTTTTTATTGCTACAATTATTAAAATGTCACCAAATTAAATTGTGTGCATGAATATTTATGTCAGACTCATAACTTTCATAAGCTTCCTTAGCGGGACAACCTGCACCATCTGTTGTACATTAAAATATGAAAAAAATAAATAAATAAATAAAAAATCCTCCAATTTGCCATCAGACGGAGGTTTAAGTATGCACTAATGCTTTTTTGGATCATTTTCACACCAATGGGATGTAGCTGTGAAAAATCACTAATACCATATCGAATAGTGCAAACTATAGTCAGCTGGATAAAATCAGAACTCATATCTACATTTTGCTTTGTAGCATACACCAATTTACTATTTACATTTAACTATACAGTTAAAATGTAAAAATATGATAAAAAACAACAACAATTAAATTAGAATTACTGAAAGATAATGAAGGCAGATGTTAAAAACAAAGATGCTACTCGCAGTTTACGATCATTCAAGATGGGACCATCCTATTAAAAGTGATTTGATTGATCTTGATTGGAACCAATTATGTAATTATAATAATTACATCCAATCAAGCCTACAGAAGATTGTAACTCATTTGCATTTGGCTCAACAATTAAGAGAGAAAAAAAAAATCTGGAAAGTTAATCAAAATGTCAGCCCTTTACGCTTCACAGCTCATTGTATGATACGATGAAGAGTTAAAAGTCCCTCTTAGATCGCTGCATCTATTGGTTGCAGAAAAAGGTCTTTGAGGAATAAAGTAATGAAGGGTGAAGATGCAGTGGATGCATATAGCGTTACAGAGAAGTGCTCCCCTGAGCAACCGTGTGGATGTGTAGTCAGAGGGCAAACAGTGAGCTAATGACTGCAGGAAAACCATGATCATGCTTCCAGGCTCACTCATTCAAAGCATGTTTAAGTTCGAATCGCCAAAGGTCAGGATATATATCTGAAGACGGTCTGTGCATAATAAGACAATCACTCAGGAACATTACAGGTGCAGCTCTTAATCTTTGCATTTCAAGGAAAATAACCACAACATGTCACTGAGCCCCGCCGTCTTCATTTGGTGCTGGAGACACAAAGATTTGCTACATTCATAATCAGGTATACTAAAATCCTTTCACCTCTGGGGAAATCAGAGGCTTTTTGTTCTCGCTGTCTCTGTAAAAGGATTTTGTATAAGCTCTCCTGTAAGGGAACGTGAAGGTTATCGGATGACTGCAGTGATCCTCCTGTGAGAATTTCCAGCCAAGTGACTCCTAATAAGTTCTCAGCAGAAACAATTAGATACCAGCCATGCAAGACGCAAGGAAGTGGGCATCATGCAAATTTAATTTGGTGCAACGATGTGTAGCCATTACATTTCTGATGTCTTCTCATTCTGTTTCATTCTGATGAACTGGGAAACAGTTTAAAATACTCAATTTCTTTATCCATGACAAAAAGCACATGGGGTTTCCTCAAATAATGACTGACATTTATGTGACCACACATTTGTTCACTGATTTAATATGGAAATGTAACATCTTTGTCAGATGCCAAAATCCACTTGTTCTTTTCACTATTTTGGACACTGTGACGTTGGTCTGATACTCCTTTCGATCTGGTTATGGACACCAATTAAATTTGTACGGTGACCGTCATTTAAGTATTTATCTTTACTCCTACTGACACTAAAAGGCGTTTAACAACACTGTCGCAAAGTGTCAACAATTTCTATCACTGAAAGAAAAGAATTAGAAGAAACTACCAGCTGGACTCTCCACTGTTACTGCAGAAAATGTTCTCCTTGCTCTACATAAATCCATTGGACTTAAAAAAAATACCAAATGTGTTGCAGCATATCCATTCATTGTCTTCTGCTTATCCAAGATCAGGTCACGTGTGCAACAGGTCAGAGAGAGAAATCCAGACGTACCTTTCTCCAGTGACACTTTCCAGTTCATTCTTTAAGCTTTTCCAAGCAAGAAAGGATAAATAGTTCCTTCAGTGGATTCTAAAGCTCCTCCTGATGTGCTGAGAAAACCTGCAAACTGAAGTGTTTTGGAGGGATTCCAATCAGATAACTAATAATTATAAACAATAATGTAAAAGAAAGGAAAAGTTGCATTGCGAGTTATTCTTAAATAAAATTACGTCTTTGCTCAGAATGCCAATATCTAAAATGTGCAGACTTTTTCTTTAATGATTTCCCCCATCGTCCATGCAGCTTGTATCCATAAAAAATTATCTGAAATAACTCTCGTGCTTGTTTCTGAAACAAATGGCATGTTCGTCACAGGAGAGGCATCTATGAAACTTGTCTGCAGGTTTCAGTTGGCTATCTTATTGTAGAAAAAAAAACAAACATTTTGAAACAATCGTACAATAAAGAGGAAGATTTTCAAAGTATCCAAATGCAGCATGTGTAGAAGATGAGCTTTATCCATTTTGTTGAGGTGCATAAATCAAGTTATCATGGTGAACACTTTGTCACTTTCAGTCGAATCAATAATCTCTGACATTTGCCATGAGGTGAGGGGCAGCGGGGGTGAAACTGAAGCACAGTATGCACAAAGGATGAGCTTCAGAGAAGGCTGACAGACCCCAGAGTGACCATTAGCTTTTTGAGAGACCCTGCAGTGCTCTCTGATTGGGAAGCTGGCGAGGCGCTGCAGGCTTTTTATTTAGAAAAGACGACAGGAGGCTCAGATGAATAACTCAACCAGGGAACTGAGCATAATAGCAGGTTTCACTCAGAGCAAAAGCTCAGTGGGGATAAACAACACGGGTCTTACTGGAGCCCTTTGAATTGGGGCGGGGGGCAAATACGCATATTTTCTGCACCATTTTCAGCTTGTGTACTTCCACCTATGATGATTCATTCTTAGTAAATATATGAATACATCAGTGTGATAGATTTATGCTCTATTTTTTTTTTTTAAATCAAAAATCCATAAATAAAAAAACAAAAACAAGAACATACCAATTGAACCTATGCGGTAAATGCCAAATAAACATTTTAGTTTAGTTTATTAATGCAATTACTTGGGAGAATGAACAGCTGTGTAAATGGACCAGTCAAATGTTGTCCCTGGATAGGTGTCACAGAGTCAACCTGAAAATACAAGTGATGAGCAAAATGATTAAATAAAACAAGATTTTAATTCATATAATTTACCATTTGCAATATGAAACACTACATTTAAATAATAAATGTTTGTTAAAAAAATGATCTTCACCTTTTATTGTTTTGTTGTTTGCTTGATTTGTGGTGTAATTGGGCCAGTTCCATTGCAGTCCAATTACAATATTTCCTGGATTAACATGAATTAGTAATTATCTGAAAGAAGCAACAAGAACACTGAAGTTTGGCTTAGATTAGACAAAAATAGCAATTAGAATCACAAAAGCTCTAAAATTGACTTTTTTCACTTAAGCAAAAGGTGACAAGTCAAAATATTGAAATGTTTGCCCATTTCATACCTTTATATGTTTTCAAATTATCAATACTTTTTTGTGACCAGGTCATTAAACAGAAAAATGCATGTGAATGTATCTTGGAGTGCAAATACATCTTTTCTGATTCTATTTATATCCATTTTCTTTATGGATTTGAAATTTGAAAGGTAAAATCGGAACCTCTTTTCACATCGTAATGTAGAATCAACTGCATCTCACGATTAGTGTCATTCCAAAATGAGTTGTCTTTCTCATGATACAAAAATCATTATGCAAAAGATGCAGAAACACAATCAGCATAGGAAACTGTAAAAAAATAAAAATCAGACTGCTTTAAACACATGCAAGCAGCTCTACTCTAACGATGAGATCGTTTGCATCCTCAATAATACTTGTACAATGTTTGAAAGTTATAGTAGCATCTTCATACATTTGTTACCATTACAACATATATATGTAAAATGATTATTGGTCTTGATCAATTAGAGAAACAGGTCTGTCCATCTGTGTGCCAATCCATTTAGCTGCATGCAAAGACGACAGCTAATATGGCTTTGAATATTGATGGGTTTTTAAAAAATTCTTTAGAGGCTACATTTTTACTTGATTTGTCTTGTAATTGGGCCCAAGCCTTTGTTTTGGTCAAATTAAAATTCATAGAAAACTATGATTTTGTAATTAGTCCTAATCAACATCAGGAACTCCAACATTTTGCCTAATTAGATTAAACAAAAATGAAAAAAAAAAAATATTATTATTTTTTTTTAAAAGCTGTGTTGAAGGGCTAAAGTGCGATTTATTCAAATTTCCATTTTAGAGAAAGGTCACTTTCATCAGATTGTATTTTCTGATGCAACAGGATGATATTCAGAAAACTCTTTGTTCTCAGCCAGACTGATTGCATCTCAGGAAAAAGGACATTTTCTCTCAGTGACTGCTGTGTCTAATTCAAGAGACGGAGTAGCAGAAGTGACTCGTGGCTCAGAATATTGATTTTAGCTGAACAGGGACTTCATCATCGTTACCATGAGCGACAGAGCTCTGTGAACACAGAGCCGCCCTGCCATAAAGACTCTGCTGTGCCGTCTTCAGAGATGGCTTTTCAACAGTTGCTATAAAATATTGAGGATTTGAGCTTGCAGATTAAAGATGGAACATTGTTCCTAGTGTGCCGTCTTTGTTGGACTGTAAAATGTTACTGTATTAACATATTGCAGCAACGCGTGTGCCACTTTAACTCTACCAATAAAATGCTGTGCAAAAACACGGGGGATAAGATGGTGTAGGGATTCACCAGCACTCCGTCTGTAAATCTGCTGCTTCTTGTCCTGGCATTTAATATCAGTGCTTACGACTATTTGCTATTTATTCACACCAGACAGCACAAAACAATGGATGCAGTCTAAACAGACTGCTTGTATCGGTTTGCAAAAGTCTTGCAAATTGCTTGAAAACGCATCCAACTCTTTGTGCGCAACGCTGTTGAGGCTACAATATTTCACTCTCTGCTGAAACCCAGGAGATAATCGATACGACACGCCAAACAATAGAACACAATTATTTGAGTTTAATACCCCTGCCTTGAGAATCACTAATGTTCCTGTTGGCGAAAATTGATCTTCTCCACACCGGAGTGAATCTTACTGAAATTCAGTAAATGACAAGCAGTGAAAGCACATCACTTTAGACGTGCTTACGGCATAGCTTCAGCACATTTATATTTAATACGACTGTAATGTCTAGTTTTAATAAATTCCCGATGAACGCTTGCTAGAATAGTTAGGTTGTTAATATTATGCCTCGTTCTCAGATGTTATAATATTAAAATTTCTTTTCAAACACGAAGATCAGCTCCATTGTATGTGTGCAACGTCTGTTTAATGAAGTGATTTCTGTCTGAGCTCCCCATCTTAAGAGGTTTAGTGCATGCACGCCAGCTGTGCGAAACGCCATGTTAGGTCCTAATCGACGCTGCGTTCACGCTGAAACATCTGGAGTTTCGCCATGTTTCTAATTATTCAGATGTGAGGTAAGCATCTGGAAACCCTGTTCTCAGCAAAAATACTCGACTAGAACAATAGTTAGTCATCATCTTTGTTCCATCTTTCATCTATATCAGCAGCAATACACTTGAGACAGTTTTCTTAGTGGTAGGTTTTCTAAGACATTTAACATAATAGAAAGGTTACTTGCAAGGAAGATTTGCATGGTATTAATCATGTTTTTCCTCCCTTTTTTAACCAACAAATGGTTAGAATGCTAAACTGGTGCTAGAGATTGCTTAGCACCAGCGGATATGCGCATAAAAGAGTGCACAGCTTTCACAGTTGGCGTGGGGACAAATATTGAAAAGTGTGGCGCTTAAAAATATTCACATGTACAAAACTGTGTATGCACCTTTCCTACATACATCCCAATATGCATAAAATAGAGCGCAGCAACAGGTGCTACATGGATCGACCTGTCCTGCCCATAAGTAAATATGCAAATTAGTATATTACGTGACAAAGGAACAACATTCTGTTTGGCAAAACATACTAGTTGGTCATAAAGAAATAACTTTGGACATTAAGTAGCAGTTTGGTAAGTTTCAAAATGGTAAACTGTGTGTTTGATTTCAGCTCTGACCTGGGGGGAAAATCACAGCTCATGAACATGCTATTCACACACTATTGTTATTGGTTTTGACCAGTAAGAATAAAAAGTTGGAAAGAAACATGTGGCTACTCAACATCGCCACCACATCAGTCTAACCCACACCAGTAATGGGCAATTTGAAAAAAAAAAAAAAAAAGACCCCCTGTCTTGATCCAGTTATGGGTTCGGGAACAAATACTCACTTGTGAATCAGCTCTCAGATCTTCACTTTTCAAAAACCTGAATCATGCATTGCACAAGGCTGTCTGTAAACAAGTATAAACACAATTTTAAGATGTTGCATATATTCACACTTTACGGCTTATACAAAGTGTGCACCTCAACAACCACCGAACCATTGCTTTGGAACCGTTTTTAAATATTTGCTGTCCTCAAAGAATAAACCCTCATGCAAATGAACCCTTATGTTTTCCAAATTTGATACTAAAAACATAATTCTTAGCAAGTATTGACTGAAATATTTTTGAAAGGACAATCTAATCCACACAAAAGAATCATTAATGGCTTATGATAGTGGTGGCATTGCCTTTCATAGACAACTCCCACCGTTATCAATTTAGACACATAACCAATTTAGATAAAGATTAGGGACATATACTTTCATGCATAAACAAGGATACTCTTCTATTTAAAACATTTTTTTGATGTAAAAATACTACCTCTACCCATTAAACCCATTAAAGTTTTTTTCTTCTTCTTCCTTGTGTTGTAGTCTTAGAAATTGGTATTGACAAGGTTTAATCAGTGCAACTCTGCAAAAACTATTCCAGAAATGGACAAGATAAAAATCAAAAAAGTTCCTCTTTGCTTCAAGTAATTGTTGGCATCAGGTTTTGTATCCCTGAACTTATTCAAAGGTATTTTGCACTGTCAGCTCTCTAATTTATATCAACAGTACCACAGAAGAACACGCTGTACTTGGCTGAGAGTTGGATAAATCTGCTCCCTGTGTTCTGGCTACATTTCATATTCTTTCAGATAAACGCACACAGCTCTGTGACCGTATTGCTACAGAAACCCGTCCCCCATCCCCTCCAAAAAAAAAAAACTAGTTGAAATAAACTTGTGAAATAATTTGCAATGGTTTGCTCAAAGCTTTATCGCCAACATGTAATTAATTAACCATGTCCCAGAGGCTGATAATGACAGGCACATTTTAGGGCTTCTATTACCGGGTGTTGAATTGCATCCCTCAAGGGGAGAGGAGGCAGCCACATCCCAGGAATCTCTCTCCGTCAAATCAGATACGTGATAAATATTCAATGACACTTGGGCTTATGGGTAGCAGTAAGCTCCGTTTCCCTTCACTTGAAGGAAGCGGGTCTGGACTAGGGCAACTAAATACAGATCCTCAAACCAAAGTCTGCATTAACACCCCCGCGGGATTCTTCCTCTGATCTCCAAAACCATAGACGCCAGTGTCAGTAAATAATCCCTGCAGCACACTCCTCTCCTTACAGGTAAAAGTAACGTGAATGAGCCGTAATTCACACAGCGAGACAGATGTGTGATGTTAGCGAAAGCAGATGCTAAATATTGTAAAGATGTACACCACCCTCAGGTTATGAGATCATTTGATATCCTTTGTTTGTCTTTTAGGCCGAGAGTGAAGGGTTAATGTTTGCTGCGTTTTCTTGTGAAGCCACTGAAGTGTCTTTAATGATCAAGAGAGCAGATTAGTCAACACTGTCAGCGATCACCTCTCTCTCCTGGTGCTTCAGCTCAACGGCTGATTGAGGAAACTGCTGTAAGTGTTGTTTGGGGGCAAACAAGCCACAATGAAAGCTCCTTTTGGCATCGTAAAACAAAAACTATCTGCTTTGATAACATTTCACGAGAGCTCTTCTTAAACACAAATCGCATGATGAGAGGTGCAAGACCACGACGCTGATCAACTGCTTCACTGCAGAATATTGAATAAAGAAGAATGCTAATGAGACAAAGGAGGGATAGTCTGAGCTCCCACTCTGTGACCTCAATTAATTCACCACACTGAGCTACTTGACCACTGGTCACCCTGTCCTGCAGCTCAGACAGGACACAAAAACAGCTTTTACCAATGAGGATCACATAGTGTCTACGCAAATATAACCACTATAAGTTTCAAAAATAACTTTATGTCACTCCATGTCAGCTATGATGCAAAGGAAGCTGATTTCATCCATCCATCCATCTTTGTGGCACTGGTGATATTTATTTGGAAGTAACTTGACAGGAAGAATCCCAGGGAGAGAATGAGACGACTTTTCGCAAATGGTTTGGGGTTTGAAGTCGAGCCTGTAGCTTCCTTTTATGTTGTATTTGCTCTACCACTGAGCCATGTCACACTACATCAATATGTTTTATGTTTTTGTTTTTACACAAGCTTAATGAATCATCTGGTAAAAACAAAGCTTTTGCCAAACGACTCACCCTTATCAATGTAAATATAAATCCACCAAAGATATTTGCTGTTTATAGTGCCATGGAAATCTATGTCCCTGACGGATTGATTCAGGTTATCTTGTGTGATATAAAAATTTGTTTGATGAAACATTTAAGCGTGATTAAAACCAAAATAAAAATAAACAATCTCCTTAACATCTGTTAAAATTGCTTCATGAACATATTACAGATATGTTTTACTTTATTTAACATACCTCAATATGCAATTGTAAAAATTTGGGTTAAAGAAGGAATATATTCCTGTAATATGCTTTTTGTATTATTCTTTCGTAAACTCAAGGTTAGTCAAGTATCCTTTCATGTACATATTGACATTGTTCTTGTGAGAGGAAGAATTTGACTCACCACAGGAATAATTTGTCTCACCATTCATATTTGAAGATGAGTACCAAGATTAAAACTGTTAAAATAAGACGCAGTTCACAGTGAGAGAATTTAGACAAATATACCTTAAAATGGTTAAGAATTTGTCATTTGTCTTCTTTGTGTTCTGCAGGACAGTTTTCTCTCACGTAATTAGTCTTTGTGGAAGGTCCTTTTTCAAATTTACCTTGTTTTCCAAACAAACGTCCTTTTCATTCATCCATTTATTGTATCATTTAATGTCATGAGGGCTGGGAATCAGGGAGAAATGGGCAGGTTTTATTTACATCAAAGTGCTTACTCAGGGACATGCAAGATTATTTAGTATTGATACATGCAGAAACTAAGGGATATTTAACAGAACCTCTAGGCACACTTATATCCGTGTTTAAAATTAGTTCTGATTCAAATGGTAATTGAAGCATTTACCCTTTTTTTCATTGGAGATAACAAGCTGTGTCTTTTAAAGAGTCAGTATTTGATATGGCTTAATCCAAACTAGATTTTACATGATCATTTTTAAGAAGTTTGAATTAATTTGTGCATCATTCAGCAAAGGGTTGTGCAACATTCAGCTGGTGGTGAGCAGGCAGTGTTGGTGATAAAAGTTACTCATGAAAATGAAATCTTTGTGAGCATGAGCGGCCACACATTCAGTCAAACAGTACAACATGCCCTAATTCTGTTAAACTGGATCACTTACATTCTGCATTACACCTAGTCAATTGAGATACATGTAATGTCATTGCCTCTAAACCAGAAGGATTGGCCTAGAGATACTTTAAGTGGTATAAATTTCAGTGTATTGATGTCCTCAGAAGGCAATAAGAGTGATACCATGTCTCTGGAGAGACGTTTAACAGAGGAAAACAGTCTCCATTAATACTTCATGGGCTTTGGGTGCACATTTCTGCACATCCAGATTCTGTTTGTCCTGCTGAGACTATTTTTCTGTCACATCACCAGTGCAGCTTAAAGAAATGTCATGTTCATTATGTTCCATAGACTAGTTTGTTTTGAAATATTGATTAATTTAATATGTGGCAAGTTTACATAAACAGTCACAACTGAGTCGAAGACACTGAAACACTTAAGGTCATCACCCTGGCAACAGCGACAGTCTATGGTAACCTTGTGGTAAGGTCTGATTTAGTATCCGTTTCATAACTGTGTATATTAACCAGCAAATTAAGAGGATTTATATTTCATTAAAATGTTACCAGTTACAACCAATCAAAGGGAAGTAGATTTTACACAAAGACTGGGATGTCTTTCAGATGTTTTCATGCCACGGTAGCAATTACTTATATCACCATTGTCTTGCCACATTGGCTTTGGATCCCAGTCTGTGAACTTTCTCCATGGAGTTTCCATGTTCTAAGTGCATTCAAGGGCTCATTCTGGTTACTCCTGCTTCCTGCACAGTCCAAACACATGACTGTTAGGGTAAATGATTGCTCTACAAGATAGGTATGTGTGTGTGTGTGCATGGCCACCTGGAGCTGGACATCAACCCCCCAGAGACCCTTCAAGGATAAACGTATATAGACAACGGAGAGATGGATACCAATTACCTATTTCTTACCACACGTGAAAACTAAATAGATATCTGAAGTTCTTTGTCTTGTGAATGCATAAAATGTGTTACAAGATGAAGGATAAAGTTTTGCTTTTTTGAACACAATCCAAAATATAGTAGAGAAGATTAAACGGAGATGTAAAAAGGTCAGTCAGTACAATCAGAGGAGTGTGACATTTAAAACCATAATTATTTAATCAGTCATCAGAAGAATAATTTCCAAGAAAAAAAAGGTAAGAAGAAACTTCTTGCAAAACTCAAAGACTTTGCCTTTACTTTGAAAGGCAGATATCCTGCCTAACTCCAGCAGGCAAGCAGGTTACACCATTGATGGGCCACCACTCCATCACAAGGCGACACAGAGGCATACAAAACACACAACAATGTCACACACAGTCACACAAATGCACATTGACATGTAAGGGTCAAGTCTTTGGATATTTGGAGGAAGCTGTAGAACCCGGAGAGAAACCGTAGATGCACAGGGAGAATGTACCATCTCCTTTCATAAAGACCCCAGGCCGTGATGTAAACTGAGGACCTCCCTGCTGCAAAGCGACAGCACTAATCAACCTGTGACACAATCACAAACTAGTGATTAACAAGTCTTTTGCTCGGACTTAAAATCTGCAGATGAAGTACTGAAGTGAAGGAAGTCAAACAAAATGTACTTGTAAAGCAGCAGCAGCAGCAGCAGCAGCAGCAGCAGCAGCAGCTTGGAAACATGATTCTATGGAACAATTGAAAAGCTCTCTGGGATGAATGCGCTCTGCCTTTATTTCAACACTGACAAATGATCGCAACACTAATCACCTGACACCACAGATCACCTAACACTAAAATTTAGGCAGCATTAAGATAAATGTCATTTCTGGTCTGGTTCTGACCAACATTGTTGCTCTAATGTGAGCAGGCAGGCATCACAACAAGGTTCCTCCAAGCACTTGCGTCACCACAAGAACATACTTTAAACTCCTCAAGATTTAACTGCACCACAGTAAAGTAGCAGTCAACGTGTTATTTCGGTTCATAGTCACTGCACTGAAAATCTGTAAGCCCATTTACATTTTGTTTACTTACAAAAAAGTCAACCTTCTAAAACTTCAAGCTGGTGATACACACGTAGTAACAGGAAGGGGAGTGACAATACTGAGATGCAACCAGACTTCACCTGCAGCCAAACACTCCCTCCTGTCAGATCTTACTGTTGTCTAGCTATTCCTGCCTGCATGCTGCCTTTGTGTTCCTGCCGTCTCTCAGATGTGGAGTTTTATTTTCTGCTCCTGGCTTGACCGAGTTTTGTTTTACTGATTAAACATTTATTTAAATATGATTATACTTTCCTTATCTCTGTAATTGGGTCTTCACTGCACAAACAATACGACAAGGTGGAATACCATACAACATTGTATCAGCTTTTCTATGTAGCCTATCAACAGGGGAATTAATGTCTTTCAATCCCATATAGTATAAACACTAATTAGAGGAATGAGTCATTGATGTACCACCAATTTTCCACTACAATTCAATTTTTAAATCTATTATTAAAGATGAGCTGGACTGCACAGATCTGCTATCTGCGAAATAGAGGGAGATAAATTCAGTGCTTCAGTAAGACTACACTGCAAAAAGTCCCCTTTCAAAAACAAGAAAAAAAAGTACAAAAACAGGGTATAATTTTCTTAAAATAAGAAAAATTATCTGCCAACAGAACAAGAAAATTTATCTTGTCAAGATTTTCTAAAACAAGAAAAAATATCTTACCAAGATAAACCTACAATATCTTAAAATTAGTGTATTTTTACTTAAAACAAGCCAATTTTACTTATACGAGTAAGATATATTATCTTATTTTAAGAAAAATTATCTCAAGTAAAGAAAATGTTACTTGACACTGAATTTCTTAAAATAGCGTAAAATTTTCTTATTTTAAGACAAATGTTCTATGTATTAAGAAAATAAATCTCATATATTCTATTTGTATTAGTAAAATTGGCTTGTTTTAAGTACAAATACACTAATTTTAAGATATTTGTAGGTTTATCTTGGTTAGATATTTTTTCTTGTTTTGGAAAATCTTGACAAGATAAATTTTCTTGTTCTGTTGGCAGATAATTTTTCTTATTTTAAGAAAATTATACCCTATTTTTGTACTTTTTTTTTCTTGTTTTTGAAAGGGGACTTTTTGCAGTGATATACCTAAATCTAGTTTATTTTTATTGTTGCATAGGATTAAAATATATATTTTGTCACAGCTTTACTCAAGGTTCTTATGCTAAGACAAAAATCCCAAAATTGATCCTGTGAATACTGGAACAAGAGATGTTATTGGCTTGCTGAAATGAAGACATGAGTTCAATTACTTTTAACATCTTTATTACGTTTAAGTTTCACATAAACACAATAAAACATGACTACTGGTCAGAATTTTAAGTCTGGATGGGCATCTGATTCTGAAACAATCCTGTAAAATGACAGAACAATGACGATCTGACACATCTGCCGCACTCATAAGATGCACTAAGAGTCAAGCAAACCAAATTGTCCAAAGCAAAAAAAAAATCTTGGGATTAGATGTCAACAATAGGAGCTTCCCCCGCAATGAACTTCTTCCAGTAAGCCATAGCCTTTTATATGTGGAAGTCTTGCCTCAGTTACGGACGGCGTTCTCAAGACGTCTGTCAGCAGCACAGAGAGGAGTGGCCACAGACACACGGATGCTGAAAGGTGTAGTAGCTGTGATGTCCTCCTTTCAGAAGATCAGGGCAGGCATGGTTCCAATGGCCAGTAGAAAGTTGGTTTCACGATCACCACAGAGCTGAAAAGTGGTCTTGTTTGAAGTTGTTGGGTCATCTGCTAATTGGAGCACAGACAGAAAAACAGTCACAAAACAAACCACGTTTTAGGGACTAATCAGTGTAATGATGAATCAGTATCATGAATTTCTTACCTCAAGAATGTGAAGGATGCCGTCACTTGCATTTCCCAAAGTGACTTGTAGATGGTGCAATACGTGATTGGAGATGTGTCTGGCATAGGCTTCACCATGGCAACAGTTTGGTTTACTTGAAAAATAAAACAAGTCTTATTTTAGTTTATGTGCTCAATTACAATATTACATGAATTCAAGATGGCAAGAAAGTTATTTTAATTAAATCAAACTAGGACTACTTAAATTCACAAATCAAAAATAGTGTTTAAAATATCCTGGTAACAGTGTGGAATATCTAACCTAGGCTTTTAGACTCATTGCATTTAAGTTTTTAAATTACAGCACATCAAACACCCTCAGTTAGTGAAATACTAGGCGGAATTGCTCTTTAACCATTTCCCGAATCAAAAGCTACGAATGAGAAGCCATATTAGCTATGTTAAAAAACGGAAGCTACCAAGACTCGTGTCGATATTTTTAAGCCACAGCTATTGTGGTTAATAACTGTTCAAAGCTCATATTCACAAGAGCGGCTCTTTAACCGCGGATGAAAATTGGCATATCACGACATGCTAACTAGCTTCAGTTAGCTTATCTTAGAAAGACAGACAACTTTAAACTTACCTCTCAGTACAGCAGCTGTAGGGTCTATACACGTAAAAAAGTCCTCCATCTTCATTCATGTCCAACCGAGATTAGAGAATTTGCCAAAAGAAAATCTTATAAAAGTACAGTAGATAAAAGCTTAGTTAGGCTGTTACAACTGAATTAACCGTTAATCAGGGCAGTTAAATGATCTCTGGCGTTGCCGTTAGTGATGTGCGGATTGATACTGAAATATCGATTCTTCCGATACCAGAACTTAATTCTTTAAAATCTATTGTCAGATCCAAGGATCAATACTTTCAACACTTTAGTAATTTGAGATAATGTAGATTAACTAGAGTACGTTAAAAAGTAACTAAATTATTGAGATCTTGCCTAAATGAAACGTTGTTAATGGGAACTACTTTTTCTTCCGCCTGGTAAGTATGTAATGTGTAAGGACGTAATGCCCAAGCGCAGCGTGCTGCTGACGCTCACTCACTCAGAAATGAACATGCTGACAAGATTATAAAAAAAGTGACATGGAGCTATTTCAGCTGTCATTTTATAGTAGTTTTAATAATTAAACAAGGATGTATTTAGTAGGGTTATTACTTTACTAATTTTCTTTTTTTTAGTTTGCAACTCCATTTTCATATGTTTTGTATATTTCTGCTGAATTAAAATAGCTTATAGTAAACGAGATTGTTCTCAATGTACTTCTGAGTTTAAAATGAGTGCATCAGAGTACATTGTGTTCTTTTTATGAAGCCAAGATATGGATTACATTTATTTTTTATTTAATTAAGAAACAAATTAATTGTCTTTTGCACAAAGTATGGGATCTGTATTGCCAATACCACCTTAAATTTTACTCTGTATTGGATCGGAAAGAAAATCTGTTGTATCGAACATTAATACTATCTCACTGACATTTTGGGCGCTTTCCCATGTGGATTGTATGATGTCATAAAAGGGGTTACAAACATGATGAATAAAATATTGTTCAAACTAATATTAGTAACTTATAAAGTAAGAATTTGAAATATAAACCAAAAGTTAAAATATTTATCATGACATTGAGCTAATCAATATTGTTGATTCTAATCTCATTGTGTGGAATACCAGCCATTTCAAATCACACATCAACAGAAATTTCATGACATGTCAGTAAGAGGTCCCACATCTTGCATCAAGAAGATCAGATTAAGGTCCACAGCAGACGGAAACATGCCAAGAATTATCTTGATATATAAACTGATATTGTTTCTGAAATTGTTGTGTTAAATGTCAATTGTTTAAATATTAAATTACAATTTCCTGTACACTCTGCCAACTTATACAAGAATATAAGTTCATGGGTTTTTTTAATTTTTCATTGACAATAACACAAAGGATTCCATTTGGACATAGTCTGTTTTAATTATCTGAATACATTTAATTAAGTATGTGATTTCACTTTCTGTGCTTGAAATAAGAAATTTTTACTTGTATAAAATAAGTTCTAGACTTGAAGTTTGATTGGTAAATATTGATATTCTAGATTCTAGCACATATTTACTCATAATAAGTAATATTTTCTTAACATTAAGCTTTTATATCTTACTGAGATAATTAAGTACAAAAACACTTAAAATAAGAAAAATATTCTTACATAAATCCCTCTTGGTGAGAAAAATTATCTTGTCAGAAAGAAAACAAGAAACATCTCCTTAATTTAAGATATTTAATCTTACTAAGATTTCAGTTTTTGCAGTGTACTTGATTTATCCAAAAACATAATATTAAAGAGTCGATCCCTCCTCCTTTTTTCAGTTAGGTATTAAAAGGATCTTGCAATTGATACAATTATACGTTGAAACAGTGCATCTTTTTTCCTCGCTGTTTTTTTTTTTTCTCTTTCCATATTAACAGCTAAGCAGGCATCTTTTTTTAGATTACTTCTGAAGTGTCCTCTGGTCTGCGTTTGATTCTTTTAAGAGCCTGGCCCTCAGTCGTGAACACAGAGCAGACTATTATCTGCAGCACTGCTTCAACAAACTGAGTCAGATACGGGCAGAACTCGAGAGCCACTCAGGCAAAAAAAAGGTAAAGAAAATAAGCGAGGATACGTATGGCTGTATAAGCCCTGTGATTTGAAATTTTCAGTGTATGTGAGACAAAGTGCAAAGCAAAATGAAAGAAAATGACTTGTTTTCCAGTCACTTTGAAGCAGGGAAGGGGCAGCCTTTCATCTGCATGCGCAAGCTTTTATCTACTAGCAACATGTGCGTCTGAAAATAATTATTGGACTTCGCTGCAAAGCTACAATTTCACATTGTTTTGTACCAGTCTGTCGTCAAAAAAATAAACTGTGAATGAATTAATGTTTTTTAATGAGTAAATTCAGAATTTCGACCACATACACCATAGAAACATCTGTTTATTATTAGGATTTTTGGCTTAAACGTAACGAAAACTCAAAAATTAAAATTCAGTGTCCAAGAATATTAAAATAATACACAGCACAACTTAGGAAAAATAAATAACTACTTGTAAAAAATGCAGCATGATGACAGTGTTATGGCCTACACAAATACGTATGAGGAAGACTGCTGACATGACAAATGCCTAGAAAACCGTCATTGTCACCCTCCCTCTGCAAGGAGGAGAAGCCACAAAAGGTCACAGCTAAAGAATTTGGTTATTCACAGAGTGCTGTATCACAAGGAATGTCAGGCAACATCCAGTCGAGAATTTGGGGGGAGACTTAGAAGGGAATAACTGAGCCACTATGCAGAGATGAATCCTGCAAATGGGCAAATCTTGCTTTCCTCATGTCATGTCACTCCTGAGCCGGTGACAACACTACCCGGGTTAAGGTGAAAAAGAACAGGAGTGCTCAGTGGTCCAAACTCCTCTTTTTCGACGAGTGTGTACAAGTATGATATTGTACGTGTGTATGCGTGTGTACTTTTCGTCTGTGCTGTGCGATTTTCCCAGTGAGCCTTAATAAAACAAAGGTCTCATCAGTCTGCTGTCACTCCTTACAGACTAAGATCCTCGGTTTCTTCCACATGAAGCACTTTAAAATGCAAATTACTTGTTAGCGCAGGATTTCTTACTAGGAAAGTTTAATGGTGTGAAACAAAACACAAGCCTTATTTCCATACATCAGCATAATAGCAATCCCTGCTGCATTTAACTGACTGTTTGAAATTTCCTTCCTCCTTTCTGTTTATGCAGAGCTGAGTCACTGCAGCTGCACAATCCAAATGTGGGCATGACTTGAAGAAATTATAAACACCAGGCGGAATATTGGTCGGATTCAAACACACACACACGGAATTATACACAATGTCATAAAGCAAGAACAAACACCATACGGAAGAAATTAAAATATTGATTTTATAATCAGAGCATTTATATAAAAGCTCTGGAAATCTCGGGCATCAATCATCACTCACTTTATGTAACAACATGGACTCTAATGTGTGATATTCTAAAACTGCACATGATACAGTACAAAACACTTTAATATAAGAATAAACTGAGTCTGAATGTATTTAGTCATAATTTCAAGATGCTACAGTGTCAATTTTTGGCTTTTTTGGGGGGGATTGTTACATAACAAATTGGGTGGAGATATAGAAATATGATTTCTGGTAGACTTGAGAAAACTATGTACACATAAGCAAATCCAGATTAGATTTTGCATAACAATAAATCGAAATGAAAGACTACTGAACACCTTCATTGTAATGCATGTGATGATTAAAAATAATCTGCTTGTGGAGCAGAAAGAAATTTGCAACTGGTATGTTTTCACATAGATATGATTCTGTTGGTATGGTGCCTATGAAACCTGGTCGTCAAATTAAAAATATTATGGATACAAAAGAAGTATCATGTATCATAACATAATGATATGAATTTGCTCTATCTGGCTACGATATTAAGTGATTACACAAAACAGGCAAATTTTGATTGGATTGAAAGAGGAACTAAATTGTAAATATGCCAGCTATGCACTGTAAAAATTAATTTTCTGGACCAGTACGGAAGAGGATCCCTCGATCGTGGAAAAAAAAAAGAAAAAAAAATTCTGAGATAAAGTCAGAATTCTAGTTTTTTGTTCCAGTGGTCCTAATCCTCTTCCTTAGAAACAAACATCAAACCTTTACAAATTACATACTTTAGCTGCTCAAGAAAATGATTAGAATCTGATCTCTTATTTTGTCTTTCTTCAGCATCATGAGTCTTCATCAATTTACTATTAACATAAAAATTAAAAATTAATCACTTTCCTTACCTTGACTTAAACTGGTTTGAATTCAACAAACTTTATGAAAATACTACAGGTAAAATAGGAATTAAACTATATCATATATATATATATATATATATATATATATATATATATATATATATATATATATATATATATATATATATATATATATATATATATATATATATACATACATATACAGTATATATATATATATATATATATATATATATATATATATATATATATATATATATATATATATATATACTGTATATTATTATTATTATTATTTTTTCTAAAAAGCCAACATATAATTCATGCCAGACATGTTGACATACAAAGATACTACTACAACTATAATAATAATAATAATGATAGTGATAATAATAAAGAAAAAATTGTCCATAGAAAAAAAGATCATGGTTAAAAAATGGAATAGGCTAGACAAAAGAAATGAATACGTGCAGAAAATGAAAAAAAAAAAACCAGCAGAAATCTCTCAACATTTCAAAAGCATTACTGCTGCTTTGTTTAAGTAAATATAGGTTAATTCTTAACTGAGTGAGAAAGAACAAAATTTCAGCATAAACCAGATGACTCTAGTAAGACATTCAACAGGGAAATCAAATGAATTAGCAAAAAGCCTTGGACAACTCACAGAGATCCTTTGAAAAGACTGGGCAAAAGCAGGTACAGTTATTTCCCATGAAAGCAATAAGTATTGCACTCAACCACACACCCACTGTACAGGACTCCATGGCTGAATAAAAAGGTTTGCTGCATACTGGGAGAATCCCAGTATTCTTCCAGAGAAAGTCTGGGAGAATTTTGTCTAATCAGATCAGAAGACTGTTTCTGCCATATTGTCAAAAGTACCATGTCAGTGTTTGGGGGTTAGCATCATATCTCATATGGTACTGAAAGACCCCGCATAATTCAAGGAAGGTTGAATGGAAAATGTACTGGGACATTTTAGATAAAAATATAAAGATGGAAAAAAGTGTGCAAGATAAATCACTTGCTTTGAGAGAAAGAAAAAAAAAACAGCTAAAATAGGCCAGTCAGCAACCTCAATTCCAGTTGAAAATCTGTCAAAAGAATTGAAAATGTAGTGCATAGAAAAGATCAATGCACTGAGCTAGTTTCTCCATACAGGGGAAATCCTGAAAATGTCATTATCTAGAAAGGCTTTTTTCACTAAGCATAACATGCATTTTTTATTATTTAGGTTGTTGCCAACATCTTGTGTAAATTTTATGTCACTGGCCCCATTAGAAACAGAGTGGGGAAAACGATTTCTTGTTTTTACAGGCGTAAAACATCATGTATAGCAGGTCTGGTGCACTTTATACGTCATGTGAAGCAGTAATTAATCTAATGCCCATTAAAAATGCATATTATGTATGATATACATATATATATAAAACCATTTAATGCAGATAATACACATTTATTGGTATAAATCACCTCTGTTCTGTGTCCACTTATAATTATAATTTACATAATTTATATATAACTCAGAGGGAGAAAACAAGCCTTTGGTCTAGATAAGCACTGGGAATAATCAAAGTCTGTTCTTAGACAGAGAATAAGTCATCTGAATTTCATGGCTGTATCATAAACTTAGGTGCGTATCTATGCCAGAGGAGAAGAAAGAAATAGATGGAGGTATTTATCTCCGAGGTGCTGCCTGCTTTGATACGCCTTTGCAATAAATCTGTCTGCAGCCTTCAAAGAGACAATACACTCTCTGTGGAACGTATTCTGTCAGCACAATGCTTTAAACTTTCCTCTAAGTGTTGTCTGAGTCACTCACACAGTGTCTTTAATTGTTTCTCGAACCCTTATTGGAGACTCGTGTGGCAGAATGTCTTGTACTTTCTCTCTCTGTTGCCCAGCTATTACACTGAGATGATATTTCATCGGCGTTAGGAACAAAGGGAAGAGAGTACAGCAAAAAAAATTAAAAAAAATAAATCACACATCTACTACCCCCAAAAGAGATTCACTTGAAGAAGAACAAAGGAAAACAGAGTCAGTTTCAGGTTAGCCTCTCAATGTGATAAGGAACAGATATTCAAGGAACACATTGGCTTTAAGGTTAGCTAATTACTTTTCAAACTGACCCATTTATCTTAATCTGAAAGGCTTCAAGATAAGAAAACCGAATTAGTTACCAGTACAGAGGGTCTTTTGTTATTTGTGGATAATTGATGGGGCCATATAAATGGTGAAATTTTAGAAGAATTGCAGAGAGATTTAAGGTACATTTCAATAAATCAAACTATTACGTGAAGTTCATTTATTTCAGGAATTTAATTTAAAAAGTAAATGTCACACCCTCATTATGACTAAACAAACACATACATTCCAAGTGCTTGTTTTGGGTCATTTTGATGAATATGTCTTACAATTTATGAAAAAAAATATTTTTCAATAAAAAATATGTCTAAAACTAAAATGTGTTTTAATACCATGTTGTTCATTTTCAGCAGGTATGCAGTCCAACATTGCGTTCAGTTTTGGGCTCTTTTGCCAGAATTTCTGCGTCGATGCTGTGAGGCACGAAGGCATTAACCTTTTGCCTCAGATGAGGCGTTAAGGAAATCTTTAAAAGCAGCCTCCAGCTCATGTATGTTGTTGAGTTTGGTGTCTCTGATTGTTCTCTTGACAATACTCTATAGATTCTCCGTGGGCTTCAGCTCAGTGTGATAACCAATCAAACACAAGGTCACCATAGCCACCACAGCAGATGTGGGCATCCTTGAGAATGTCCTACCGGACAATGAATTTAGCAACTTGTCAGAAGACAGAAGCATGCAGAAGTCTACACCTACACCATCTACCTCAAACTCTGACTCAGAGGTCTCGAACTGCATCCCTCAAGAGCCGATATCTTTTAGATGTCTCTCTGCTTCAGCACACCTGGCTCCAAAATGAACTTGTTAGCAGAGCTATGTAGAGCTTGACTGAATGCTAGTGAGGCAGTTTCACCATTTAGTTCAAGTGTGTAGGACAAAAGACTCATGTACTATTACCAGGACTCTGGTCCTCGAGAAAAACAGTTTGAGTCCACTGCTCTGAAAGATATGTGGTTTTTCTTGTGCACCTTTTTCTCTCATGTGTTATGGTCTCTTTCAGTATATTTGGATCCAGAATGATATAAACGAGCCAGAAATTCTTTAGCAGTGACGTTTTCTAATGTGAAGACATTTGTCTCACTCTGTTTGGGATGACAAAGTGACATGCAGATATTTTATTCATTTAAGAAAGAGAGAAAAAAAGAGACAGTTTGTCTACTTCAAATGGTAGCTTCTTGGTTTGAATCTTTAGATAAGTATTTCTGGATGATAGAAATTCCATCTACTTTTGGGATCAAGCCTAATTTTTTCCAGATCCTTTTTGTTGCTCGTCTTTCGATAGCTGGGAAAGGCAGTGGTCCTCAGTGACCAAGAAAATGTTAAAGAAAATTGATCACTAGAAAGACTGGATTCACTTTGGTTTAATTTTGTGTCATTAAACAAAGCCTGAGCAAGTCAAAGACACGATAGGCATTTTAATGGCTTTACGCTAAAGGACTCAGTCTTATAAATGACTCAGCTGTTGCATGAAAATCAAAATATTCTTCGATTGCGGATAAGTTTGCTGACGCTTGAAGATGCCGCCATCACTTCTGGCGATCAGATGCTAATTAAAGACTCTCTTCCCTTGTGTGACAGTGGCCATTTGTTTAGGAGTGTATCTGTTCTCCGCTCAGCTCCAATGTAATAAGTCAAAACATAAGAACGCCAGAAGAGACACCTGACAAATGACAACATGCACCTGCCTCACATATTGCTTCTGCCCTGGAAGAACAGTGTCCATTAAGATTCAATTTCCTGTCATGAACCAAAGCCACAACAAAAAGAAAAATGTCTGTGCACAAATGTGGATTGAAGATATATTGATATGTCAGCAATAAGTGTAACAGCAGATCATTGAATCACCTTCGGCACAAACAATGTACAACACAAATTTCTAATTAACACTAAAATGTGTCATTTTACTAACTAATTGAACAGTTTATTTTAAATTGAGACTAAAATCTCATTAGGTGGTAGGCTAATCAATTAACATTTTCTACTCACACCATCACTGAGATAATCAGACATGGACTTAAAAGCTGCGAAGGGTTAAGCTGCATTATCCAAATGCTTTCCGTTCTTCTGCTCCATTAAAGCAGCCTGCCTGCGGCTGTATCGAATGTCTGCTGCTCAGGATGTGGTGCAGCAATTAATCCTCAGATTGATTCACTTCCTATTGAATTGCCCCAAAACTCAAGATGTAATTCAAGCTGTCCTAGTTAATTCTAGATGCTGATTCATTCAGACGGCTTACGGAATAAAGTTGAGACTTCTAGAAACAACTGTTTGCTGATCAATTTGAGTTTTATTGTTTTTCGATTGGCACGCCACGCTGCTGCAATTAACAGTAGTTATTTAAAAATGCCCTGTTTGTAATTGGCTTTTTAAAACCAATTAAACAGGCAGAGAGTTAGACAAGAAGGTATAGAGATATACAGAAAACATCTGAAAGATGTTATATACAGTACTATAATTTTAATAACTACTATTACTTGTGATGATAAGAGAAAAATGAAAAGCATCACATTTTCATGTGAAAGTGCATAAAGAAGAACTTTCCATCTTCATACCTCCACAGCTTTTCTTTATGTGTTACCAAGTAGATGCCACACAATTGCACGTCTTCTCAAATGCAAAACAGGCAGCCTGCTGACAAAACTGTTGGGCTTTTTCCAGCATGGATGTCAAATATTTAAAAATCTCAGCCAAAGGTATCAAATGCTGCTAATTCGGCATGTCTGAGAATTGCATACACAGGTCTTTGGCATGCAACAAACTTTATTCTTTATTCTTTACTCTTTGATGTTGTTCACTGCAGATCGACTGCGTTAGTGAGTGCTTTAGATTTCTACCTGTTCTTATGTAAACCTCTCCAATTCCATGTTAACACAAATTGTGATTCAGCCAATCACAACTCACTGCATTTAGATGTCCAGACATGGTGAAGATGACTTGCTAAAGTTTAAACTGAGCTTAAGAATGGCGGGGAGGGCAGGGGGGGGAGATTTTGAACAAACTATCTTTGTTCGTTCACCAATTGCTGAAGTATAGGCAGCATCCTAAAAACAATCTCTGTGGTTTACAGACAATGGTCTGAAAAGGGGGAAAAAAAAGCTCAGCGAGCAGCAGTTCAGAGAAGAATGAGCAAACTGCTTTGAAAAGTGAGACAGGCAAAAGTACCTAAGATAACCTCTCGTCCAAGAAATGTTGCACAGCATCTCTGAAGCCTCTACACTTCAAAGAAACACAGGTAACAGCAGCAATTTCAGCTCCAGCATTCTGATGGTAGGGTCCGAATTTGATATGAACATGAAAGCATGACTCCATCTTGACATGCATCAACAGTTGATGGCCCAGTGTCGTAGGGGGATGCGGAATTTTCCATGCTCAGTTTGTCCTTTCTAACTTCAACAGGGTTTTTCCAAACACCACAACCTGCCTGAGTTATGTTTCTGACCATGTCCTTCCATTAGGACCACAGTATCCTGATCCTCTGATGGCCATTTCCAGTAGAATGACGCACCCGTGAATCCCAGGCAAAGAGACTAACTAAAACAGAAACTATGTTTTGATAGTTTTAATCTCAGAATTCTGAGATTAAAGTCAGAATTCTGACTTTTTTCTCAGAATTCTGACTTTAATCTCAGAACTGTTTTATTTTTTTTCCCAGTGGCCCTAATCCTCTTCTGTAATAATGTGCTGTTTTACATGCTAAATTAGAAAAAAAAACTATGTATGAGAAATTATCCAGCAATACATTTCTTCCAGTAAATAACTAAATCACTTCCTGTCTGCCTATATTTGAAACAGAAAGAGGCTCACTGAGCATCAGCGGATAGGGAGGGATGTGATGAATATTTCACATGAGGGGAAGAATCATATTTCTTTTGCTCTATCAAGACAAAAGTATTGATATTCAGGCGTACTGAGGCTGCAGAATTTAGAACGTGCTGCTAGGTTGGATTGCCACCGATCACATTTCCACTGATAAAGTGATAGAGCAGCATTTCCAGACTGACATTTCATATCGCTATCAAGAGATAATATATTTATATTAAAAGGCTCTCAGTGCAATTGATCTTTCCTCAGGGACGTGAAAGAGGAGCCTAATAAGTTTTATCGGCAGCACCTTTTCAGGGCCTGTGTTGGTTCTGTTCATTCTGATTACACTGCTGCAACATAGGACTCTGGGGGCTGCTTTGAAATTATGAGAGTAAATATTCCACAACTAGGAAACGTGGACTGGCTTTAGCCAGCCATATAATTTAAACCCATGTCTTTTGCAGACAGTATGCTGTGAGATTCCCACCGCAACGTGAGAACGCTACAATGCCGAACCGCTTCAAAGGTCACAAGTCCCTTCAGAAGCCCAGTCAAAAAATAACCACAGGGAAAAACCATCAGACTTTGCTTTGATCTTTGCCAGGTTTATCAGTTTTGATAAGATTACACATAGCGAATGAGTAAAACATTGCCATTCAAGATGCACACTTGCCTCTGCGGCATGTTAATTAATGTAAACTGCTGGAAGCTGAAACGGCACTGCACAGGGCGCAAAATTACTAATTTGTTTATTAGTCACTTTGGCAAATATGTCAGCCTTTGAACATCTGAAAGCAAAGTCTGGATAGTTTCTAGCAATCTATGCAAGCTGTCTGAAGATTTGTATTTAAATGATGTAAGAGATGATGAAGCAGGGTATTGCAGCAGATTGATAGAAACATGCATGGGACGCAACACCTAATTTGAACTGATATCAATTATCTCATCAAGAGAAGGAATGAGTTGGACATTTTTTCTGGCGAACTAGCTCTACCAAAACTTAGCTGAGTTTATCTATAACAAGATTAAAAATAGCATATACAGGTATGAAAGAGGTTGGAGTGTTTGCTGTTTTACACCTTTATAAAGTGTATTGGAATAAATATAGAAATCAAATGATATATATCATAATTTGAGCAAAAAATGTTTTTTAGTTGTGTCCTGGCTTGGAGGTTACTAGTCGCACGTCTTCTTTCAATGTCAAGAATCAGGAAATATGTAAAATATGTAGAAGGCACAAAAAAGGCAAGGCAACTGCAGGAGAACACATGAAGATTTGCTATGTATTTTTGATGAAACCACTGGCTGGCAAAGCACAATAACAACCCAAGACAAAAGTAATAATAATAAAGTCTCCAACTCCAAAAAGTGAAGATTTACTTGATGACTGGTTCAGTGAGGAAGAGAAAGTGAGGAGCAATGTGGTCTGAGAGCAGTTGCTTCAAAAGCTAACCAACAGGCCCCCTGTCCAGGACATGTAGAAAAATATTATTGGCATCTAAAGCGAAACCGTGAAAATATCAGGGAGAATTGTTTGAAGAGAATGGTTGTAAATTGAATGTAACATACAGAAATTGAAATTCTGTACTGAGTGATAGCACATAAAAAGTAAAACCTGCTGTAAAATGAAACATTTTTATTTGGTAAACTTTATGGTCACCGACAGCTGCAGTACCCCCAGTGGTCTGACTTATTCCCTGCTCAATCTGTTTAAACCACAGATTGAGTTGTCCTTATTCCTTGGACAGCTTCTTTCTTTTAAGTAGAAAATGTCTACTGTTTCACAATCATGGACCATTGTGCTTTTAGAAAACACAGCACTGTATCTGACTCACACTGCCTCAGTTACTGACCATTTTTCACTCGTTGTGTGCTGCACCGTTTCTGTGTATCCCTTGCTAAACATCATTACTATATCTAAACTGAACAATAATGCAGAAGAAGTGGAATTTAATCTCGGATTTAAAGAAAGGTTGTGTCAGGATGCGAGGTAGGATCAGCATTGTCAACCTTGTGTGCACAATTCATTTTTCAGCCTTAATATGGAGAGTTGAACATCTGCTGCTCTGACTGTAGCTGGGAGGGACAGCTGCGTGAGGACTGGAAATACTTTGAAGCAGGGACACGGGCGCATGGCGGCATGAGTAGAGTAAGAATGATATGATGTTTCTCTAAAAATCCCCAATAAGAATAGAAAAAATATCTAAAGTTGTCACTTGCTCTTTATTATTAGAAAAGTCTAGAAAAGACCATCCAATGCTAAAAGTTTAGTCTTGGAGTTTTAAACCAAGTGGACAAGTAAATATTGGTTGAATTAATTAGAAAAGAGCTGAACTGCCCTCCTGAGAGGGATTCAGCATGTCAAAAAATATACCTTCATACACCACTGGAATGCATAGCAGATATATAGATATGGAAGAATTTGAAAGGGACCTAAAAAATAAAATTTTAATTGTGATCAAAATATCAGATGTTCCAACAAGGATGCTGGATGAGAAAGTACTGCCAAAAACAAACCTAGTTCAAAATCAGTTTAACTTACTCATTTGTTTTTTAGAACAAAGCTGTTTTTCTTCTTGGGCAGAAAACAAGGATAAAAAGAAAGGGTTATGTTTTTCTGTCACATTAAAGAAAGATGTATTTTTTTCTTATTTAAATATATTTTACTTTTTCTCAATTCATGTGTCCTCTCAGTTCTTTCTCAGAATACCTCAGGGTTTTTTTCCCCCTTCATGTTATTGTAAAGATTTCCAGAACCCCACAAGTTAATCTTGAACAAAGCCCAGCGATCTTTCTTTCTGTTGTCCAAGTCAATATTCTTGAAGCTTTGCAATGCATTCTTTAAAACGTTTAAAAGGGAGAACTTCTGTCGTGGGGACACATACAGTCAAATAAATCCATGAGATTGGATAAGAAGCAGGAAATCTTGAGCTGCAAAAAACAAACAACAAAAAAATGACATCTGCTACATTCTCTCTTTTAGGAGAGCACAGCTTGTATTGATTCCTGCTGGAGACAAAATGATATTTTTCCAGCCCTTTATGTTTCTTTACTTTCAAATCTAATTACATTGTTATCGATTAGCTGTTCCTGACATTACAAACATTTAGCTCATTCTTCAAAATATATCTAAAAAAAAAAGAAAAAATCAATTCACTCCTATAGTGAAAAATTATTCATATCCCTGAACATTTTCAAGTGTATGTGCACCCTAATAGCTGCCACAAGAGATAAAAGGATTTCTAAAACACAGACAGGAGAATCAAAGGAACACAGAGAATAAATCAGGAAAGTTGATTTTACATAATGCAGCCCCTTTAAATCTGTTTCGCAACAGTTAATCTGGTAGTTTAGCGTCGCTGATGTTAAACAAATCTGGGATCCACATGAAATTCTTCAAACTTGATTGAACCAGAAAAATAAACAACAGAGTGCCAAGCTTTACAGACTATTCTCTTTCTAATGAGAGCCTGCAGAGTCAATCAGTACAAAACTGACACGCAGTGGGGATGTTTCTTTGTGTGACTGCTGAGCCTAAAAATTTAAATAGTCTTGAGGTGTTGACTCATTTAGATGAGACAGACGCTCCTCCCTTTGTGTGGAGGAGTCTTTCCACACTGGAAAAGATAATCAGTACAGAACACGTCGTACTCGGCCTTGAAAGTAATGCCTTGCCACTGGCACTGCATTTAAATTGTTTTGCTTAAAAAATGTATTGACCGACAGTCCATCCAGTCTGTGACTCTGAATTCCTGTACTCGAACATATTAGCTCTCCTTCATAAGTATCCATAAATAAAGATGTTTGAACAGGAGAATGCACTTTATGTTATTGTTCCTGAAACACACACTTGAATATCTTGTTCTGTTTTATAGCTGTGAAGTGGGACATAACACCGTGCAAGGACATGCAAGAACAATGAGGATGCAAGAGGAGACGAGCAACTGTGAACATGAGACGCATCAATCTCTAATCAATAGTGAGCTTATGACAGTGATGGACTGCAGGAATTGCAGAGAAACTGGAGAGACAAATTGTCCCGAGGTAATAATATGCAGCTTGTCTCAAGGTCAGTGTGAGCAGTTTAGCCGAATATCAAACAATGGCCGTCAGGCACAACCGTACCTGAAAATATATATTTTCTTTGAAATCTACATTTTTTAACAACAAAATACATAGGTTACTCAGGTTGTTCCCTGATAAACTTTGGTTGGATACATAAAATAAACAGTTTATATTTGATTTTGACAAATTTTGGATTTGGAGAAGGAATGTAAAATAAAAGGGCAATACGAGTAGCGCTATACATCTACACAGAGGTACATTTCTGATAAAATGTTTTTACTGCCAGGTATTTTTACCGTCAATAAATATCCAGCTGTGAAACACGGCTTTAAAAACTGTGTGGAAAAATAAATATGTTAAACCTCCTAGTTGATGGTCTGATTGTTCACAGCAAAAGAGTGTGCATTCCTACTGATGAGGCGTCCGTTTTTAACATCATTTAACCCTTGTGTTTAGAAATGGGGTCCAACCGACCCCACACATGTAAAACTTGTATTATTTGCCACGGTCCTCTACGTTTGCCTCAGTCCTCGCACGCACAAGGGTTAAAAAGAGTTGTGGAAAAATGTAATCTTGTTTACACTGTTTTGGTTTCTGGTTTCTTCTTAAATATCGGAGTTCAAGTAGAAATTTATAGAGCACGTAACAAATTTGAAAGTTGAACAAAATGCTGTGCTGAGGAAAATGACATCTTTCCCATGTTGTATTAAAAGCCACAGAGTACAGATGTGTTTTAAATGAAACCTCAAAACATCGACAGTTAAATCTTGGTACAGTTAAAAACAACTTATCATGATCTCAGGCTTCTAGGCTGCAGACGGTCGGACAGATTCCCACGAGCCTGTCTGCTTGGTGCTTTATGAATCAACAATGAGAACAGTGAGTCAGTAAAGAGAAGCAGGTACTGGAGAGATATATTAATTAATAACCTAGTAGGGATGTAATAAAAGCATGAATCCCCCCTTTCCATGATTTAAAGTGAAATACATAAAATTATATTTCACTTCAGATAAAAGCCTCAGTTAAAAAAAAAGAAAAGAACTGGCTGCACTTTTGTCTGTAACATTAGGCAAGAGTTACTATTGGTTCTGCAAAGGGTGAAGAGGCAAACTGACAGAACAGCTCAAAGCAGTAGTGGAAAATTACATGGAGGATTTTCAAAGCACTTCACAAGACAAGAATCGCTTTGAAATATATGTTCAAATTGATGCATTACAATCCAATCAGCACTGACAAACTCAAATTTAATACATCCCAGCCCCGTTTATGATGTAATGCAGTTATTAAAAAAACAAAAAATACAGTTAATCATCCATCCATCCATTTTCTAACACCCTTGTCCCTCAGTGGGGCTGGGAGGGATGCTGGTGCATATCGCCAGCTAACTTTCCGGGCGAGAGGCGGGGTTCACCCTGGACAGGTCGCCAGTCTGTCACAGCAGCTAAAAGGTTTTCTAGAGCCATAGAATTACCTGTTGCTGCTAAACAAATGGGATTTAATGACCATGTTATTGCTATGTTTGAGTTTTTTAAAAAAAATAAGTTGAGATACTGTTCAGTAATCTGATATTTCAAAACCAAACAAAATTATGTTGCTAGTCTTTACAGTCACATTTTCAAAGAAACCAAATTTTATATCATTTGCTATGATAATCCAACTTAACAGAAATAAATGCTTGAAATATATCAGTTTACGTGTAATTTATCTACATGACAAGAGGTAAATGACTTAGTTAAAACTATGCACAATCACACATCTGGTTCTTTTAAACAGGAGAACAACGAGAATTGGCATCAAAACTCAGGGGAAAGAAAGAGCATTGGATAAGGTAGACCTGATTATGACACATGAGAGTAAAACAGCCTGGCATGTGCCTAAGCAGATCTGCTCCTCTTTAAACTCCTGATTGGTCTTGATGAGCTGCAGCTGCAGAAAGACACCTGCCTAAAACTCCCTGAGAAGGAAGACATAAGTGGACACACATACATAACTGCACGATGCTTTGTGGATATAACAGGTGGATAAATAAAATGGAAGAAAAACTTCATAGATCCTGGGAAACACTTTTTTCTCCTGAAGGCCAGACAAATGAACACTAAATAAAATCATTGAGTACAAGCAGCTTACTTGTTCCCACCTTTCAAACGTACCTTGAGTGAAAGTCAAGGTTTCTTTGCTAGACTCCTGTAGGATGAAATTTACTTTGGGGAAGGGCAGTGCTGCAACACAGTACAGGAAAAAAAGAAACAGTAATTGTTGCACTTGTAATCTCACGAATCAAATATTTTAAAAACACAGCTATAACCAGCCATTTCACTGTTTAAGATTTTCTAATATATATATACTTTGAGGTTGTACTTTGAGGTTTATATAAAAGCTTCAAGCTTTGTTTCCTGTAATTTTAATGGTAGCTAGTGTATAATGTTTTACCTTGATTTCAATCCTATTGAAATCAAGGTAATTCTATTTCTATTTCTACTCTATTTCTATTCTATTGGCCATGTGTGCTGTTCTTAAGTTGATTTATGGTTGATTAGAGTTTTTGATTTGATTTAAAAGTTGTGATAGTGTCAACATATTGTTGCAAAACCCCAGTCAAATAAAATAAAATAAAAAAAAGCTTAAAAATAATTTTCCTTTCCTAGCTGTTTTGCTATTTTTATCCAAAAGACCAGATAACTTATTTGAGGCAAAACCTCCTGCTGACTTATTTTAGAAAAAAGAGATTATTTGTCTTTAGACTAAGAAGATTAAAGAAGAAACAACACAACCAACAACACAATCAAAAAAATAATACGTAATACAGTTGTTGTATTAAGAAAACTGAAATTACAGAAATAAAAACCTGATGGAGTCTTCTATTGCCTCAGAGGCACAAAAGCAATAATGCTCTCTGACCTGAATATGACATGTACTGCTTGACCAAAGTGGCTTCCACAAAGAAACTGTGCGCTCAAGGCAAGGAATTAATAATATCACTGCAAACTGAAACCAGTATGACACATTAATCCGATGCAGGAGGCATATAGGCAAATTCATTTAAAATGCATGTTGCCTTCGGTCGGTGCAACAATAGGTTCATAAAATATGTGTTTTGCTTAGAGAGCAATCAAAGTTCAGTCCATCCATCCATCCATTTTCTGTACACCCTTGTCCCTCAGTGGGGTCAGGAGGGTTGCTGGTTCCTATCTCCAGATAAGGTTCCGGGCGAGAGGCGGGGTTCTCAAAGTTCAGTGATTTCTAAAAAATATTTTCTTGTCTTCAGCTTAAAAGAGATCAGAACTGCTTACTGATACTTAAGAGAAGCTTTACACCTGCAGCGTGTAGCTGACATCAATATGTTTTCTACATATTATGCTTTTTATATATTTGTTAAAATTATCTCGTGACAGTATAATAATTTATTATTATTATTATTATTATTATTATTATTATTATTATTATTATATAAAGTAATATATTATTATGATATAATATTATATAATATAAAATAAGAGATAATCAGTGAAAAAATTGAGCTCCCCTCACACAGTACTAACTGCAGAAATACACCATTTAGTCAGAAACAACCAATCAGAACCAAGAGAGAGTTTTAGCGCTGATATCACTCCTGTGTACATGCCACTCACATCACTCTCCTCTTCCACTGGCTATGCTACAGTTGGTTCACCACAATATAGTCTGTCACAAATACTAAGGTTAGTTAGCATGCACATCGATAGACAGACAGGTTTCCTGTAACGGTAAGTTGTCCCTCCTGGCTCTGACTGTTTTATTTTTGATCAGGAGCGTTGCATTTCTTCAGACAGCAATGGGATCTCAGGAGGAGGTAGAGAAGCACAATTTTTTCGCCGATTATTTCTCAGATTATACCATACCGTCACGACCTGGTGAAGTCTTAACGAATATGGAAAAAAACCCATATTTTTGTAAAAGTTGCATGCTGCAGCTTTAAGGTGGTATTAAAATTGCATCAGTCAGACAGGAACTGATTTGAAGTATTTTATTCAGCTCTACTTCTGTTGATTCTGCATGGCTTGGTGGGTGATCCAGTGCAGCAGGAATCTCATCCTGAACTGTGCGGCAGTCTGTGGGTGATACATAAGGGCGTCAACCGCACTACACTCAGCAATTAATTCTCCTCACACAACTTAATCTGAGTGTATGCCTTTGCCACACAGAGAGAGAGAGAGGGCCTCTGCACTTTCCCAACATGCATATTGTGGCACACGGCCACATTTTTTGGCACACACACGTCTTGACATCAAGCAGAGGACCGTAAGTTGGAAGAGAAAGAGGAAAAACTTGGTAAAAAGTTTAAAATGCCCTCCCATTATAGGTTTGAATAATGCAAAGTAAGAGTTGGTGAAAGCAGTCTAGCCTGAAAGGAGTCATAAATACCACACACATGTCAGACCTTCATCATTTCTGCCACATCTGAGCGGCAGACGGCAGTGCTCAGTCTGTTGACAGAATTACAACTTTTAAACACTGCCCACTTATCTACACATTTAAGCCTTTGCACTTTCTCATCATTAATCACCTACTGATACTGGTAAAGGGCATCAAATTACCAACATAGACATAATAATATTTCCTAGTATGTGAGAAAGTTGAATTCACACTTACACTAAGGTATTAAGATGTTACTGTATGTTTTGTTGGGCCTCCATTTTACTCATACTGCACCTCCCAGCATTCGTTGTACTGGAAACCATCATTGCTGACATTACAACAGTTAGCTTCTGAAGCTAGGATTAAACACATGTTCGACTTTTATGACCCATTGTTGGTTTCCACGAAGGAACTCGCTAACCCCCCCGGATTCCTGTACTCATACACACACACTTGCACGCACGCATACATGTAACTCTGTTCTCAGTTAAAGTCATTGGAGACTTGAGAATTGACTCTGAATTGAGGACTTGACTTGGACTAAGCTCTCAGAGTCTTGAGACCTGATCTGGAAAAAAGTGAGTTCTCAACATCTGTGACTTGTGAAGAAGACTTTGGTAAATTGCAAATGACTTGGGGGTCATCAGAGTCAAACAAATAGAGTGGAACCCTCTATTATATTATATATAATATAATTGTAAAGCCTTTATATCAAAGGCTTTACAATCTATGATGAAATCTGTCAAAAGTTGCAAAAAGCCAGTTGATCAGAGAGGAACGGTCGGTTTTGTACGTGTTCTTTGTAATATTAATACCCCTTATTTTTTTAAATCTGGCCATGGAAATTTATACGTCATACACTGTGTTTAAACAGTCAGTGGAAATTTGATAGTACCATAATTAAAAAAAACTGGAAACTTAAGACTGATACAAACTGTATCAGTTGCTTTTGAATCAGCCTTTAAATTACTTACTCCATAAGAAAACTTAACATTTCAAAGAAGCTCTGGATTAGTAATGTAGTAACTGAATGAAAGCGATGACCAAGAAATGGAATTAAAAAGTCAGTGCTGAATATCAATTAAACCAGTAATAAAAACAACAGAAACATTCAGTCATTTGTTTATTTTATGGTCATGGGTTTTGCAGGTCACCACTGAAATTAGCATCACATTGCCTTCAGTGTGGCGGTTAGTTCTGTGTTTGACCTGCTTAGTTTTTTTGTTGGACTTAATTTTATCATTAATGTTCAACGTCTGCGCAGCTTTTTTTTGCTTTGAATAAGAGAACCCTCCTCTGGTTATTGACATTACCACCATCTTAAAGTCCTTGTCCTTAGCATTGTGTGTTACCTTGGAAACCTGACTGCTCTCTGTGTCTCTTGGCCTCTGATTTCATCTCTTCAAAAGCTACTACAGCAGCTGCTGATGGCACTCAGTTCACTGCGCTGACCTTGTTTTGGTAAATTTCCTTCCTTCTTTTTTCCCAACAGAGTAAAATATTTATGACTCATTTACGATGTGCATCTTTAGTTGAAAGCTATCAAAGCTTTAGGTTTGGTCTATTAATGTAAGGTTTATTTCATTGAAATAGGTACAAATAAAATGCAGCTCTTCAAGATCAGACATTATAACCACCATGATTTCTCAACGCAAGGTAGTACATTTCTGTGTTGCTCTATGAATACCAGTACAGAAGATAATACATGTTTTTTGTATTGCCAAAATAAGAAGTGCATTTTCAATCTCTTATAGGGGGAATTTCTAAAATGGGAACGAGAATGTTTAGTGAACAGGTGAATAGACTTGGCTTGTAGTTGTGTGGCACTTTGTCAAGTTCAGACAACCCAAAAGCATTTCACACTGGCTACATTCAGTCATTCACTTACTGAACGTGGGTAGCTGCAGGATTTTAGCCACGCCTACCTTGGAGCTGTCTGACCGGGGCGAGGCAGCTGTGCACCGGCGCAATTACAAATACGTAATAAAAGATCAAATTTTAGAGGTGAAAATTATTTGAAGCACACACTGTAAAGTAAAAATAAATAAATAAGTAAATAAATAATTTTAAGTAAAGCTAACAATTTAAATTGGTTACAGATTTTTCAGTCTACAGAAAAGATTCTGTACTATTGGCAATGCATAGCTGCGTGTGTTTTCATTCCTGTTGCATGGAGGAAAATGTGTTGAATTTAACCCCAGTAGAGACTGTAGAGCCACTGAGGATTATGTCAACAACTGGCAACAATGAAATGCTTTCAAAAATCTTATTTATACCGTCCAGTTTTTTTTTTTTCTGTTTTGATTTGTTTTTTTTAAAACAAAAAAAAATCAATAGTTAAAAATTGCCTTGTTGATAGAAATTTGGGAAATATATTATGTGAACCAATCAGACAAAAGCAGAATTTATTGGAAGGTGTGTGTCCTACTACACTATGTGTACATCTAACACAGTATTTAAAAAACAACAAAATAGTGGCTGTCAAACGGAGGGGCAGGAGGTTGTGAGTGATGGTGTGGGATATCTTGGTTTTTTCAGGACCTGCAATTGCAGATGTGTAAAGTGTTTTAACTTTCCCTCTGTCTTTGTAACAGTATGTTGCTGAACCTAAGCTGCTGATATTGAAAAACGTGTGGCACAGAGAGCCAAGTTGCCCTCAAGCATAAGGTTCTGGGAATAAAACCACTGCCTAAGGTCTTTCAGCATAGAGTTTGCAAGTTCTCCCTGGGCATGCCTGGGTTATGCAGTCTCCTCCCACACTCCAAAAATATACTGTACCTGTTGGGTCAATTGTTAACTCTAAATTGTGCTCAGTCCTGTGTATTTCTGTGTTGCATTTTGATAGACTGGTGTCTGGTCTGGTTGCCCAATATGATCATTGAAGACAGGAACCCAACTCCCCACCACACTGCAAAGATAAGCTGGTACCAACAACAGATGAATTGGTGGATGATTATTTGGGTCTAAACAACAGAAAATGTTCAGGAACATCGAGTCCTTTTACATGTTTGAAGTATGTGTGTCACTTTTGATCCCTTTCTACTGCCTGTTTATTAGAATCAAAAGTGATTTCCTTGGACATCGTGTCCCCCTACTTTAGTGAAACAACAGGAAAAGACTCAATGGAATGACAAGCATACTGGTGACTTTTAAGACTAGAAGAAGGTCCATCACTTTTCTTTTGTTCAGCGTAAACAAATATCAAACTTATCTAAAATATGGAAGGACTGTAACATATTTCAGAGTTTAAAGAGTTAGATAAAAAGTCTGTTTTCATTAATTAAAGGGGTGAAACTATTAAATTAGTTGAATAGGTAATATGAAAGGATGTTCAGATGTTTAAAACACTGAAATGCATTTCTTCTGCTGCTACGCCTGTCTTAGACTGCTTGTTTAATATAGTTAGACTGCTATCACAGCATAACATTATTCTCTTGTGAAATGGTATGTGCAGTCCCTCTGGCATGTTGTTCGGAAATAGACCGAGCCATCAAATCAAAAGGAGCAGAGTCTCCTTGGCAACAAGGTCACACACATTTTGAGCCTCGCAGAGGAACTCTGACAGCTTTAGATTAGTTTGTGCACCAAACAGACTGAAGACTGTCTCAAAAAGTAAATAAATAAAATAAAACCAGAACAAAACGGAAGGACCTGTTCTGACATGCTTTGGATGCATGATAAATTAAAAACGAAAAACGGCGACACAAGCACTTTAAATATGTTGAATTTAAAACATGAATAAACGGCCACATTTTGCACAAATGTATACAGACAAACATACACCCTATAGGTTTCTCAGAGTAACAATTTAACAAGTATAATAATTGTGATTTCAAAGAAATTCTGATTTAATTCAGATTTGGAAAGTATTTTCTTCACAGACTTTTGAATTTTCTCTGTTATAGTTTAACCTCCAGCATTTGTGGGGGTTAGGGAATACCTGAGACTATCTAAAAGTATTTATATCTCTCTGATTTAATAGTACAAACACCAAATATACCTTCATCTGCATCAACGGGGACAGTGGCACTTACGCAGAATCTAACATCAACAGTCTTCCGGAAGACTGGCAAGAAAAACAAATAGGGTTTGTATAGGATAGGATATCAAGTAGCATTGAACCAAGATATTCCATATTTCCAGCTATGTTTTCCTTAAAATATTTAATATATTAATGCTAAAGATAAGGACTAGATCGTATTTTGGACCTACACCACCATGTCATTTGGTCCACAGTGCTTTTTTAAACCCAAGGTAAGTACAGCTGTCCAACAAGACATTTTAGAAAACTCCCTGCTTCCCTCTGTTCATCTGCTTTATGGAGATCCTGATTATGTTTTCCAGCAGGACTCTGCAACTGCCTACTCTGCTTAACACCCTACTTTAAAGGCAATTGTATCACTCTGTTTGATTAGCCAGCAAACTTACTTAAGCTGAACCCCAAGGAGAATCTATGAAGTATTGTCAAGAGGAAAGAAACACCAGACCCAAAGAGGCAAACAATCTGAAGGTTGCTAATGAACCAAGCTGGACTTCTCCAGCAGACTTCAGCAGAGCCACATGCTGATCACCACCTGGCCACATGGCATTGTTGAATTATTTTAAACAACATGATCTCCTAATAAAGTATTACATTCATATACTGTACATACATTTCAGTGGACTGACATTTTTGTATTAGAAATTATTTTATGTAATGACTTGTTATAGTTTTTATCAATAAAATTGACAAAAATGAAACACTGAAATAAATCACACTAGGTGTGATAAGACTCCCAATGACTGAATTATTTCTGCTTCCTGCCAAGTTTTTATCCATTTCACTCTCACATGTCTGGGTTATAATTATGATGGATGATACTTCTTCTATTTTATTATCTCTGAGATGAGGCTTGAAAACTCTATTCAACTCAGTGTTTACGAGCACAAACACAAATATGCAAAGAATGAGAAAGAGAGAGAGAGAAAGAGAGAGAGAGAGAGAGAGAGAGACAGAGGCAGAAAGAGAAAGAGAAAGAAGAAGAAGAAGAAGAAGGTGGGGCACATATTGATTTGACAGCCAGTTAATTCAGGTCTTTTGTTACCAAACAGAGCCTAATCTAAATGTGATCAATCATGTTCTAGAGCCGGGTACTAAATGTAGTTTATATCAAGCATGTCCATTCTCTTTCAGTGGGACACATGGGGAAAGAAGAAGAAACAATAAAGAGACAATCTCTGTAAACAATGAAACTGATAACCGATCTCTTCCAACAGATTCTTCATGACACAGCCTGATCCACGGAGAGGTATAGCAACCCTAAAGCCCACCCTCCAGAGCTACCACTGTGCAACATTGTTAATATTCAGCTTGACATTGTTTCACTTGTGTGATTAAGCTTAGTGCAGAGTAAACTACCCACCACACTGACTTTGAAAATCAATGATAAAAAGCTTTGTTTTGGTCTGCCTTTCTTCCTTCGTCTTTGCTATTGCTAAGTGAGAAACCTTAGAACCTTAATGTTCCAAACAGCAGAGTTTATTGATCACTGAGTCTTCATGGTTTGTTTTTACTTTGTGAAGTTGTGTGGTGGAACTCAAAAGTCTGCACAATAGTTATTCACATTAACGGTCTGAAGAAGCGCAGGTGTAACATAATGTTGTATTTATTCAATACTTGTGGCTATACTCTGAATTTTCTATATGAATACATGCAGCATCTGAAGAAACGGATGGTGCATCCTTTCATTGCTTTTACCCACTTCTCTCTGCATGGTTGTGGGGAATGCTGGTGCGAGGGGCAGGGTCCACACGGGACAGGTCACCACCCTATCACAGGGCTATACAGAAGCACACAGGACACAACCATGCACACACATATATACACTGAAGCTTATCTAGATTCTTTAATAAGCAAAAGAAACATATTTGGGTCTCAATTGTATCCATCTAGGCAGGTCTTATTGCAAATAAGCTAAGTCTAGAAGTGTTTCTCTTGAGACTGAAGTCAAATATTCAGCTTGTTAACAACTACCTTGGTAATTACTTTTGGATTTTTACTTAGTATTTGGTCAACATGATCAAAAATGATAATACTGTTACAGTAACTGTTCAGAGCCTGGAGAAATCTAGAGGAAGGGAGACATTTTCAATTCAAATATTAAAGTTGTGCTATTTTCTTTCTCCCCATGATGCCAGAACAGAATAAGAAGCCCATAGTTATTACAACAATTATGGCAAACAGTAGTTAAACTATCATAGCTACTGGAGGAAATCTAAGTCAGACACAGAGTAACACAGCATTGTGGTCAGACACTACACACCAGGAGAAAACCCACAGGCGCATGGAGAACATGTAAACTTTAAACAAACACAAAACGCTGTTTCTCCCACAGTGCTTTGCAGTTCAACGTTAATACAACAGAAAATATTATGGCCTAACTGCATATTTAATTGTAATGTTTACTATATACAGATAAATACTGGGCAGACTTAAAAGTACATTGTTAGACTATATCATAAAAAGGCATCAGGCTGTACTTGCAGCAAATGAAAAACATTCATACAGTGAATGCTTTCAGTCCCTTAGAGAGCCATATACAAGCTGCTTTTCAAGCAGTTTTGTCATAACATAAACCAGATGCATTTTGGAGGTTGCATTTAACAAAAAACAAAAAACAAAAAAAAACACCTCATTGGTGCCTCAGTTTTGAAACAGCAAAAGTGCCAGCAGTGACTTTCAAAACTCAAGTGAAAAGGAAAATAAGACAGCATGCACTGCTGTTTTAGCTTAATAAATCATTACATGCTAAATAAAGAAATAGTGCTGTTTTGAGTGAGCCGAGCAGCTCTGCTCTGTCTGTAACCTACGCAGAGTGTGTCTGGATCGCGAGAGAATTACTCGCACTCTGTTGTGGTGCGTCCCTTGGCTGTTTGGGTTTGGATATTTCCCAGACAAAAGCCTGTCTAAATAAGATCAATGTGTTTGTGCTTTTCTTCTCAGAACAGAAACTACCTCCCTGGTCCATGACTGTGGCATGTGGAATTAACATGTTTGAGGGTAAAGAAAAAACAAAAAAACAAGTTTATCTAAAACCAACACTCCAACAGACCCATTCCTGCATTATTCTGCGTCCAAAAATGTATTTTCTGTCTCTAAACAATTGCTGTGCTTGTAGAAGTCTGCATCCGAGAGACAGGGATGATTCAGTTAAATTTGTTCTTTATTATTATTTATTTTTTTATTATTATTTCCTCAGTCATGTCAATGTGACAGAATGAGGCCAGCAGAGGAGAAAAGTGCCGTCTGATACTTTTGCAGCTCCATTAAGACAGTGCACCTAATTGTATTGCTGCTAATTACAACGTGGCAAACACCAGGTAATAAGAAACCTCCATAATGATTCATTACAGCTGAGGAAGATCACCAGAATTTCTAGCACCTAGCGGACTTGCTCGCTGCTGTGGTTGTAAACATATAATAGCTTAATGGTGGGACAATTTGGAGGCAGCTGGAGGTAACACTGCCAAGCCAGCTGTTTCGTTTCAAACCGGCAGAGGTGATGGGGCAGGGGGGTGGGCGCACTGCAGTCCTCACCCTCGGAGCTGCATTAAACCCTGCCCCGTGGGAGCACACACATGCTTATCCATGCACATGCAACTCGCTTATGCAACTTGATATTAGAAAGACAAAAAGTTAAGGGTTTGAAGCCAATTTGTGGTAAATTATGAGGAATAGAAAGCCCCGAGCTGTGGCAAAACACCATCTTATTGTTTTGCATTCGAGGCAAACCCATAATGCATCAATTATGACTAAAACACATGACAGAAGATGTTTTACTGCAAGCATTAAATCCCAGTGCAGCTGCAGAATGCGTCTACTCCGCCACAGACCAGACTTCGGATTCAAACGAGAAACCGTGGAACACTTTTAGCAGGAGCTACAGCACCCTCTACTGCCACTAGCTGCCATTTCCAGTCTGTGGTCCATGAAAGCATACTCCAGGTCCACAAGAAAAACCTTCAGTCACATTCTAAAGCCCACAAGCACAGAGGCTATAATTTTGTGGCTTGAGCAAAGTGATTTACTCATCTGAGGTTTTTCTGCTCCAGCTGATTTCAGGGCCTCAAACTGAATTTGTTGTGTTTGTTGTCAGTCTATGAAAAAATGGGATATAGTACACCATGTGTTAAATTAAGCAAATAGTTGTTGTGTTTTATATTACAGGGTTTTCTTCCTCGTGTTTTCTTTGAAGGCTGGCTTCAGCTGATCACAAAACAACCACCTAGCCGCGTTCCCGCTGCCTGCATGATTCACACTTTGTTACAGACTGTGATTATAAACAATGAAGCTTGTGCAGCTCTGCTTTCAAGTGTGTGGAGAACCACTCAAATTCACTCTCAGCTAAAGCACTTATTGTACACAGTGGAGATTTCCCCCTTCCACCCCCCACACCTGTATAAACAAACCCACAGAATCCTAACACCTATTTTTAATAAAGTGGTCCTGGAAAATGTCAAGGAGGCAAAAAGTGGAACAGAAATTTCTGAATTATTTGATTAAACATGCAAAAGCCATGCAAGAGAAAGTGACTTTACATTGTCCAAAGAATCATTTAGCCAAAAAAAAAAGAGAGAGAGAGAAAGAGAGAAAAGTGGAAATGGAAATATCTGATGCCCAAACTCCAACATGGTGAAAGCTTTTACACAGCCATGACATGGCAGAGAAATCCCACAGAGCGCTTGGCAGGCTCTTAGTTAAAGTCCTCTCATAGATAAATTCTGTGTACATACACATGAGCTCTGTGGATGAAGCAATGCTGTGCAGAGACAGGGGCTGGCAGCTAAACTACCATACCTTCTGCAGCAAGTTTACATGAATACATTTTTTTTTTCCTGAAGGGGCTTTCCTTCTATTTTGCCAGAGATTGTGAAAAATATGGTAATGTTTGACCCGTGAATGTGACAAATAGGAAGCAGACTCTGCTTTACACCTGTGAGCAATTACAAACAGTGGAATGGAATGTTCCCCCACTGCTACAAGAAATATGCCTTTTGTCCTCTAAAAATAATACAAAAAATAAACAGTGGAAATGGTTGTAGTTCATGCTTTAGTGATTTGATGTGGTCAGTATAATCAATCTTGACAACTGTGAAAACTCCAAACATATCCACCTTCTACAGTACTTAGTCATTTCAGCAGGCTGTGTTGAAAACCAAAGTTTATAAGGATCCACTTTGAAATATTACAAGACCATGTGACTGCTTGGAAGGAGGATATGAAGAAAAACTCAGGAATCATCCTCATTATTTGTGCGTTGTGAAGGCAGTTGTAGAAAAAAAAATGCAACATCAATGTTCTGTTTGGATATGATACATAAACATGTCCAAAGTTGAATGTTGCCAGTTAGCCAAAGCCTTTATTTCACATTTAGATGAGAATCTGATTTCACAAAAAGAACAAAGTCAGTTTACTAAGAATAATTATAATAATAACGTATGTATTTAGACCAAGATTTCAAACACTTTCTCACTGTTTGGCATTAACTCAGGTTAAACCTTTCATGTTTTAGGTCAGTTAGGTTTACCAAAATGTGTCTCATGTTCAAAATGCCACAATAATGAGAGGACATTTTTAGAGATGTTTTTTTTTTAAGTCAGAAGTTTACAAACACTAACTGTGCATTTAATTTATTTTGTAAAGCCCAGATGATGATGCTATATCTTCATTAGCTTCTGGTTTGTATCAGTTGAGTTACTGGAACATTTGAATTAACCTTCACAAGTCTGGTTCATTCTTAAACAGTACAATGTCCAGGTGCCTGAAGGTGCCATTTTTGTCTGTTCAAACAATTGGGGGACACCTAAAGAAGGACGTTCTATGTCCCAGAGGTGAATATGACATGTTCATCAATCCAAGAACGAAAGCAAAACTCTCTGTGAAGATGCTGGCTAAACCCGTTATCCACACTGACACAAGTCTTGTGTCAACATGGCCCGATAGAGAGGAAGAAGCCATAACTCCAATATAAGAAGCCAGATTACAATTTGCCAGTTCAATCTGGGACGGTGACAAAAGCCTCAATTTTTGGAGATGTAATCTTAAAGTCTAATGAAACAAAAATATAAATGCTTGGCCATTGTTTAATTTGGAGTAAAAAGTTAGACCTTCGTAAGCTTGAGAACATCATCCTCACTATGAGGTATGATGGTGGCACCATCATGCTGAGTGTTTTGCTACAAGGGAGATCAGTTCACTTCACAAAAATGTTCCAAGTTTATGTCCTGCACCTGCAGAAGTTCACAGGGTAAAATGCCTTCTGCCTCTGAATACCTTCAGCCTCAAGTAAATCCAAGTTGTGATCAGTCAGTCTGACTCTTTCATATTAACTTTTATATTCATATTTGTGGTCTGTGGTCATTTTCCTCACCAGTCCAAAGCATTACATTTGGCCCAGTTCAGGGATGCTGAAAATCCCATCTGAAGGATAGCAAATCTTCACAGATCATATTTTTTCCCTGTAATAACCATAATAATACATAACTTTTAAAAAAGTTTTCATCTTAGTTTTTCATCCTAAGACGAAAAATTGTTTTCAGACTAGCAATTATATGGGATAAACTTTAGCTCATGGGCTGAGATGGAACCAAGCGGGCTGCATGGAACTGGTAAGTTTCAGAAATCCTTATCGTTTTAGTCAAAGTTGTGAAACAAAACAGACCAGAAACCAAGAGGTCATTCTAAAGCTCTGATCACAGTAACGTGGCAGACTCATCCATGGACAGATTGGATTGAGTTTCTACTAAGCAGGCAGATTTTGTTTGTTCTTTTTCTGCATTTTTTTGTTATTCTTGTGTTAGAGTCTAAATCGATGTCTTGTAGCTGCCCTGGTATCTACTGAACATAGCTTATATTAAAAATAAATGCATGAAGGGTGCTTGAAAGAAAAAAAAAACCTTTTGAAACATGAAATTGATGAGAGACTGTTAAAGTTTAAGAAGCCATCTGTTGTATTCGTTTGGTTATAAGCACTATATGAAGCTAAAGTGAGATTTCAAGGACAAGGTCAAAGTGAAGTTGAAAACAAAACCTTCAGAGCTAGGATTTGCTTTCTAAAATGGTGAAATGCGACCTCCGGTTCTCAGAAATGGCAGACTGCATTAACGTTTCCACAGGTTTGAGAACATAACATAAAATAAACTCAGTTGAGGAATTGCAGTTAAGTTGAAGCTGATGGAATTTTTTATAGCTATTTGGCAGAGAGTCCCAATGACATAGAAGGACACAAAGTGTCAGTCAATGTAAGCAGCAGTGACAGACTCTGAAAACAACGCCCACTGAGGGGGAACAATCAGTGCAACAACGTGCAACCAAGTTTTGAAACACGAACAAAATATCTGTTTGAGAAACTTAGGTTTCACCACATCAAAGGATTTTCTTAGCAGTGTAACTCACTGTGTCTCATTAGGATTTATCTTCCATTTCTAAAAGTTATCATTTTTCAAGCAAAAAACTAAATTTCGGGAGGAATTCTCTATGGGCTAGACCTTGCAGTCCAAATTAGGTTTGCTCCGTTTTTTTCTTTTTTTTTTTTTTGCAAAAAAGAAAAACAAAAGACAGAAAAGAAAACCTGACAAGTTTAAACAAAGCAATTTCAGGCCCAGCTGCACCTGCAGTATTGACGTGCTGTGTCGGGGGTGGTGGGGGTTGGGGTGGTGGTGCGGGTCTAGCAGGAAGGCAATAATTTGTCTTGTAACAAGACTGAAATGAGCTCAGAGTCCACACGCTGTTGGCTTGGCGGTGGAGGGACGCCCAGTTGCAGACTGGATTTATGAAGCACACCTCAGACACGACAATGTAGCGGATCATTTCCGATAAAATAATGCTTTAAAAAGCACATTTTAAAGAACAAAAGCACAAAAAAAATTACAGTGCACACTTAATAATAAATGAAGGGTATGTTTTCATGGTAATTTTTGCAAATAAAGGCTGGCCCTGGAGCGTTCTAGCAAAAATAAATGCAAATCAAACCAAATTAATTGATGTCTTTTATCATAATCATAAAACCATATAATGGTGGTTACTCATCCAGCTTGTTTTAATTAACTTTGTTTGCTGTAGGGGAAAAATAAAAAAACACCCTAGTCTCTTTTGTCAAGTTCAGAAAAAATAAATCTGTATAACACGTCAGAATTTTCACTGTTTGAAAAGATCAATTATATGAAAGAGGATCAGCTTTCACTTTGCTCTTCCGTCGTCGGGTCTGAGGGCTGAGGCTGCTGGGCGATGGCAGCCGTCTCTGTGGTGATGTGATCCCCCTCGGATCTGATTCTCACTCGTCGCCTCCTCAGGCAGATACAGGGCACACGCACGTGGACCTGGACAAACTGACAAACACACGCACACGCACATACACACTGTGACCACAGCTATCCTGGGTCTTTCTTTCCCTTTCCACTCTTATCTCTGGGAGGCTGTTGTCACTCGTTCATTGCTGTGCTGAGAGGAGCTTCAATGGCGTGACCTGATGAGGCTCTGAAAAACACCCCTGAAAGCTCTTAGGTGTCGAGGAGAAGCAGATGGTGACAATGAAGAGGCCCTGGGAGCAGGGGAGGCTCAACACCTCTTCTGTTCGCTGCTCAAACAAGATGTGAGCACAAAGCGCCGATAATTCTCCAAGCATGGAAGATTTATTTTGATTTACCTTTGAAACTCTACGTTTGGCTTTGCTTTTCAAGCCTGGATGCGAAAATCTATAATTAACGGCTCCTTCTGGGTTCATCAAATCCTTGCAAGCTGATTGAGTTTTGTACAGTTCAGTAAGAGACGTTATCCGAATCAATGATTATTCAAGTGAATAAGAAACAAAATAATTCTGGATGCAACAAGAAGTTGAGAAATTGTCCCGTTTGCTGCATAGAACAGGGAGATCCAGATTTGTTTACCGTGAATCACTCTGAACCCTTGTGGAATGAGGTATATGTTACTCTGTGACTTTTTCTCCTCCTTTAGCTAGAGTGTGTGGGTGCTATCTTTAGCTACTCCAAACCGGGAAATTTGAAGAATTTACGTTAACTCTGCTCTGGAAGGATGGGTGCCATTGATGCAAAAACTGTCAAAGAGGGAATGTAGCACAGCTTTAGCTCAAACCTCTACTCATGTGTACTCGCCAGACGGAGTTTTGCTGACAGACAACTTTAACCAAGTAACTGGCACAGGAAGAAAAGAGCTGTAGTTTGATTTCAAACTGTAGAGCTCAAATCCAAAAGCACAAGCTATTTTCAACAGTAGAACAAAATCTGACCTTCTGCGTCAGGTTACTGTGTGTTGGGAGATGTCATTGTCAGAACTGTGAGACAAGCACGCAGTTTGTGTACACAATCCCTCTGAGTGGAGAAAGGAATCAGGTTTTCCATTGCTCTACTCTTCTGCCTCCATAGCTGTATCCATGGGAGCACAAATCAGGTCAGAAAAACATATCAGCATGGGAAAAAATTACATTGCGTCTGCAGAAAGCAGAAACTATGTTTGAATGTGATTTCGTATGATGTGCATAAATCAAGGCAGTGCAGTGTGCTAAAGACAAATTAAAAGAAACCAATCCATTGACGTTTGACATTTAGCTGATACTAAGCTTGTTTGGGTAACTTAATCAGTTAAAACCAGTAGTTTAGATTTCTGATTTATTTTTTTATTTTTTTTTTAAATAAGGCATCAAAATTCTGAATTAAAAGATCACCCTGGAAAAAATAAAAGCCTATATATTAACACCAGTTGTTGATTTTTAATTAAGTGTCTTTGGTTTCACAAAACTCTTAGTCATGTTGACAGTTTAAGGAATTAAGATAAATATTTTTCAACTCTGTTCATCGCATTTCAATATTTGCACTTAAAAATTCTCTACATATTGGAACATGCTTTAATGTTTAGTTTCATCTGTGGCATTCAGAAGAAAACCACAACCAGTCTGAGGCTTAATGCAGCTCTATGATCTTTCTCTGTACACAAGTCTGAGGCTGGGATTTATCGCGGAGCTGAGAGGGCTCTGGGAACATAGGGTGCTTTGGGGTTATTATTTTCCTATAATCCTGATATTAAGTGTGGTGGCATCTTCACATGCAACATGTTAAAGAATAACTGATCATATCAAACCTGAGAAATGTCTCCAATGCTGGAGAGGTATTTTCAAGACATGTCGAAGCAGCACTGATTAAAAGAAGATTGAGGGGAAAAAAATACCTTGTAATAAGTGACTCTCTCACAGTGTACAACAGGCCAATAAATCCCTGACCTTCTTTTATACTTTAGTTCCTAAGTCAGATTCTGCTGCCTGTTACTAGCTCTGACGTTACTAACTGATGGGGTTGTGACAAGAGGTGACCAGGAGATGATGGATCTGGTGGGGGATGTCTACCATAACGCCTTCTGTCTTGAAAGCGTTTAGTTGAAGAAAGTTCTGGCACATCTACAGCTGACATACAGCAAGTTGAGTGATTGTGATGTTGAAGACGGAGGTACAGATGAATGAGGAGAGCCAGCAGTTGTTTTGAATTGAAACTAGAAGGAGATTCCATGACAGTGGATAATGCTCGATGGGGAAGGAGGTAAAGCATGAAGAGGACAGGCCTGAGAATTCACCTTTGAGGGACTCCCATAGTGATTTTTCATGAAAGTGACCCAGAATCTCCAATGGAAATGTTTCTGTTTGATTTGTGAGGCTGATTTGTGATTTGTGATCATCAGCCTCAATATTCAGCTGCCGTTGGTCTGTCACCTTTGGTTAAATTGTTGTCTGAATGAACTTTACAGCAGAAATGCAAAATGGGCTTTGCCATTTACTGCCAGCACAGCAAATCAAACTGTCTAAAGCAAAAAGGTTATTCATGATGTCCCTTATATAGACATTATGTTGAATAACTTCCAAATGTCATCTTCTGCTCACAAATGTGAAAATCTGCGCACATTGCTGAACTTTTCTTCACCAAATACTTTCCCCTTGAAAAAAGCCTTCGACAACATCTGCACTGAGCATCTGGGAAAAGCAGCAAATTTGGCATCTCCAAGCGTGACAAGCATTGATTGTTTTTCAGGCACTTCAGAGCGACTAGCAGAGCGCCGAGGCCCTGTAACCTCCCAAATCCTGAATTTATGGAGTCCAGCAGCAAGTGGTTCTTGTTAGCCATGTCATCTTCTGAACAAATTGCCAAACTGAGCTCACAGATGGGGAGTCTAGATGATTTTTGTCTCCTGGCATAATTACTATTATTTGCTGCTTTCACAATGTGTCCACAACATTGTTCCACTTGCTGTTAACAAAACACATGGTATGACGTGACGACTGTGAATGAAAGGAGGGTTTGCATATTATCACTTCTATGCTTTCCTGATCCCACCTTCTTTTTTCTTTTTTTTTTAAATCCCAAAAGCCTTTGTGTGGTGGAAAAAAAACACAGACTACTAATGGCAGGAATCCCCCACCCACTAGTGTAAGTGGAGGGGGCTGGGGGTGAGGGGGCACTGCAACTCTGGCTTTAAAAAGCTGTCCAATTTTAACAGTGTTCATCTGGCAGCAAGAAGCAAAGAATTATCTGCCAGGAACTGTGGAATAAATTGTGCCGGGGCCTGGAGAGATGAACCGACTGCACCTGGTCTGACACAGCTGCTTAACAAACAGCACGAGAAGCAGAGGCAGAATCTTCGGGTTCAGGCCTCCAAAGTGTATTACAGA